>NW_022146024.1:833818-1349024 GCF_002938485.1 Sitophilus oryzae
CTCAACCACTCCGACAGTACCATTTACGGTCTCTGGTTTGCAGATTTTCCCCTCACGAAAAAAAAAAGACATTGATCTATTTTCCTCTTTTGTAGATTGTTTAATATAACTTGCTAGGAGGCGTTGTTAAATGCATTTTAAACGTCAACTGTAGCAAAATCGGCCTGATGAGGGGAATAAAGTCCTGAAACTTGTCATCAGATAGTTTCCGCCGGCCTCTTAAACTTGATGCAGAAATTCGCATACTTGTTAAGGCCTTTTAAAGTCCTCCTACTCTGGTTACCATCCTACCAAGGGATAGGAGGTAATAAAAAGCAAACGATCTAACTAGAAAAAGATCGAATAGTCCAATAACTGGGCCAGAACTTTTCTGATTTTCAAGTGGAAACCATCTCAAAGCAGAACTCAATAATCTGGAACACTCCATCCGTAACCTGGAATGGAAATTCCAACCCTCTTATTCCAGTCCCTCCAACGCAACGGTCTAAAACACTCAAGAAATTTCTTAGGACTTATCACCGAGAATAATCACAGATTTTCCTTGATTTAAGTTAATCTTCGGATTGTCACAGGGTTTTTAACAGGGGACGGTCTCACTGAACATATCAGTAGATTGGAGCTAAGAAACAACGGCGAATGCAGATTTTGTAAGGAAAATGGGGATATCCAGAATACCTCATCAATGAGTGCGCCGCACAGAGGTCATTTCAATTTTTTTAGGAATTAATAAATCGAAAAAATAAAGTATCAATAAACCTACGATTGATGTTGTATTTTATTGTTGATAAACCAGAGACATGCTTAAACAATAATATTTTTTTATCTCAACATAAAGTTGCTTAGGCGCAACGAAAAAGTTGATTTTGTCTTAGGTTGTTTACTTTATTGGTTTTGTGACGCTTATTTTTGAATTGTTAAAGTTGTGATTTCCATAATTAAGGTTGATTTTCATGCATCCGCTATCCGACGACACGATGATACGATATTAATTTTATTGGTTGAATTTAAAGACTTTGGTTGGTTAGTAACGGTTAACCAATCAAAGCCTTTAAATTCAACCAATAAAATTAATATCGGATCATCGTATCGTCGGACAACGGATGCATGAAAATCAAGATTTAGGCAGCGATTTTGAGACTAAGTTATTGTTTTTAAGTATTTTGGAGTAAGTTCATAATATACAGGGTGGTCCGAACTGTATTCCGAAACTCCGGCAGCATATCCTTCTGATAAAAATAAGTAAAAAGTTCATATAAATGTATCTCCTAAAATCCTTAGTTTCGGAGATACAGGGTGCAAAGTTTCATTTTATTTCGATTTTTCCAAATAATTTCTGAAGTTACGTCAATATTTGGATGAAAATTGGTGTCTGCAGTTTTTTGACATGAGAAATTTGGTCTTGATGTCAATATGACTCCTATTTGTGGGGACGCCACCTACGTGTGGTTTAACTCTTTTGAAGGTTAATAATTTTTCGTCCGTACCTGTATATAAAATTACTGAGTAAAAAAATATAAATTTCAGTTATTTTTACGTAAAAATGTCTCTTGCTAAAAATCGCTACGAGCAAATCGTTCTCAAGATATTTAGAAATGAAATAGTCAATACATGTCATTGATGACAAAAAATAACACGTTGAGTAGATAGTTATTTGACTGAAATAATAAATTCGGGAAATTTTTATTTTCTTTAACTAATCATAAATTTTTATGCGCAAAAATGATGATAAAACAATTTCTGTTGAACTTTTGGTACAAAAACATTTCAAATTTACGATTTCAATCTAGTAACTATTTAGTCAACATGTTTAATTTATGTCAATGATGACAGGTATTGATAATTTCCATTCCAAATATCTCAAAACCATTACTCGTAGATTTTACCAAGAGACATTTTTCACGTAAAAAATGTCGCAAATGTGTATTTTTTACTCAGTAGTTTTATACAGACAGACGAAAAGTTATTTTCTTCAAACCAGTTAAAAATATGTAGGTGGCGCCCTCTAGTAGGAGTCATATTGACATCAAAATCAATCTCATGTCAAAAACTGCCAGACACCAATTTTCATCCAAATATTTACGTTACTTCAGAAATTATTTGGAAAAAAAATAAAAAGAAACTTCTACACCCTGTATCTCCGAAACTAAGAATTTTAGGACATACATTTATAGGAACTTTTTTACTTGTTATTATCTGCAGAATGCTGCCGAAGTTCTCGGAATACAGTTCGGACCACCCTGTATTTACGTCCCGTGTAAAATAGAAAAAAGGATTTCTTATAAATGTTTCTTAAAAATTATATATTTTTCTTATGAAAAATAATTTAAAAAAATAACAGTTGTTTTATTAGGAGTAAAAATGATACTTTTGTGGCGAGACATTACAGGCGAAGTACAAAAAGTCATTTTTACTCCGAATAGAACATGCTTTTTTTTCAAACGCCACAAATATTTTTTTTAAATAATTTCAAACATTCCAAATAATATAAAAAAAATTTAAAAGTCATACCTTATATACAGTTGCCAACCGTCCTCTATTCCAGAGGATAGTCCTCTATTTGCTCTCACTATGTCCTCTTTTCTCTCACGTATTGAAAAAGTCCTCTTTTTTACATACCAAACTCAAAATCTAAAAAATATTCGTCTATCACCACAATGGGCACAATGTTTTAAAAAATTGTTACTCTGTATCGTTCACTACTCCCACTCGTTTGTACAGAAAAGAAAATGAAGAAATATTTGTGGAAGCGGTATGAATATTTTTAAGAAAGAGCATCAATGGCATACTGTTAACATAGCTTTTTGGTAAATTCTAGACATTTGGACGAGGTTTTGAAAAAATGTTTTGCCTGTGCTTCTTTTTTATACTCTCGTCCTCTATTTTTTATTTTGAAAGTTGGCAACCCTAACCTTATACAGGCCCATACAGCACACTTCGTCCCAGGGACATACATTTTATGTCCATTTTACGTCGGTACGTCCCGGGACCAATTAGGGACGTACTATGTACGTACAAAAGTGTACGTACATAGTACGTGCCCCATGTACGTACTATTTACGTAGATACATTGTAGGACTTCACTACGAACGTACATGCGAGTACGTACTACGGACGTACATGCGAGTACGTACTACGGACGTACATGTGAGTACGTACTAGGTACGTATCTTGAGAATTTTTGAAAACGCATTACAAAATGTTATTTAATTTTAATATCATGACTGGATTATTTTGGTCAGATATACCCAATAATAATGAATGGACTGGATCAGTGGATCTTTTCTAGGCTAACGTTAATTCAAGTCACTCTAACCTACCTCTACTTCTTTTATTAATAAATCTAACTCGACCGCTATAAAAAATGATTTCCTAAATTATCCAATGACCATAATGCATGACAGCCTTTGAATAAATATGATGGGTTAAAAATGCAATATATTATGCAATCAAGCCTAACAGGAAAATTATGCAGTCCTGTGTTTAAATTTCCCGCTAAGTTATTCGTTCACATTCGAGTCTTGTCGGAATCGGAAGTCGGGCGGTTTCTAATGGCGTTTTCGATTGGCAGAGCTAGAGCGCACGTGCGCACTCAGTGTAGTTCCATCTTTTATTAATCAACGTAAAAAATAAAAACAACAATACACTGAGTGAGCACCTACTCCGATCCAGTTTTCGATTGTGTTTTGTGTCATGGTGGCCGTAGGTTGTTTGGCTTCCACCTTGTTTTCTTTTGTCGTTGCCTTCGTTGCTCGTTGTTTCAAGGTAAGTTAAAGTGTAATAATATAATGTGACTATTTCACCTAGCACAGTCACAACCTCGAATGATTGAGAATCGGCTCATTCAATTTTTTCAAAACAGAGGTAAGAATTAGATATTTGAATACTTAGTTTTCTTTTTGTATTTTTTAGTTAGAAGCAGTTCGAGAATAAAAAAAATAAAATATCTATCAACATCCAATAAAAGACAGAGGGTGTAGTTGCCGGACCGAAGACAGACTCACGGGTGTATCAAGACATAAGGGATGACTCTGTACCTGAGTTTTTATATTAATAAATATTTTAAGCTGACTTCCATTGAATTATTTCTAATTAAATTCCTAGGTCGTATGCGTTGTTGAAAAATGTACGTCCATAGTACGTCATTGTACGTAGTTTCGATCATTTTACGTCCAGTTTTGGTCCGGAACAGAACATAAAATGTACGTACCTGGAATGTACGTACATGCGACGTACATAGTACGTACTTTACCACATCCCAGAGACGTACCGGGGACGTACATAGCGTTGGAAAATGTACGTTGTGCAGTAAGTTAGTTGTGTTAAGTTAGTAAGTTAGCAATGTAAGTTGTGTTTTTTGTAATGGAACACCCTATATATTAATCGATTTTCAGATTCTGGGAGAAAAATAAAGGTGAGTTTTATAAGAGAAGTATATGACTAAAATGTAAGGTTTTTGACATATTTAACATTTTCTAGAAATAAAGGAGAATTTTTAAATTACAATAAGTGAAAGTTATACAGGGTGAGACAATATTAATATTGAATATTAGTCACTAAACGAGAGTACCTTTAAAAGCAAGTATATTTAGACTAGATATTTTCATTTACATGATTTGATCTGAGTACATCTTTATTATTTGATAAAATCTAGGTGGCTGCGTTATATTTATGCCTGACGTTACTTTAGCATAGCTGTCTAACTAGTCCAACTTTAACAACTAGTTATCATTTTGTGTCAGTTAAAACAAAAACATTTCTCAGAAATTTGCCGAAAATGCAAACTTATCCTACATCAGAAAGAATTGATTTGATTCTATTAGTAGGTGAATGCAGTGTGCATTCTCCAATTAATAGAATACTTAAATGCTCCAGATTTTATCCAGTCTGGTATTTTTCATGGGGATATGTTAAAGACAGTGTTTACAAAACTCGACCAACTATTGTCGACAACTGAGAGAAATTATTATAGCTGCTTTTCGAGGTAGAACTCCACATATGCCTTTTAAAATGAAAAGATCCTTTTGAAAAGACAATCATTTTATGCAGTTAACAGAAAAGGAAGCATTTTGAGCATTTTATTTCATTTAGCTAATTTTTGTCACATAATTATAGGTTTATATTTAGTTTTAATTCTGTAATATTTAAAATATGTTTTAAACGTGTATCTTCTTATTACCGTTGAGTATTTTACTCTACAATCTTTAAATTATGTTAAATTAACAAAATGTACCTATATATCATACAGCCACCCTAGATTTTTTCAAATAATAAAGATCTACTGACGCAAAATCATAAAAATTAAAATATTTAGGAAAATCTTCGTCTGAGGGGTAGGCAACCTTAATAATATTTTGAAGATAAATAAAATCCCCATTGAACACCGGAAAAATATACTGGATGTTCCATTTAAAATAAAGGTGTAACTTACTTAAAAGTGACTAATGTTCCATATTAATTTTGTCTCACCCTGTATTACTTTTCGGGTCAAATTTGAATTTGGTTTAACATACAATGTTTACTGTAATTAAATATCAGGATACACAAGGTCAACTAAAATTTAGGTAGCTGTTATCGGAATTTAAAATTTACTCTTCATTTTCACAAAATGTGAAAACCTTAGATTTTAGGTATATGCTTCTTTAATAAAACTCACCTTTATTTATTTCTTAGAATCCGAAAATCAATTAATATATAAGGTGTTCCATTAGAAAAAACGCAACTTTGATGTGTAACTTTTTTTGGGGACACCCTGTATAATTCTATATATTTCTATAAAATGCTTTCAGTTAACATATATATCCTGCCAAAATTTCATTTCGATATAAACTACCGGTCTCCTTGGAGCTTCCGCGGCCTATAAGAGGCGCCACGCTGTATATCATTAAATATCGGGAAACTATGGTTACGCTTGTTGAATTTGACACTTTATATCAGTTTAATAACATATTTTCGTGCTTAAGCTTGATTTTCATGTATCCGTTATCCGACGATACGATGATACGATATTAATTTTATTGGTTGAATTTGAAGACTTCGGTTGGTTAGAAACGGTTAACCAATCAAAGCCTTTACATTCAGCCAATAAAATTAATATCATATCATCGTATCGTCGGACAACGGATGCATGAAAATCAAGCTTTAGGCGTAAAAGTGCTTTACTTTTATGCCAAGCCGTTAAAATGACTTTTTTTGTATTGTCAATCACGTAGCAATAATTAATTCTTTTGTGATGTTTAAAAAAAACAATATTTTTTTTTGATAGCCAAGTGTAATTTTATCGATTTTTAAAATGTCTTTGCATAATAAAAATCCGTAGCGTAAACCCGCCGATAACACCACCGTGTCTCTCCCTCCATCACGACAATATTAACGCCATAAATAGTCGAAAATCTCCTCGGGGAGTATCCCATATCCATCGCCCTAAACAAATTAGTGATTTACAGCCGGTTTTTAATTAGATTTTGCACATAAAAAGCCATAAATCTGCGCACTATTTCCAGCACAAAGGCAGTATATTAAGATCGCTATCTTTATTTCGGCCCGGGGCGGCCTTATCGGCCCGAACCGTGTTCGCAGACGGATTCGCGAACGTACCCGCACACACAGACGCACATTGAGACACGTGTCGAATTAAGTGACGTTGCTGATTCGAAGAAAGTTAAAGTTGTCGTCGATAGGTGGCGCTACTTAGAGCGAGTTCTTCGAACGTGGTCTGGACATCTGGAAGAAAAAGAAAAAAATTGTTAATTTGTTGGGTATAGAATAATCAATAATCTCATCCAAAATATACAATTTTATAAAATTTATCGGAATGCAGTTCTTCCACTAAAAAACTTCGATCTCGTCTAAAACCAAGTGAGTTATTTTAGTGAGTGTCTATTATACGGGGTGCGTCTTAAAAGTGGCCCATCCCTATAATTTTTTTAATTTTTCAGATAAAACAACGAAATTTGGTGTGTTAATATATGACATAAATTAGGATTGATTGAGATATTTAATTGTTTTCGGTTACTTCCGGTTTCATCGGAAATGACCCCTCGGTATTTTTTTACTTTATTCGATAGAAAATGACACTCTCAATAGAATGACGTGTCATATGTCAACTTTTGACATTTTGGCATATGGTTTATTTGCAATTATAACATGCATCAAATTATTCGTAAAAAAACGCTTTTTCCAAATATGCTAATGAGCCACCCTCGTTTCATTTGAAAAAAAATGAGATATGATTAAAAATACGATTTGGGCATCTTTTTACCGGCCAGGATAAGATACTGAAAACATTAGACGATCATCTTATTTTTCCAAGGCTCCATGATTAAAAATTAGTGTTTTTAACACAGCCATGGCACTCTAGATTGAAATTTAAAATACAATTTGTTTTTGGTATACAAATCGTATTTTTAATCATATCTCAATTTTTTCAAATATAACGAGGGTGGCTCATTAGCATATTTGGAAAAAGCATTTTTTGAGGATTAATTTGGTGTTTCGCCACACACTTGTTATTTCGAGTCAAATTATCGTTATGAACTGCATGTTATAATTTCAAATAAACCATATTAGAAAATGTCAAAAGTTGACATATGATATGTCATTCGATGCAGACTGTCATTTTCCATCGAATAAAGTAAAAAAATATCTAGGGTGGCATATAAAAGTCAAAAGTTGTAGTCATATCCGGTGAAACAGGAAGTGACCAAAAACAATTGAATACGTCAATCAATTTTAATTTATGTCATATACTAACGTACCAACCCCGTTTTTTATCTGAAAAAATAAAAAAGTTATAGGAGACGCTTTTGAGATGCACCCGGTATATGAAGCAGCTATTCAACAACTTTGTTATAAATTGTATCAATTACATATCAAAATGTATAGTAAATATTCAATATTAGATGTATCAACATATATACAGGATGGTCCGAACTGTATTTCGAAAACTTCGGCAGCATATTCTGCAGATAAAAAAAAAGTAAAAACGTTTGTATAAACGTATGTCCTAAAATGGTTAGTTTCGGAGATACAGAATGTAAAAGTTTCATTTTTATTTCGATTTTTTTCAAATTTGTAAAGTAACGTCAATATTTGGATGAAAATTGGTGTCTGAGGGTTTTTTGATATGAGAAATTTAATTTAGATGTCAATAGGACTACTATTTGTAGGGAGCGTTACCTACACGTGTGTTAAACTGTTTTGGATAATAATAACTTTTCGTCCGTATCTGTATAAAACTACTGAGTAAAAATTAAATTTCCGTGATTTTTTACGTAAAAAGTGTCTCTTATATATAGATATAGTTATATGGCAGCATCCAAGTGTACTTGTCCAAGTACACTTGGACCATAATGTCCAATATAAAAACCATAAAGCCTCTAGAGAAAAAATCTATTAAAAATACTGACCCTAATTAAGACTGGACTCTGCAAAACCAAGACAAAAACTTCTTATTAGACTGCACTTAAGACCTCGACTTCTTACATATTTGCTCATCACTATCCAATACAAAAGGCAGGAAGGTGATAGGAGCGCTGAACTCGGTGCTTTGGTCTAGGGATATCTCGGATCACAGAAAAAAACTGATTTATAACGCGGTTCTGAAAAGCGTAATGTTATATGGCTCTGAGGTATGGCAGTTAAGCGAAAAACATAAAAAGAAGTTGTTGTCAACCGAAATGGACTTCTGGCGAAGATCAGCCCGAATCTCTCGTTTAGACAAAATTAGGAACGAGAGAATACGTGAAAAAATGAAGGTGGAGGGTAACATTGTACAAGATACAAGAAAAACAACTGCAGTGGTACGGCCATGTACAACGAATGGCTGACGCTAGAATACCAAAGCAAATGTTGCAGTGGACCCCTTCAGACAGACGTAAACGAGGCCGACCTAAACTTTCCCGGAATCAAGGAATCGACAGAGCCATGTCGGAAAGGAACCTACTACCAGGAGATTGGGACAATAGACGGAGGTGGCGCATGGAGACCGGAGGGCGACGAAGGACGCTATAAAACCGATACACTATCCGATACTTACCCTCAACTTTGAGACACCCAGTATATTGATTTTTTAAACTAACCAAATAGACCATGCTCTTTTTTCCAAACGTCGTAAACAATTTTAAACGTTTCAAATAATATAATAGATATTTACGATACAAGTGAATTAACAGCAACTTTTATGCTTAGGTGTAAATGTGTTACTTTTATGTATTATTTTTATTTAATTTTTTATGTTATTGACAATCACGTCGCAAAAATTAATACTTTTGTGGCGTTTCAAAATAGTATATTGTTTTATTAGGAGTAAAAATGACACTTTTTCTGGCGAGACTGCACGTTTGACGGACGAGCGTTAGCGAGTCAGGGGGTCAACATACAGGCGAGGCACAAAAAGTCATTTTTACTTCGAATAGAAAATGCAATTTTTTTCAAACGCCACAAATAATTTTTTAAACAATTTCAAACGTTCCAAATAATATAAAAAGATATAAAAGTAATACCTTGTAAGCCACAGTATATAGAGAAACTATGGTTATGCTCGTTGAATTTGAGACTGTATGTCAGTTTAATAATATCATAGTATAAGGAAATTAGTAGCTTTATTCCTTGTCAAATCCTTTGTTCTTTTTCTGCCACTTGATATGACCTTGTTCTCGCCTCCCGTGACCAATGACGTAGCTGTATAGTCGTGGTCTATTAACTAGGCAAAGTATAGTCGTGGCACTCGCCATAGTTTCACAGATATGTATTTAGGAAAATATGAGTTCAAAATAAAATAAAATAAAAAAAATTGATCATAGAGTAAAAACTTGCTTGAAAACAGAATATTTTCACATTTCGTGTAGGTAACAATTCTCCTGTATCTGAAAATCTTCTGATGGGAAGAAATGCGGAAAAAATATATAATGACATATTTTTATATTATTGCCTATTTCAGAGATTTTCTACAACTTTTTTTTGATTTAAAACAAGTTTAATTTTCTGTAGATAACTGGATTCAGCATAAAATTCTGCATATAGTACACTGTTTCTATTTAAAGCACACTGCGGTGTTGCCATTCTATTTCTTATTTACTAAAATTTTGGTTAAAAACATTATATACGAAAAGTGGTAAAAAACTAGAGTGAATATAACTTTATTAATACTTAGCTATGTTTTCTTAAACATGAAGGATACCAGAATAAATTCGTGTAAAAAATATACTTTATCGTATACAGGGTATTTTTTATGGCGTCACCAAAATCGTAATCTTTAAAATGTTGTATCTCATTTTTTTTTTAAATGCAACACCTTGTATATTATTTTTCTTTCAGATGTAGAATTAAAAGGTTAACCATTTTTTGTATTTAAAGTGTTCTTAAATTTTTAGCCGTTTTGCAAATATTTTCTGTATTTCATTACATATGGGATTTTCAACGATAAAATATCAAAGATCATATTAGGTGGATTTGATAAAAATTTACTGTTGAAAGAGCCATATGTAATATAGTACTGCGAATATCTGCGAAACCGTTAAAAATTTAGAAACACTTTAAATAAAAAATATTCACTTTTTAATTCTGCATCTGACAAAAAAATAATATACAGAATGTTGCATTTAAAAAAATTGAGATATACCATTTTAAATATTCCGATTTTGGTGACGGCATAAAAAATACCCTATATAGAATAATGGATATAGAATGATGTAAAATAATTAAAAAAAAATAAAACTAACTTTACCATAAGTTTTTTGTGATACCCTGTATATAACAAAATATATTAGGATACGCCCCTTTATAAACCTTGAAACATATGAATAAAACTTTTTTCACATCTTCGACAACGACGACGATATTGGACTTCCTCGCACTAATGGGCCACCCTGTAGATTTACTGTGGTTTAAAGCTAGGTGTGGCATTTTTCTTCCCTCAAATATAAACTCAATATTACTATAAAAAATAAATAAAATAAAAAAAAAACATAAAAAATACAGTCCACTAAATTTATAAGAGATTATGCTATTATAAAATTCTTTCAATTAAAAAATATGAATAATTTGCGGAGACTTTAGATGTACAAAATATTTACCTTAAAATTGTTTCAAAAACCAATCTATATAAATTATCTCGTAAATTATTATTGGAATGAAAATTTTATGGCAAATCCCCTGACCAAAAAATATTTTCATGCGCATATTTGAGACAACCTGTATATCTAAAAACTCTTTTTAAAATCTGCCCACATGCTAAAAAAAATAACATTTAATTAATTACATAATATCTCAGCTTCTAAAATAAACAAATATAATTAAATGTTTATTGATAATTACTATCCGCATGCCGATTTACATCCGATGTAAATCTAAAAAAAACTCAGAGAAAGAGACTTTTTTGAATTATTACTACAAATATTAGCCGCACACAGTAAGACACTCATTTTTTGTCAATCCGTCTCTGTGCTGGGACGCAACGCTCGAACCTCGCAGCTCGACGGACGGAATTCAACTGAAACGCTTTGCAATCTTCCGATATTCGACAGATTGCAAAAACTGGCAGAAACTATTTGCGAGAGTGCAACTACTCTTTTTCTTAAACTATGATAATATATTTTCGTACTTTTATGCCTAGGTGTAAAAATATTGTCAAAGTAACTTTTTATACCATATTTATATTTATGGGAATGAAAAAAAGAAGACTTTAATGGATTTTTTTAGTTTAATAATGTTTCCACAAACAAGTTGTATTGCGAATATGGCTTATTGTTGATTTAAAAGACAAATATTGTTTCTTTCATTAAAGTGTCATTTGCATTAAATTATAACCCTTATGCGGCGTCATGAGTATATAGCTGAGCGTCATAAAAGCAGTCTCGAGAATAGCTAGGACCAAACTCAACAAATCGCACAAATCAACTCAATACATTTCTAGTATGGTAGAGAAATTCACCAGAACAAATAGAGACAAAAAATTATAGTAGGACATTCCCCAAAATTAACGGCAGAGCCGATAACCCTTTGCTAATCAGGTCTGTCGAGAATAACAGGAAGGCAGTCCAAGCTGTAGTGTGTCTACGAACAGGAGATTGTAAGCTGAATAGGCATCTATCTGAATAGGCATCTAAATGTGAAGAAGAAACAACAGCCTGGCGACATCGACAGCCTGGCGACAGTAATTAATAGGCCATTGACAGAGAGCTATATGGAGGGTTCAGTCTCCAAGTTGCTAGACTTTTTGGAAAGGATGAGACTGAAAAGCAACCTAAGAATCAGAAGAGGAGCAGAATAGATCTGAAAAAATGCAGTGGATCAGGCCAACCTTGTATAATCATTCATTATAACCTTGTATAATGATTTTTAAAGTGTTTTGTACAAAACATAGTCATAAATACGCATACTATTTTTATTTTATTTTGAACCCTCTTCTTAAAAAACATACTCCCAATCTCCTCATCTTTTTTCCCCTTCGTCAACACGTCCCCACGACCTCCAAACAGACGCGTCGCGACGCCTCCACTGTCCTCCATCGGGATGCGAGCGGCGACGCTCCTATAAATCCCGTCTTTAATTACCCCCCGAGCTGTCAAATCAGACGATCTGACAGTTTTATGACAATTTATTGGCCGATCCGGAGGAACGAAGGGCGAACGTAGCGACCGCCGCCGCCGACGCCGATGCCTGTAATGTCACCCTGACTGACGGACAACTATGCATTCAAATGGCTTGTTTTAGCCGGTCCCCGAGGATGACGGGATCGGGGGAGGCGGCCGCCCACCGGATGAGTTACGGTTATTGACGGCTGCCTTCGGTTTTATCTTTTGAGCGCCGTAGATGGGATGACGTCGGTCGGAGGGAAAGAGGGGGTTAATTGTGATTCTGGTTTGGGATCGATAGTTTTGAGATCGCTAAAAAGTAGGATAGAGAATATGCGATTTTATGCTACCATACAGTGTCACAGTATTTGTTTATTTATTGCTATACCGGGTGCGTCTCAAAAGTGGCTCACCCCTATAACTTTTTTATTTTTTTCAGATAAAAAAAGAGATTTGTATGTCAGTATCTATGCTAATATATAAAATCCTTAAGTGACTGACTCACTGATTAATCACGATCCTGCTCAAACCACTCAAAGTAAGAAGCTCAATTTTGGCATACAGGTTGATTCTAGGGTGTAGAGGTTCGATAAGAAGGGATTTTTCAAAATTCCAGTTCCAAGGGGGCGAAACCATCCCTCAAATATTACAATATTTTTTATTTAAAAAACGGTCAAGTTTCCGAAAAAACGTTTAAACACGTATATTTTATTTTGTTTTTTACATATTTTAAGATTTTTTAAAAATGTACACAGGGTGTTTCGAAAAATCTGGTCATTGATTAATCACGATCCTCCTTAAAGCGCTTGACGTAAAAAGCTGATTTTTGGAAAACAGATTGACTTTAGGGTGGAGAGTTTCGATAAGAAGGGATTTTTCGAAACTCGAATTCTAAGGGTGTGAAACTATCCCTCAAATATTAAAATATGTTTTATTTAAAAACCGGTGAGTTTTTCGGAAAAACTCTTAAACACGTATATTTTATTTTGTTGTTTTACATATTTTAAGATTTTTTAAAAATTATACAGGGTGTTTCATAAAATGTGACTATTGATTAATAACGATTCTGCTTAAACTGCTTTACTTTTAAAGCTGATTTTTGGTACACGGAATGACTGTGGGGTGTAGAGGTTCGATAAGGAGGGGTTTGAATAAGATGATCTATAAGGACACACAATAAGGACACTTTCAATAGAATGACATGTCATATGTCAACTTTTCACATTTTTGCATATGGTTTATTTGAAATTGTAACATGCGGTTCATAACGACAATTTCATTCAAAATACCAAGTGTATGGTATCAAATTATTCGTAAAAAATGCTTTATCCGAATATGCTAATGAGCCTTGTTCCATTTGAAAAAATTGAGATATGATTAAAATTGCGATTTAGGCACCTTTTCACCGGCCAGGACAAGACACGAAGAACATTAGACGATGGAAACTATTTTTTCAATGCTCCTTGATTAAAAATTAGTGTTTTTAACCCATTCATGGCACTCTAGATTGAAATTTAAAATACTATTTTTTTGAGCAATATGATATGTTATTCTATTCAGATTGTCATTTGCTATCGAATAAAGTAGAAGTAAACAAAGGATGCAATTTAAAAAAAAATCACGACTGTTCTAAATCAGCAATTTCTTTAATTTGATCTCTGATACCATCAAGTACCTGCACGTGGGACAATATTTCTGACCATATGTGACCAATATCTGCCGATTTTTATTGTATGTTACATCTAGACAACTCGTTGGTTTACTATTGTATTATGTAGATTGTAGATTGTATGAGAGGGGAAAAACTGAACCACTGCAACCTTATACAGTGCTTTTATTTTAACTCTGAATATAGCCGTCAATCATTGTAATTTGTAACTCACTTCCAGGGGCGGCTTGTCCTATGAGGCAGATGAGGCAGTGCCTCACCAATAAATTTGAATAAAGTGATGTATGCTGAATTTTATGCTGAACCCAATTCTGTGCAGAAAAGTGGTAATGCGAATGCAATTTTAAAGAAATTTTTTTTTAGGACATGCACTTTTTTTATATAGAACTGTTTTTTCATATATTTGTCAACTACGACGATATTGGACTTCCTCGTATTAATGGCCACCCTATATACATACCCCATACTAATAAAAATTCTCTTCTAATGTGCCTCACCATCTTCCAGTGCTACGAGCCGCCCCTGCTCACTTCCCTGTTGTCACTCCATAACCAACCTTTTATCTTCCATTGATGAAATAGCGATAGGCAATACTGTTTTTCGCCGAAAAAATGATAGACATAAAATAAAATTCAAAATGTTTTTTTCATTGAAATTTAGGATTCTTAGTAATTTTTTGAGCTAGAACTATTTTTTAAAAAAATATTATTTTTTGTGTGAGTATTGATTGCATGCTATTCACTCAAATCCAATGCATTGACTGTTCCGCTTTAAAAATAAACATACTTAGCAAAATAGCATTGCACTAGTGTCAAGACCTATGTTGTTAAGCCCTATGTTCACCGTTAAAATAAAAGCACGGTATATCCTATTGTGTCCCCTTTTCCTGACTTATAACTCATCATACAGTGTCAGGTCTTTGACAAAATCCAGTATCTAAGACGATTTTACAGAGGTGAGTTTTCTATATCCGATATCAGTCATACCAAAGTTTATGATACAAATGGTTCTAGTCTCGGAGCTGCTGGTGTTTCCCCATTTTCTCCACAGAATCTGCAGTCGCCGTTGTTTCTTAGCTTCAATTTACTGAGGTGTTCATTGAGGAGAAAGTGCCCTGTTAAAAACCCCGCGACAATTCGAAAATTGTTCTAAGCAATTTCTTCGAAGGTCTTAGATTCTTGCAGGGGCGGATCTAGGGTAAAATACGTCGTGGGTAAAGACAAAATTTGGCGCTCCCACAATTCAAAAAATGTGTAGAACACAACGTGTGTATTTCAAACGTTATATTATATTACTTAAAACATAAATAAAACAAAACAGAAACAAAAGAACATATTTAGTACTTATGCAGTCTTAAAAACCCTTCGAAGATCACGAAAATACCTGCTTACTACAAAATATTGCACAAAATTGCGCTTAAAATTTCACTTTTCTAGCCTTTACAGAAGCCATTTCATCTATCACTTTATTAAAGTTATTTTTTTCGGCTATTTCTTACTCTATACTTAATATTCCCAAGTCAGCCGACCGCTCACCTGACACAGAAGTGACTGGCATGGTCAGAAATATTCGCAGCGCGGTCTGCAAGTTCGGATAATTCGGAATTAAGCAATATTTTTCCAGTATATTAAGAATATCTAAACAGCTAGCTGCTTCCAAGTTTGGAAGCAATAAGCTTGCGTGATTATTGAAATTTTCCAGTTCAAGATACAGCTCTGTTGCATCCAAGTCGTTAGCATATTTAATTGCTAAATCTGCAGCATGTTTATTTTTTTATTTCTTCTAGTGGTAATGATGCCATTGACTTTCCAGAAAGGAAATAAAAATCTTCGACAACATCTTCCATAGCATTAAACCTCTAGGAAAATTGCTCATTTATTTTATCCAATGATTCAAAAATTTGAATTTTGAGTTGTTATTCTTGGGTTAATGTACCAATTTCGTCATCAGCGTTTTCATCGAAAAATCTTTTTACTTTTCTTGTCCGTTTTTCTCGGAGAAAAGGCTCAATATTGCTTGCCTCTGCAAGGATCTTTGCTTCTTTAAAGCAATCGTCGACTTTGTCTCTAAACTCAGCTAAGAAACTCTGTAATGAATTCAGCAATTTAGATGCCTCCGCGATCGAAAGCGTTGGCCTCTGCAAAGCAGTGTTTTCATTTTCGACGTTCCTTAAAAATGCCTGCCGCACGCTCTAGGTAGCGTCCACGTAGCGTCTTCTATCTAAATTTTACTATTTTATTGTATGATGTTTGCATGGTGATTAGAGTTTTTACTACTGGTTTCGGACACTTATATTTTGCCGCCCCTGTGCCGAAATTTTACTTGTAGGTATGATGTTTGCAGAAACTATTAACATACCTTATGTGTGCATGTGGTGCGTGATTAGAGTTTTTACCTATTGACGGCGTCATGGGCAGGTGCCCACCTTGTCCACGCCTAAATCTGCCACTGATTCGTAGAGGATTCCCCTTCCAGGTTACGGATGATATTTTCTTTTTTTTTTGTTGAGGAGGGAGAAAATCTTGCATAAAACACCCCGAAAGGGTAGTGCCGGATTCCTACCGGCTAAAAAAACCCTCCTCTGCCCTGCCACAGAACCGCATTGGAATCCGCTTTCGCATTTTTTCAATCCGGCCGTTGTTCTTAATCTTCTTCTATCCGATTTTGCATCATCTGGGACTCCTTCTCTTTATTTTCCATAATATGTCTTATAATCATTGTAACTTTGTCCCAGGCATTTTCCCCGTCAACTAAGCTATTTGGTACATTTCCTATGTTGAACACATTTTTTGTATGATGCAAATATTGACCTCTAATTTGATCCCATCTAAGGCATGCAAATAAAGTATGTTCTGCGTCATCTTCAGCATGACAATTTATACACTGAGGTGTGGTCTTTTTTTTTCGAACAAACAGATATTTACCAAAGCACCCATGACCCGACAACGCTTGCGTAGCCTCTTATAATCCACTTTTCGATATTCGGGATAAGTTTATGTGTCCATCTGCCATGTTTTCCATTTTCCCATTTATTTTGCCACTCAGTAATCATTTTACTTCGGGCTTCTTGCCTTGGCAACCCACAGTAAATTGCATATCTTTTTTTTATTAGAAGCTCTCTTGGAGGAATTTCAGCTACAACGCAAGCACCTTCACCAGATATTGTTCTGTATGCACAGCAAACTCTGATGCATATTGTTCTCTGCACTCTTATAAGTTTCTGCAGTTGTTTTTTATTCTGCGTTATAGTATGCCATGGATGGTATTTTCTAGATTCTTGAGTTCTGATTTAGGTTGGTTTCCACTTGGGAAGCAGAACCGTTCTGGTCCAGTTAGTAGAGTGTTAGCTACTTTTCTAGCTAGATCGTTTGCTTATTCATTTCCTTCTATCCCTTGTTGGGCTGGCATCCAGAGTAGGAGGACTTTATTTTCTTTGCCTGATTTGCAACATTTCTTTGCCTGATTTGCAAAATTTTGAATTGATGGTGACTGAGTTGATCGCTCTTAAGGCTGCTTGACTATCGGATAAGATGGCTATTTCTTGTATTGTGTTATATTCATATAAACCTTCTTTTTTTTATCTAATATGGCATTAATAAATCCGCGTAAAATAAGTAACTGGTGTGGTTCAAAATGCAAACGCTTATAACCGAAACCACGCATAAATGTGCCGCGTAAAACGACGAAATCCTGTAATTTACTTTCCTTTATATGAACTCATTCATACAATTGCGCAAAAAATCTGTAGAAACATTAAAAGCAAACTTATTGACAAATATTTTATTCGGAATTAATTATGTAATTATTCTATCGATAACTTATCGATGAAGTAATAACAAGAGGACCAACAAAGAGGCATCAGAGAAGTAATACTTGCACGAGGACCGCTCCGGAGAAGTTTAAATCAAATCTGACGCGGAACGGTCTTAATAGCATTATCTCGAAATACAACTTTGCGGATAAATTAGGCTTGCCATTTAACACAGATGTCCACTTGTCCGGAGAGCGGACGCGGCAGAGGGTCGCAAAATATGTTAATCATTTTAACGTCGCCCTGACGTTAACTGGACGTATACAAGGCGGCTCGCATATTGAACAGCTTGACCGGGACGTCGCTTGACACGAGTCGAGTGCCGTCACCGAATGGACGAAGGGCCGTGTTTTGTTTTGCCAACAGTTTAAATAGGCCATGTACGTTGATATTATCGTTGCATTTGTCGTGATTTGTATTCTAATTATTCAACAGCATTATGCAAAAAGACAATTTAGATATGGGTAATAGGAATAGGAAATAATAATAGGAAATTAGAGTTACCAGAATAGTAGTAATCAGAATTTTTTTCTCCAGACAAAAAATTCGCCTATTAAGTTGAGAGGATCTTACTCTGAGTGCCAGCCTGCCAAAGGATAGGGGTTCATGGTAATGAAAAAAAAATCGATATCGCTAACTGGATCAGAACCATTCTGCTTCCCCAGTGGAAACCAACTAAAAACAGAACTCAAGAACCTGGAAGACTCCATCCGTTACGTGGAATGGGAATCATCCAACGGTCTAAGACACTCGAGGAAATTTCTGAAGACAAACGACCAAGGAAAATTAAAGATTATCCTTGATTTATGTAAGAACAATCTTCGGATTGTCACGGGGTTTTTAAGAAGACACCGTCTCCTCGATGATTACGTTAGTAGATTGAAGCTAAGAAACAATGGCGAATGCAGATTCTCTAGAGAAAATGGGAAAACAACAGAACACCTCATCATTGAGTCCGTCGAGACGGTAATCATTCGTGCAATACACTTTGGTACCACTGATATCGGAGATTTAGAACTAGCCTCTGAAAAACCGTTTCAGCTACTTGCTTTTGTCAAAGCCTTGAGACTGTATGATGAGTTATAACTCAAGAAAGGAGGATACAATATATCTATAAGTGATTACCATTTCCCCTCCCATGCAATCTACAATCTAGTTATAGTATCTGAAAGACCTCTTACTAAATAAATAAACGACAGCTTTATGAAATATTCTTTAGCGGTACTACAGGGTAAGAGGTATCGCAAAGTAAATAGCGGTATAATCGCTTGGAATAAACAAAAAATAGTTTTTAGGCAGTGTAGTACGCTCGAGGCTGTCATCATCTTAATTCCTGGGTGCCTGTGACAACTATTTATCACTTTCATCAATTTTCAAATTGTTTTTGGTTTGCCATGAATGTCTGATGATTGTAGATTTAATTATTTTCAATGTAAATTAGCAAATCTAGGATCTTCTTTTTCTTCTTATTATTATTACTATAAAGTCTTCTAGGAAATATTAGCAACTAATGAATAAAAATAATCTGTATGTAATAAAAATCTTTATTCATGGCTGCCCTAAATAACTGATTTGACGTACAGTTGTTTGTACGTCCCGTTCCAAAAACTGGTACACTGTTTAAAACCGCTATTGGACTGTTACCGGTGGCCAAATATGCGCTACATGATGTACCAGTGTTACAGTCACAACTGGTTTTTTATCCAGAACCTGCCCAACAGCTGTAATGGAGGTCATTCTAGACCAAACACCACTGCTCATTGTCAACAATGTTTCAACAAACAGTACTGTGAGAATTGTTAGCTCAGAAGCTTGGAACACCCTCAAAAGGAAAATTCTACTCCTCCAATTCCCAGTGGATGACATACCACGAATGTAGAACTCTGAGAAACACCGTAGTATTGAGCAACAAAAGCTCTGAAAAAGAGAAACGTTTGCTTAGCAGTTAGAAGAGAGGAATGTCCTCCGGAAACAGGAATGTCTTCGGGAGCAATGGGCACCTACTCCAGCATCCTTCAGGCAGAAATTTACGCTATAGCCATCTTGTACTATAGCAAAGCAGTCTTAAGAGTGATCAACTCAGTAACCATCAACTCGAAGTTGGTCGAAGAATGCGGAGAGAAGAGAACAAATTAGGCAAACAAAATAAACTCCTTCTACTCTGGGTGACAACCAAGGAATAGAAGGTTATTACCTTTCATTAAAAAGCAAACAATCTAGCTAGAAAAAGAGCGAACACTCCACTAACTGGTTAAGTTGGTTCTCACTTGGGAAGCAGAACGGTTCTGATATTCTGCTTCCCAAGTGAGAACCAACTTAAAGCGGAACTCAAGAACCTGAAAGACTCCATCCTTAACCTGGAATGGGACTCCTCCGAGTATTAACTCGGAGAAATTTCTCATTGACGACCTAGAAAATCAAAGATTTTCCCTTGATTTAAGTAAGAACAATCTTCGAATTGTCACGGATTTTTTAACAGGACACGTCTCCTCAATGAACAAGTTTGTAGATTGAAGCTAAGAAACAACTGTAATGCAGATTCTGTGGGGAAAATGGAATAACACCACACCTTGTAACTGAGTGCGCCTCCTATAAATTCTAAAATTGCGCTAACATCTGATAAATACTTTTATAT
Source organism: Sitophilus oryzae (assembly GCF_002938485.1). Taxonomy (NCBI): domain Eukaryota; kingdom Metazoa; phylum Arthropoda; class Insecta; order Coleoptera; family Curculionidae; genus Sitophilus; species Sitophilus oryzae. Next base: position 854,506 of record NW_022146024.1, read on the forward strand.
TAATTTAAATAATAAATTTATAAAGTTAGTTAGACGCCATTTAACATCTAGGTAAAAAGAAATATTTCCCTAATTATTGTAACCCTTTCCGTAATGTTATATTTTCTGACTTCTAATTTGTGATATGGCATACAAAAAATCAGTGACATACTCGAAAAATTAAATATTTCGGCATCTACCAAAACCATTTATGTACCTTTCTCCAAACACAAAATTTCCAAACCAAACATTAGTAAAGCGACCGTTAACTTTATTAATTGGTAAAACAGGGGCCATTCTCATAAAGCTGAAAATTAAATGTAAAACCTGTTAATGAGTTCGCCACGAAAAGCTTTTACAGCATCTTTTCGCATATTTGTTCCGAAACCATTCAGTTGTGTAAATAGTTTTTGCCGCTTTTTCCCGTCTCGGGAAATGCTGTTTCGGCATTTCAAAATGTTTTGAATAACTGAAACACTATGTTTTAGAAATTCAATTTAAGAAGTATAAAATGTCCATTCTCTATTCTAATGTATAATTGAAAAATGTTTAGCGTAATAATTTAATATTTTTTTTTCAAACCAACGGATTTCAGATTTGGGTTACTGATTACTGTTATATGTTATTGGCTTACAGGAAACTACTTAAATAGGATTTGAAAAAATATATGGATGTGAGTAAAATTGTGATATCTCTTCAAAAAAGGCTTCTAGGTTTTTCGCCACTAGAACAAAATCTTCAAAATAAATTAGTTCTTTTTTGTAAACACCGGTGCAGTGATCTAACAAAGACCAATTTGTCAGCTATTTTACTAATAAAAATTTCCTTAATGGACAAACAATGCTTAACGTTTTAGGAGGTATCTCTACCCGATGCACGGCGACGTCGGAAGTCAAAATAAGAAGAAAGCACTATTTAAAATATCTAAATACAACTATTCAAGAATTTTTTTAGCAGATAAGTCTATTATAAACAGTAGAAGTTCTGTTAAAATGATATTATATGACATCAATCTCGAAAATTAACAATCACTACCTGATAACAATTATTCATTCAGGTAAAATTAAAAACCTTCAACTTTTTGTAGGTATATAATTATTTTTTTTAATCTTTACTTATGTTTATTAAAATCAATTTATACTTCGGCCTTAGATACAGAATGGTGAAGTGCTATGTCTGGTCCGTTTTGTTATATGGTGTGGAAGCATGGACACTGAAGGTAGCAACAATGAACCGAATTGAAGCGTTCGAAATGTGGACCCTACGACGAATGCTAAGAGTGCCCTGGGTCAACCGTGTGAGGAATGAAGACATTCTCAGAAGAGCTGGTCTGGAACAACGTGAACTCTTCGAAATCATCAAGAAGAGGAAAATAGCCTATTTGAGACACATACTACGTGGAAAACGCTATCACTTTCAGCGTCTGATTCTCCAGGGTAAAATAGAGGGGGGCAAAAGGGGAATAGGTCGAAGGAAGCTATCCTGGCTGAGAAATATTCGTCATTGGACAGGCATACAGGACTTCCAAGCACTCCAAGTCGCTGCAGTTAACAGAACCATCTGATGAGGAAGAAAAAGAGGAACGCCTACGCAGGAATCTGCACGGCACCTTAAGAAGAAGAATTAAAATCAAAGGAAGGGATAGCCATGACCTCTACAGATGGCTGAGCAATACATTTATTTATATTAATTTGAATTATAAAAATCTCTCATATTTTTCGTTTGGAAGCTATCGGTTCTTTTATCATAATTTTTGCGTTGTTAAAATCTACTCTGTGCCCTGGGTCCCATGAATGCTGGCAAATCTTACATTTGTAAAAATCGCCCTCTTTTATATAATCATTATGTTCTTTAATTCCAACATTATTTAACGGTCTAGGTATATGTTTCTCTGTTATTTTCTCTTCTAGATATTTTGTCTATTACATTTTTAGTTTGTTGTTCAGTGTTCATTGGTTTAGTGAGGGTTAAAGTGGATGTAAGTATATTTTGTGTTTTTAAGGATGTTCGTATGTTATATGGTTGTCTCTCTTATTTTTTCTGAAATGGCCTCGTATATATGCAATAATTGTAAGTTGTATACCGAGAGCGTCTCAAAAGTGGCCCACCCCTATAACTTTTTTATTTTTTTTTCAGGTAAAAAAACGAGATTTGGTATATTATTCTTAGTATCATTTTGGTATTAGGATTGATCGACGTATTTAATTGTTTTCGGTCACTTCCTCTTTCACCGGAAATGACTGCAACTTTTGATTTTCAAATGACACCCTCCCTATTTTTTTACTTTATCCGATAGAAAATGACACTCTCTGAATAGAATGACATATCATATGTCAACTTTTGACATTCTCGCTTAAAAAATAATCGTATTCTAAATTTTAATCTAGATTGCCATGGCTGTGTTAAAAACATTCATTTTTAACCCAGGAGCCTTGGAAAAATAAGGAAAAAAACCAATGGAATGAGGGTGACTCATTAGCATATTTAGAAAAATTATTTTTTTTACGAATAATTTGATACCACACACTTGGTATTTCGAGTCAAATTGTCGTTACATTTATGGCCATCGCACTCTAAATTAAAATTTAAAATTCTATTTTTTTTAAATGAAAATGTCAAAAGTTGACATATGCTATGTCAATCTATTTAGGATATGATATTTTTTATCAAATGGAATAAAAAAATACAAAGGGTGATTAGGTTAGAATTCTTAGTTAAAACTTGTTAGTTAAAAACGGTTAGTTAGAACTGTTAGTTAAAATTGTAGTCATTTCCGGTGAAATAGGAAGTGAGAAAATAATTGAATACGTTAATCAATCCTAATTTATGTCATACATTAACATACCAAATTTCGTTTTTTTATCTAAAAAAATAAAAAAATTATAGGTGTGAGCCACTTTTGAGAGGCACCCGGTATAATGTGCATTGTCATCATAGTGTGCGTTGTCATCATAGTCGTTTTTATTAATAATTTTTCGATGTGGTTTATATCTTTGTTTATAGTGAATTATTTTCTGAACATATTGTTTTTGCCCAATCATGTAAATTTTATATAACGCTTTTTTTTAATAAAAAAGACACTCCCAAGTCGATAGGTCATATGGCTGAGGTCCGCGGTTCAGATTCTTCGTACTCGATGTAGGCCTCGTCCAGATTAGCTATAGCAGCAAAAAGGAGACGCTAAGCTAAACTGCATTACTTTAGTTTCGTTTTATATACAGGGTGTCATTGAAATGGTGTAAAAAACCATGTAGGTATCCAATCCATCAAAGCAAACTCTGTGCCTTCAATTTTCTCGAAAACCATCGCTCTGGGCGATGTGCAACAGGAGTACCTTTTTTGTAGGAAAAAGTATGTAGTTTTCAAAAAATGATCCCACGTTGCAAAAAAATAACCTCTAAGAAGTTATTCACGTATACAACCCCCTACCCTTGCAAAAACTACCCTTTCCGCTTTTCCAAATAATTTTTCAGTATCACCATTTGATTTAGGGTCAAAATTTATGGCAAAACATTTTTTTTTCGAAATTTTATCTCGTTTTTAAGCCTACAATTTCAAAACAACCGTTTTTTAAATTCACCCTTTCATTGCCCCTACCTCCCTTAATATGCATTTTCCGCCCTATACTTATAGGAACTTTTTTTTACTATTTTTAGGAGTACTATCATCCCCTGATTTTTTTACACCATTTCAATGACACCCTGTATTTTATTGGAGGGGAATAGTTAATCACCGCGACCTTATAGATCTATTGTGTTCTTTTTTCATCAGTTATTACTCATCATATATTCACTGTTCGGTTTTTATATGATTCAAAATAAAAAATATATAAATTGTAAAATTAGTAATTTTTTAATGGCCATAATGCGTTCTCTCAAAATCATGGAACAACTAAATCATTTCCATAGATCCAGTGACGTACCGTGACTTTGAATTTTGAGACCAAAAACTGAAACAATAATTTGTCAAAAAAATCATATTACAGCTATATGTTTTATTTTGCATAAAAATGTTAACTAATAAGTTAGAATAATTATATTTTTTTCCCTGACTAAGTGCTAACTTATCGCTAAATTTAACTAAAGCTAAGTACAACACAAATCTTAAATACGTGGACTATTATAACAACAAATACATCGTAAAAGACTATTTTGGTAGCATTCTGAACTAGAATTCAAGTTAAAAATTTTATAAAATAATTTAAAGAAAAAATGTTAATTCCAGTTAATATTAATTTTTGTATACTGTTCAGATTTATCTGGTCTTTTATCATATATTTAGGAAATTAGAGAATTACCTGAAGATTTTCATCTAAAAATTGGCATTGATAGTGGTGGTGGATCACTTAAAGTTTGTCTGAATGCGCTCCCTGAAAATGATCCCGAATATTTCAAGAAATATAAAAGTGCTGGAATTAATAAACTATTCATAATTGGCTTAGGACCAAAGTTGTCTGAATCTTATGCTAATATTAAAAGCCTCTTTGAGACGTTAGATTTGCAGTCCATATGTGGAATTTGTTCCTATACTTTTGCCGCTGACTTTGCTTATATATTCCTTGGTCTTCAGTCAAATTCATCCACTCACACTTGCCCATGGTGTGATGTAAATGTAAAGGAAATGGAAATTAAAGGATCATTCAGAACTATAAAAAGTATTACAGAAAATACAAATTTATGGCAACAATCTGGAGGAAATATATAAAAACAAAAGCCAAAGATTTTAGTAAGCGTTTTTGTTTGAAATATTTTTTTTGTATTTTTTAAACTGTTGTTCAATGAACCATATAAAAAAGGGCAATTATTGTTTAGAAAACTGTATAAACATACCGTTAATCATTGGCGACGAAGAAACACCTGTCTTAAAGTATATTCCCCCTCCTGAGCTTCACCTTTTGTTAGGTGTGGTTCAAAAACTATTTGATTGTCTTGAATTGGAGAATACCAATGTTGCAACAGATTGGATAAAAAAAAGCGGGATTGAAACTAGATCATTATGGAAAATGTAACGGAAATAACGTCAGACAACTTTTAAAGAAAGTCGATATTTTGAAGACGATATCGCCCGGTAAAGAATCCTATTCAAAGTTTTTAGAAGCAAAAATCTAAACATCTTTTTTTTAGGAAATAAATATATTGCAGTGTTTTCTGCATTCAATCAAGTAGTTTTGAGTTGTTTTGGTCAAGCACTAAACAAACATTTTGAACATGACATCGAACAATTTAGATTGGAAATACTCAACTTAGGTATTAAGATAACTCCAAAGATTCATAGTTTATAAAAGCAAATCATAGAGCTCTAGGATTTTACTCGGAACAAGCATCTGCGAGCAGGTTCATTTTTCCTTTAAATTATTTTCTAAAAATTTTAACTTCAATCCTCGTTCAGAATGCTACCAAAATAATCTTTTACGATGTATTTGTTGTTAATGTAATAGTCCACGTATTTAAGATTTGTGTTGTACTTAGCTTTAGTTAAATTTAGCGATAAAACCACTTAGTTAGGGAAGAAATATAACTATTCTAACTTATTAGTTAACATTTTTATGCAAAATAAAACATATAGCTGTAATATGATTTTTTTGACAAATTATTTATCAGTTTTTGGTCTCAAAATTCAAAGTTACGGTACGTCACTGGATCTATGGAAATGATTTAGTTGTTCGATGATTTTGAAAGAACGCATTAAAAAATTACTAATTTTACAATTTATATATTTTTTATTATGAATCATATAAAAACCGAACAGTGTATTACTCATCATACAGTCTCAGGGCTTTAAAAAAGCCAGTATCTGAGACGGTTTTAGAGAGGTTAGTTCTTCATCTTCGATATATGTCGCACCAAAGTTTATGGTACGAATGGTTGTCGTCTTCCCGCACTGAGTGATGAGGTTACTTTACCCCATTTTCTCACAGAATCTGTATTTACCTTTGTTTCTTAGCTTCAATCTACTGAGATGTTCATTAAGGAGACAGTGTCCTGTTAAAATCCCGTTACAATCCAAAGATTGTTCTTATTTAAATCGAGGAAAATCAAATACTTTGATTTTTCTCGGTCGTAAATTTTTTCGACTGTCCTAGACCGTTGGAGGATTCCGCATACAGAATGTAGGCCTCGTCCATATTAGCCATAGCAGCAAAAAGGACCAGTTAACTTAAAATACTTTACTTTAATTTCTTTAATTAATTATAATACACCAATTTAAAGAAGGATACCGTCGGTCGGGATCGTTTCAATAAAATGAATAAATATAAGGTGGATCCCGGATCTAAGGCTAATGAGCGGCAGTTAATGTCTTTGCGCTGACTCACGACGCAATTTAAACAATTTGTGACTTGAAATAACATTAAAATCCGTCTCGCCGAGCGCGTAAATCAGGATTTGGGACAAAGGCCCCGAGTTTTGGGCCCTCGAGATCGAGCCAGCCAGTGAGGGAGGGAGAGGTGGGCGAGGCGACGTCCGATTTGTTTGGATAAGAATTTTAAAAGCTCCCCGCTCCAATAAATATTGCGACTTAGGAAAGTAGCTACCTGTAAATTGTGACGGAGATTAGTAAGAGTGAAAATGTTGCCAGTTATTTCAACTGGCCATTGAATATAGCCGATGACTGTGTGGTAACTAGAGATGTGCAAAACTGAGATTTTCCAATCGCAATTGAAACTGCAAATGCGATTTTTAAATCGCTGCGACGCGCGACGGTAACCTGCAATTGCAATTTTAATATTTACATATTCTATTCATTCTATTCTGTGAGAGAGAGTGTCATTGCCTATCGAATAAAGCAAAAAAAAATAAGAAACAGTGAAACAGGAAGTGATTGAAACAAATTGATTACGTCAATAAATCCTAATTTATGTGTAATAAATTATGCTTACATACCAAATCTCGTTTTTTTTTCAGAAAAAAATAAAAAAGTTCTTTAACAAACCATTCTTGAGAAACACCTGGTATACTATGATCTCGGCCCTAGACAATAATACCTCTATAAATAAATAATATCACAGACAAAATTCAATCGCAGTTTACTATAAAATGCTTCAATGTACCACAAAATCACATTCGCAACAATATCGCAAGTCGCAACTTCTAAAAATTGACTCGCAAATAGAAGAGGTTATCACGGTCCTAGTTTACAAAATCACAATCGCAATAAAATCGCAAATCGCAGCAAAATCGCAAATTATAACAATAATAATATTGGTTTCCTAAATTGAAACTGGCAAATAGAAAAAATCGCAGTCGCAGTTTCCTATGAGAGATAATCGCAGGTTGCGATTGCAATTTTAAAATCGCTGCGATTGAATCGCAGTTTGCGATTTGTTGCTAATCTCTGGTTTTAACCACTAAACTTAAACGTTTCTGTTAGATCTCCCTACGGGGTAATTCTTGGTAGAATATTTTTGAAACTTTAGATTATTATACAGGGTGTTTCAAAAAACATGTGCTCTTTCTCATTCCTCAAATAAGATTTATTTCTTAGATCAACATAGGTCCGATTCTGCTTTGTTTCGTAGCTACAAGGAGTCAAAATGTTTCTTGAAAAAAAAATTTTTCGATTTATTGTAATTTTCTTCTAAGCGCTTTTAGCGATTTCAATGAAATTTTGAGGGTATGTGAGTGTTACATATTTTACTCTGTGAGTGTTACATATTTTAGTACTAAAAAGGTATCGACATATTCATCAGGGTGCATATGAGTTATTACCGGAATATTTTACTGAAAAAGACATATGCGCCACTGACTTTTTCTATTAATTTTATTAACAACAATTTATAAAATAAAAATAAAATGAATACGTTATTTATTTAATTTAATTAATAAGTTATTAAAACAAAAAAAAAAGATTATGATAAATTTTATATTACTGAAATGACTTTCACAAATCTAAGATTTGTCAGCATTCATGGGACGCAGGGCACAGAGTAGATTTTAACAACGCAAAAATTATAATGAAAGAAGCGACAGCCTCGAAAAGTAAAATAGAAAAGGCTTTTTAATAGAATCTAATAAAAATAAATGTATTGCTCATGCACCTGTAGATGTTAGAAATGTATGGCAATCGCTTCTTTGATTTTAAAGTACATAACATAAATAAACATAACATACGTAAAAATTAAAACAAATTAAAAATAGTTTATAAAAGACGAATCTGCTAAAAAACTAAAATGTTCTCGAATAGTTGTATTTAGATATTTTAAATAGTTTTTTTCTTTGCTCTTTTTGTTTTCTTTTGCGGGAAGTATATCTCCTTTCGACGAAAGAAAGAGATATACTTCCCGAAACGTTAAGCATTTTTTTGTCCGTTAGGCAAATTTGTTTATTAGTGAACCACTGCTGACAATTAGTCTCCGTTGGATTGACGCAGCTGTATTTACAAAAATTAAATATTTTATTTTAGATATGAATCTAAAAAAAAATATTTAGAGATGAATCCGCCACAGAGGTATATACATTTTTCAGTTACTAAAATTTATAACATTGATGTTCAGTGCTACCTACAACAAATTAAAAAATATATATACCACCAATTATTGGAAAAAGAACAAAAAATTTTTATGGAATTTTTTAATCCCTTAGATTTATCCCCGATCAGGCTGTCGTACAAAATAGTTACCTCAAATTTAAAAAAAAAACATGGTTAAAACATCCTACAGTTTCAATAACTGTCGTTGAATGATGTTCTTCAAAATCTAATACTCAGGTATAGTATTTTCGAAATCAATTGGAAGTACTGAGGCCTTTAATTCCTTTGTCCAGACGTTGCGGACAAAGGCGCCGACAAAGACCCAGTCTGTTCCAACTTTCCTTGTCCAAGCCGAAATTAAGTCCCAGTCTATTCCAACTGACTAGAAAAACTATAATTATATATTAGATCTTTTACTATTAAGTTTCAAATTAATATACAGGATAAGTCTTAAATAAGTACTAATATATTTAGGGGTAGTATATTTCTACCCCAGACACACGTATATGAGTTTCTTAAAATTACAGTGTAACTACTCTTACTAAATTTTGATACATCTAAAAGCGTGTTTTATTAAAATACTAATATTTCAACGATGTTTCACAAGGATCCAACTACAGACCCAGTACTATTTTTTGTTCTTAAATCTTTATTTTGAAGGCTATTTTAAGGTGCATTCACACCGCCGGCGCCGTGCAAATTATTTTTTTAACATATACTTTCGTGCGCGCTAAAATAATACACGCCAAAAGCACATGTTAAAAAAATGTTTTGCGCGGAGCGGCGCAGCCGGTGTGAACGCACCTTTATAATTAGTTTTTTGATTTTCAAAATGGTGTATTAAGAATAGCTCAGGAAGTTTGAGACACATCTGACCAATTAAAAATAAATTGATTCTGGGAACATATGTTTGCTTTTGGTACGCAATTTTAAACTGCATTGGTAGTAATTTTACAATTGAAATAATTAAAGGAGCGCCACAAAGTACATAACAATGAATTGAATTTGCGATTAGGCAAGGCAAGTGTTCATATCCACGAAACAATATTTTAACTGGAAAGTTGGATCAGTGTGGAAAGCACTGTCCAGGAAATAATTACGTCGGGCGCCGTTTGTCCTCCAACCCGATGTTAGCGCCAACTGTCGTCAAGCCGAGACTCTAATTACAACATAAATATGACGTTACGACGACGAGTTTTTTGTCTTTAGTAATAAGGAGTCCTACGATCCGAACGAGCTGATACAGCCATCATAGCTGTTCTACTGTTATGGGTTAAGTGCTGTCGTAGAATAGATGGCAGTTGTTATAATTAGAAACTGGTCGGATATGCCATAAAATTGAACGAAAATGAAATGTAAGAGACGTATAAAGTGATATTCGCATATAAATTATTTAGATTGTAATAACAATTAACACATAATTACAGTATACAGTATTTTGCAAATTACTGTAAATATTAAACTTTTTATATACTCAGATGCAAAAAAACGCAAAAACAATTTATTTTAGATGGTCTATACTTACTTTGCAATAAATATCGTAGTCTTAAATCATACAGGGTGTTTAAAATTCTACGCCAAACTTTCTAAAGTATAAAATAATTTTTCTTTGTTTTTTTAAGAAACACCCTGTATGTTATTTTTATTAGATGGAGAGTTAAAAAATTAACATTTTTTGAATATAAAGTATTTAAACATTTTTAACGGTTTTGCAGATACTATATTATTTCATATAGCTCTTTCAACGGTAAAATACGAGAGAAAAATCATTGGGTGGTTTTGATAAAAATGTATTGTGGAAAATGCCATATGAAATATAAAACCGCGAATATCTGCGAAACCGTTTAAAATTTTGAAAAACTCTATTTTCATTTTTAATTTTACATCTATTGAAAAAATAATATACAGGGTGATCCATTTAAAAAAAAAACAAAGAAAAATTATTTAATATTTTAGAATGTTTGGTGTAGAATTTTGAATATCCTGTATTATTTATGAATACCATATTTATATCAAAGGAAGTACAGACCATCTAAAGTAAATACCTAATATAGTTTTGATTTCAGGACAGTTCTTGTATTTTTAATAATTTTTTTAATAAAGGCTAAAAAATATATATTTTTTATTTATTTATATCTCTGAAACTATCAAAATATATTTACTCATATATTAGGATTATGTAAAGTGATCTGAAAGGAAGCCAAAAATGCAATAATATACAGGGTGTTCCGTTTAAAAAAAATATCCCGCTCCACTCACATTTTTTTTGAGCTAACCTCTAAAAGTTAAACTATTTTCCTGAAATACATCCTGGTACAAACTTTAGGTTTGCACTTAAACAAAATTCCCAAGTTTTTTATTTTAGGAGCAACAGATGCCCGATGCACTATTGCCAGACTTTGTATAACATTTATATTTAAAAAATGATGACGTAATGATTTTGAAGTAAAAAGGGGGCATTATACACATTATGTGTCTTTTACTAAAAGATGTATAACAACTACGTAAAAAATCTTGAAATTACAAAGCGGCAAGTAGATCAAGTTTTATATTGTACATTGCATTGCCAAAGAGTAAACTTTACCATAAGGGACAAGTGCCTTAATTGGTGCTACAGAAGCCTTAAATGTATATTTTTATAAAAGTATTAAACTTACCATAAGGACAAGTGCCTTAATTGGTGCTACAGAAGCCTTAAATGTATATTTTTATAATATATATATATATATATATATATATATATATATATATATATATATATATATATATATATATATATATATAATAGTATATTTTTATAAAAGTATTAAATGTACCTATATCACTAAATTATAATCTTCTAGGAGTATTTTATTAAATGGTTTTACCTGTTTGTAACTGTCTTCTATTAAAATAAAATATCCTATACCTATCACAACCTTACAAATAGTAGGAAATAAAAAATAGTTACTATTAACTGCTTAACATATTGTTCTAAGTGTCTACCTTACAGTAAATTTTTGTTTGTTTTCAATAGTATATCTGTACTTAAAAGCAAATTTATGTAAGTGTACTAGTATTATATTAATGAATGTTATACTGATTCATATGCTTCGTGTTACTTGTTAATAAATAAATTATTTATTGTATTTAGAAGAAAAAATTCTTCATCAAGGTTTATTTTGGATTTTAATTTGGATACAATAATATAATGGTCGGTTGAAAAAACATGCACCGCGGCAGCACCTCCTAATTAACATAAAAAGGCAGACACCAAACAAGTGCCGCATCTGAATATTTTTGGGTCTTAATTTGAAATGTTTGTCCATATCTGTAAGTAAAACAAAAAAAATATTCTTTTAGTTAGTTAATCTACAATGGATCACGACAGTGGCGGACTAAGCCTGTCGGGGGCCCGGGGCGGCAAAGCTAAATGTGGCCCCCGGTCTGTACATTTTGTAAAGATTGAATGGCGTACGTATAATGGTTGACAAATTTCAAGTATTTATATACTGTACTAATTGTAATAAAAATCGATATATATATATATATATATATATATATATATATATATATATATATATATATATATATATATATATACAGGGTGAGTTTCCTAAGATGTTCTCTATGGGTATCTCGGAAACTACTGGAGATAGAGAGTCAGTTAAATGGAGAAAGAATTGCAGTTTTGTGGGGTCATAAATATGCGCTTTTCAGATTTTCGAAAAAGTTCATGGCTTACTAGATATTTCGAAAAAAACAAATTTTGGCTATTTTAAAAATTGTCCCTAATTCCATTATAATCTATTTTAGACAAAAAGTTTTCAGATAAAAGTTGTAGATAATCACATCCCTAATGAGATTGTGTTCTCCGATTTTTTCTAAAGCCTGTCATTTTTGACATATGACACAAACATATGTTTTTTTAAATGGAAACCATAGTTGGCCATGACTTTATAAAGAGCGCCATTTTTTAAGCTTTTTAGCGATATAAGCTAAAATATGTTTTCTTCGAAAAATTATCGAGTTATAGCCAATTCTTATCATTTTTAAATAATTTCACTTAGTTAGCCATGGAAACAAGTTCAATCGTCGTTGCTCTCAGAAATGTGAAATTGTCACATCCAATCTTTGTAAATTAACATAAACAAAAATTGTAAATAAGAGTTTTTTAAATGAAGAACAGGGTGTAGAATTATTGGTTCAACTTTTCTTGGCTATACAGTTTCGAGGATATGTTGATCGGTAAACGTTACTTTTTTTAGAAAACGGTTTTCAAGACATGTTAGAAAAGTTAAATTTAGATACTCGCGCATTAATACAGTGGTTCCAACATGACTTTCATTATGACGCACCAACACCCCCACAATGAAAGCAATGTTATTTAAAAAATAATTTATATCATAATTATGTAGACTCAGAGAGGTGGACCAACTGCATGGGTCTCACCTGACCTATCCATTTTAGATTTTTTTATGCGGTATGGTTAACAACAAGGTTTACAAAAAAACTTATGAATTAAGAGAGGCACTCGAAGAAGAGGAACAGGAGAAGTTTAATTAAGTCGACCGGTCGTTCTGTGACAATAGCTAGAAATTCAGTTTTAAAAAGATACATTTATGTACTCAAAATAATTGCGGATTTTTTAAACATTTTCTAAAATAACTTAAAGTGTACGTAGTGACATTATTTTTTTGAGTTTTAGTTTGTGTAATCTAAATTATAAAGAGCCGTTTAATAACATATTTTGTCTTTTTATAAGTTATAAATCACAACAAAATTTGAACACCATGGAAAAACCGTTCTGTAAAAAACGTAAGTAACTTTCACCGGTCAACGTATCCTGTATGTCCAAGAAAAGTTGAACCAATAACCCTACACGCTTTTCTTCATTTGAAAAATTTTTATTTACAATTTTTGTTTATTTTAATTTACAAAGATTGGATGTGACACAATTTCACATTTCTGAGAGCAACGACGATTGAACTTGTTTCTATGGCTAACTAAGTGAAATTAGTCAAGAAAGATAAGAATTGGCTATAACTCAGTAATTTTGTGAAAGAAACATATTATAGCTTATATTGCTGAAAAACTTAAAAAATGTCGCTTTTTATGAAGTCACAGCCAACTATGGTTTCCATTTAAAAAAACATATGTTTGTGTCATATGTCAAAAATGACAGGTTTTATAAAAAATCGGACGACACAAACTTATGAGGAATATGATTATCTACAACTTTTATCTGAACACTTTTTGTCTAAAATAGATTGTAATGGAATTAGGGACAATTTTTAAAATAGCCAAAATTTGTTTTTTTCGAAATATCTAGTAAGCCATGAACTTCAAAAATCTGAAAGGCGCATATTTATGACCCAACAAAACTGCAATTCTTTCCCCATTTAACCGACTCTCTATCTCCAGTAGTTTCCGAGATGCCCATAGAGAACATCGTAGGAAACTCACCCTGTATATATATACAGGGTGTAACAGAAATAAGTGCAAGTATTTTAAGGGGTGGTAGATCTCGATAAAAGAAACATAATTTTTCTTTATCGTTTTTCAAATAAGTCCAGAATAACGGAGTTATTTTACTTCGAAAATGTCAAAAAAATTATTTTTGCTAAAATTTTGAACCACTGGATCTTTTCTGGATTTTCTCTCTTGTAAATTTAATCTAATACCTATGTTGTCATATTAACAAGAAATTATGTTTTTTAATTAAAAAAATTCCCAAAAAATTTTTCAAAAAATATCGAGATTTCAATTTTTTTTTTCGCGAAAAAAATCTCATAGGCGTGTTTCTGGGGTTGAACTATACTACCAGTTAAAATACTTACACTTATTTCTGGGACACCCTGTATATTACAGTCAGTATGTCCCCGGATTGTCTTTACAAGAGAAAAAAAACTTTTTAATTATTGACTTTTTGAAAAAAAAGCGTTCTTCATAAGAATTTTTGCTTGTTGTAAAATGGCGTTTATAATTTTCTAAATATCCATACCGTTTTAGAAAAAATAAAAAAAACATAAAAATGTAGTTTTTTAATGTAATTTTTCCCCAAAAAAAATCCTAAAAAAATTAAAAGTCCTAAAAATTAAAAGGCTATGGTAATATCATTTCGATTTCATTTTTTGATAGATCGTTATACATAATTAATTTTGATTAACCTCATATTTTTTAATGTAAAAGTATTACATTTTTCGATAACTATTATCACCCTTTCCGTAGCATTGGACTAAATAAATTTTGTGCCTCTTTAACATTTTAAAACAGCAATAAATATGACTTATAATTATTAAAATATATATAATAAATATAATTCAATTATATAATAAATATAATTAAAATTCTGTCAATAATAATCTCTCAAAAAATGAGAACGAAATTATATTACCATAGAAACGCGTTTTATTTTTACTAGTTCAAAAATTCAACTACATTTTCATGTTTTTTATTTTTCTCTAAAACGGTATGGAAATTTGGAAAAGTATAAACCGGAATTACCATTTTAGAACAAGCAAAAAATTTTATGAAAACATTCCGCGAACATACTGTAGATATAAATATGTTATTCATCGGCAGTGCCGTTTTTACGTATGGACCCGACGCCGACGGGCCCCGACCAGAGGATTAAGGGCCCCAGCTCCAAAAAGGCCTCAAAAACGATAACATTAATTTTTTTAAAGCTTATAATAATATTTTTAAATTGAAAAACAAATGCAATTTGACGTAATAAAACAATCCCCGAGCGAATGTTTGCATATATTTAATGGCAATTTATGATGACAAAGTGATGGGAATATCGGTTCCACATATAAGCAGCGTTACTTTCGCGACCGTTCCAGGTAAATACCGCGATTTTGTAAACCCCTTACAAAATCGCGGTATATATAAGTCCAAGAATAAATAATAATTATTCGAATATAAAAAATAATAGTTATTCGATATTCTAAACAAAGAAAATTACCCCTTAATTTAATTTCGTAAATAGGAAAATGCCATTGACAATTACTGGGGCCTAATAACTTCTATTTATACTGTGTATAGTTTCCGTATACTTATGGTTTGCATACTCTAACTACAAATTGCTTTATAACTACTGGACACATATTGGCCTTGTTTGCCAGTTGAATAAAAAATTACTTATTAAGATTTGGAGATTACTTAAAACTTGCAATATAACTATGAATTTAAAAATTAACTTGTCTTTTTTTTAGTAAGATTTTACTTAAAACTTACATTTTTTGATTACAGTTGAGGGTTGGAACCTTTGATGTTACACAGCAAAATAAAAACACTAAATCACCACAATACACCAAAACACTTTTATTTTACACTGGACGCGCGTTTCGCTAACCATGTTAGCATCATTAGCAGATTATTATAAACTCAAACTTTAGAGTTTATAATCATCTGCTGATGATGCTAAAATGGTTAGCAAAACGCGCGTCCAGTGTAAAATAAAAGTGTTTTGGTGTATTGTGGTAATTTAGTGTTTTTATTTCACATTTTTTGAATTAAAAATTTAGCATATTTTGCTTATTTCTAAATACACTTCAAAATCTTTGTTGTTTAAAGGCGGCATTTGAACAGGTTTTTGTTACTTGTCACCTTTTACCAACTTTTTTTACAACCTAACTTCAACTTCTTACTAATATATAAGAATAAGTAAGAATTAACTAACTTTTTTTAAACAAATCTTAAATTATTGACTAAAAAGACATATACAGAATGTTCCAAACATGTGCCATCTCTCGTGGGGAGATTCCTCACTTAAAATAAGATTTATTTTTCATACCAACATAGATCCGATTCTGTTTTGTTTCGTAACTACAGGGTGTTAAAGTCTTATTATTTTTTCGATTTATTATAATTTTCTTTCAAGTACTTTTAGCGTTTCGAATGAAATTTTGAGGGTAAAATTTACTATCAATGCAACATATTTTAAAGCTATAAAAGTGTAGACATATTCACCAGGGACGTGCATAGGCGTTACCACTGGAATATTTTTCTAAAAAAAAAGCATGTACGCAACTGACTTTTTTTCTATTGTTAGCGAAATAGTGTAAGCAGTTTAATGTAGATTAAAAGTCGTTTCTTGATATTTTGTCGATTTCGGCCCACTTGATGGGATAAACGCAATATTGTCAATTTACTTTAATCAAAGTCTAATAGCAACCTTTAAAAAAAATTAATATCATTAACTTACGAAAGTCTTAAATAAGTACTCATTGATTCCTTATCAAAAATATGAAAAAAGTTCCCATAAACATGGGTATGGAATGGATTGAAATTGGACGTGGATGGGAAATACCCTGTCCTCTCTACAACAGGGATATGATGGGTTATGGACTGTGTGATGACTCAAAGAAGGGGGGCACAATAGATCTTTAAGGTCGCAGTGATTAACCCCCCTCTTGCTCAGTCTACATTCTATGGGTACGGAAATACCTAGTTTTAGAGTTACAGGATGTTAAAAATTTTTAAAATTAGTTTTTTTAATTATCTCAAATACCATTATTTTTTTTTTATCTGAAATTGCTGTAGGTTAGACTAATAGTAATAATAACTAATGGTAATAATATTTAATAATGAATTAGGTAAAATACATTTCAAAATTAATTTTATTTTTATTTTAATTTTATTAATTATTGTGATTAATAAAATTGCGTTTCAATCTCATCAAGGAGGCGGAATTCGACAAAATATCAAGAGATAATTTTTAATTGCCATTAAACGGCTTACATAATTTTGATATCGAAAGAAAAATAGTCAGTGGCTCACATGTTTTTTTTTTAAATATTCCAGTGATAATTCCTGATGAATCGACTAGTTTGATAATGATTATCGACAGTTTTTAGTATTAAAATATATAGCACATATAGTAACTTTTACACTCAAAATTTCATTCGAATCTCTGTAGTTACGAAACAAAGCAGAATCCGACCTATGTTGATATGAAAAATAAATCTTATTTTTACGTTAGGAATCTCCCCACAAGATATGACGCATGTTTTTTTAAATACCCTGTATAGTCTGTCCGACGACAAAATCCTTGATAGTGATAGGTGTGTCTGTCATTTTAATTTCAAAGTAGTTGTTTTATTTCCCAAAGAAATAAGTTGGTATAATTGGAACGCATAGCAAAAAATTAATATATTTAAAATTTGAGTGACAAGTGATTATTTTAAAATATTGTGAAAAAAAACTGTATAAAACTGAAAAAATGTATTGGAGTTATTTTATTAAAAAAAAATTATGGTGTGTAAATACAAAACAAGCAAGGGTGTATTTTAAACAAAACACCACATACCAAAAAAAATATAAAAGATGTCTTACTTTCAAGCTCAAGCAACTTCCTCCATTTATTATTACATTTATCAATATAACTTATGTAAAAAAATAATAACATTGTAAAGTAATAAATAAAACACAACATAAATAAAACAAAATATTTTATTAATAATACCTAATACTACCTAACCTAACCTAACACTTACTGAATTTTATACCTTAAAAGTTGGTTAATTAACTTTTAGTTTTAATTAATGGTATAGTTTAAAACAATACCATTATCTCTCTGCAGTACTAAAATGTATTATTTACCTATCGTTTGATGTATATATACGAGATGGTATACAAACTTTATTTGTGGCTAATACAACTCTCTAGCCATAGTCTCTGGCAAACTGTCGTAACCAAATTTGTACAAATGTAGAACATCTGAGTTTTGGGAAGGAATGCAAAAATGCGGTATCTTTCTCTATGGTACGTCTTTAGTAACATAACATAATAAGTTACGATACACGTATCTTATTACCGCCAATCTCTATCATCGTATAGACAGTTTTTAGCTCGTTCCGATACAATGGGTTTGTTCACTAAGTCAGACTATAAAGATCGATGACGATGGCCGCTTGTATCATCATCCCTAGAACACATTACCGTCCTTCTACCTTCTTTTTTCCCATCGCAAGCGACGCCTTAAAAGCGGCACGTGACAAGTGCCGTTTTGGCCTATTCGACGCTCAATCGGGGCAATTTCTACGCTAAACGTGTTTCTTTTTTCCCGGCGGGAGGGAACCGTCTCGTTTTTAAGCACCAACTCCCTCCTCTGGCGTATCCGTTTTCACGTTTTAGTGTTTTAATTTTGAAATGAGGTTTTTTGCAATATCAGAATAAGGAAAACCGTTAGAACCCTTTGTACTAAACTATGTAAAGTACACCAATATTAAAGGTTGTTTCTCCTTTAAATAACAAAGGATGTTATTATTCAGCTTATAACTAGACTAAACTGCAGACTGCACGTATAAATAGTGTAAGATACAGGGTGGTTTGAAATGTATTCGGGAAACTTGGACAGCATATTCGGAAAATTAAAATAAATAAAGAAGTTCGTATAAATTTATCTTCTAAAATGCTTCGTTGTGGAGATACAGGGTCTAAAAGTTTTATTTTCATTTCGATTTTTCATCCGTTCTCAAGACATATTTAAACAGCCCCATACTCACTTCGCTACTTCACTTCGCTCCTTCGTCGCGTCCCTTGTCCAAAAATCCTATATTTACTATGGGAAATTGTCGATTTTATGCGACTGTGTATTCCTTCGTCAAAACGCTCCTTCGTCCGTTTACTACCTCAAAACACTCCTTCCCCGTACTGTCGGTTTTTGGACGAAGTAGCAAAGGAATTATCATGAACACAAAAAAATATTAAAATATATAAAATATATAAATCGATCTTGGATTTCATTCGTAGTTGATTTCTTGATTTGGCAGTACGTCTGTACAGGGTGTCCTATTTTCCTGTGTTTTGCAGGGTTTCTCGTTTATAAGTCGAGATACAAAGATGCAGTTTTCACATTACGATGTTACTTTTTTATGAAACTAAAGATGCTACATACAGATATGTCCTAGCTCTCGTAAAATACAGGGCTTAAAATACTTCCTAAAATACAGGGCGAATCTGAAATTATTGCATGTTTCGACCCCCTTTGTATCTCGGTTATCTTATCGAAAAGGTGAAAATGGTGTCCCGTACAGTTTTTAAGCTGTCTTTTTTAAATATGACTAAAACTTGTATGTTTTTTTAAATGCGATATTTTGTATATTATTTTATTTTCCTTGTTACGGGCTTTCTAAAACTACTTATTTGCATAAACGGGGTAAAAATCCATTATTTAACTTTATTACTTAGTCGGCCGGTTTAAATTAACTAATTTATTCGACGTAAAATGTTGGTTATTGGCTATTCCACGCTAATTTTTATGTATAGTTATAATATAACTTTGATGGAGAGCATGTTATTTAAAAGCAGCACAAGTTCAGTTTCCGTGTAGTTTATCAAAATATCACGATGGAAAGCAAAATTATCTGGTAAAATTAAGTTAAATAAAATAAGAGCCGTTTAGCGGTACCTAAATAACAACCTAGATTTAGATGTACCTAGATGTTTAGCAGTACCTAGATTTAGATGAACAGTCGAATTTTATGTATTTCCAACAACCGCATAGTAAATACCAGGTATAATACCAGAAATATACCAGTAATATCAGGAATATATCTACAATATTTCTAATATATATATTGGTATTTATTTCTATTCCCGGTATTATATCGGGTATTTACTATGCGGTCGTCGGATACACCTTTTATAAAATTAGAATTTCATCTAAATGTACAGGTATATAATATATACCTGTATAACATACAGTATAGTATATAATATATACCAGTACAACATACCTGTATATATTATATACCCAGATTTTATTTATCTACAAATTGGGTATTTACCTAACCTAACCTAACCTAACCACAGCCCATCACTGACCCTTTTCAACTTTTCGATAAGTTATAAGATAATCGAGATACAACGGTTATCGAAAAAGGCAAACATTTCTTCTAATTAAAAAATAAAAAGCATAAAAAAAAGAAATAAGAAATAAATTTGGACTAAGAAGGCTAGGATAAATCTGTGTGTAGCATATTTAGTTTAATAATAAGTAGAACAATGATGTGAAAACGGCATCTTTATATCTCTACTCATAAACCAGAAACCCCATAAAACACACAAAAATGGGACACCCTGTACATCTAGCAATCGCCAGTTGATATAAAAATAGATATCACACACAATAGTCTTATAAATGGAAGGAAAAGACAATATTGTCTTCATATTTGTGAAGAAATACATGTCCATATTTATGTAATCGTAGCGACAAAAATAAAAAAAAATAGAAATAGTGTGCATGGTGCCTTTACAAATATATCTGAAGAAATGGGGATTTGCAACGTTTAATTAGTATGTCATATTTCATAGTTTCGATATAAATGACATACTAAACTTCATACTGATATACCTTGTACATGATGCTGAAATATTCGGATTTATTAAAAAAATAATTTTTCTCGAATTTTAAACTACACCATTTAATAATAATTTTTACCTAATATAAAAATAAATTACAAATCTCTAACTCTTAAAAAATATTATTCATTAAAACTCATTTAAAACAAATGTTAATAAAAGTGACATTTCTGGAGTGCCTCCAATTTTAATATTCTATGATACTATATTATAATCACTGTATTATCGGTTTATCAAAAGAATGCCTACAACCAAACCAAACCAAACATCTTCATAACGAATAGGTTAATAACCGATAATCATTGCGTCTTACGGCTTTTGAGTTTGTACCTTGGCTTTTCAAGATAAAGCAAATTTTCATAATCAACTCATTAAAACAATACATACTGATATATTGCTTAACCAACAAAAAACGCTTGACGTTTTCAGGGAGCGTATCGTAGAAAGAAAACAATAGCAATAACGTAGAAAGTAGAAAGAAAACAATAGCAATAACAAAAAACTATTTAAAATGTCAAAATATAACTACTCGAAGAACATGCACTTAATTTGTTGTAGTAATAGTGGCGTCTCTAACTCGTTAAAAATATCATTAAAACTAATTTAAAACTAATGTTAATAAAAGTGACACTTTTGGAGTGCCTCCTATTTTAATATTCTATAATACTATATTATAATGACTGTATTAACGGTTTTCAAAAGAATGTAACGTCTTCATAACATATAGGTTAATAACCGATAATCGTTAGCATCGTCGTTGCACTAATAATCGACCGTAGAGGGCGCTCAGAATGGCCGCGTGTCCCGGATTAGTCCGACGAGAACGGCGCATATTTACTTGTTAGTCCGCGCGGAGGCCATGCAATACGGTTTAATTAGGAACGACGGACAAACGGCTCGCTTAACGGGCACAACTCGCCCGGCCGGCCTCTGCACAAACCCAATTTCAATAAAAATTATATACGGTAACGCCCTTTCCGCTGGCCGTCGTCGACTGTTAATAACTGCGCGCCGCCATCGTTCCCTATGCGGTTTTTTAATAAAAATATTGGCCGATCCTAATGTCTGAGATCCTAATTGGCCGTAATTTCGGACGTAAAGTCTCGTTTACGTCCCGGTTCGTTCGCTTTTCAACATCCGGTTCGAATCGGGCTGTTATGGCGAGATGTGCTTTTATTAAAGCATAAAACATTGAATGCTTTTACGGTCCAGTCGATACGTATTGCGTTAGTGCAAAACAGATACAGTCCAGTCCTATTTCTGTTGTTTAGAGCATAGAAACTTACCAACAAGTTTTCAGTTTGTACCTTGGTTTTTCAAGGTAAAGCAAATTTTTATTATTGACTTGTCAAAACTATGCATATTTTTCTTAATCAACAAAAAATGCTTGACATTTTTAGGGGGTAAATCTCTCTCCATCATCCCATGCAAAAATAATAAGAATAACAAAAGAACTTGATTAAATGTCAATAAATAACTACTCAAAGAACACTTAGTTTCTTTTATAGTAATAGTGGCATCTCAACTTGTTAAAAATATCATTAAAACTCATTTAAAACTAATGTTAATAAAAGTGACACTTTTGGAGTGCTTCCAATTTTAATATTCTATAATATTTTATTATAACGACTCTATTAACGGTTTATCAAAAGAACGTAACGTCTTTATAACAAATAGGTTAATAACCGATAATCGTTAGCGTCGTCGTTGCGCTAGTAATCGGCAGTAGAGGACGCTCAGAACAGCGGCATGTCCCGGATTAGTCCGATGAGAACGGCGCATATTAAACATATTTACTTGTTAGTCCGCGCGGAGGCCATGCAATACGGTTTAATTAGGAACGACGGACAAACGGCTCGCTTAACGGGCACAACTCGCCCGGCCTGCCTCTGCACAAAACCAATTTCAATAAAAATAATATACGGTAACGCCCTTTCCACTGGCCGTCGTCGACTCTTAATAACTGCGCGCCCCCATCGTTCCCTATGCGGTTTTTTAATAAAAATATTGGCCGATCCTAATGTCTGAAATCCTAATTGGCCGTAATTTCAAATGTAAAGTCTCGTTTAGGTCCCGGCTCGTTCGCTTTTCAACATCCGGTTTGAATCGAGCTGTTATGGCGAGATGTGCTTTTATTAAAGCATAAAACATTGTATGCTTTTACGTCGCTATCGACGACATATCAAGCTAGCGGAAAACAGATTTCTCCAATCCTATGAGCGATATGACCTAATTAAATATTTTTGCAATTTTGAAAGAACTGGGAATTATACTTTATAATGTTGT
Source organism: Sitophilus oryzae (assembly GCF_002938485.1). Lineage (NCBI taxonomy): Eukaryota > Metazoa > Arthropoda > Insecta > Coleoptera > Curculionidae > Sitophilus > Sitophilus oryzae. The sequence goes on from NW_022146024.1 coordinate 877,588, forward strand.
GGTAAAAAAATTACTATTATAAATTTTGTCTCTTTATTTTACAAATCTAACCCGTTTTTTACAAATATCAATGAAACTAATCCTGGCACACCAAAAATGTGCTTCATAAAAGAAAAAAAAATGATTGTTTTATTTTTCTGGGTGATTTTTTTCTAAACCTATATTATGTTATACAGTAACTCGCTTGTAAAAATATAAATAAAACTAATTCAAAAATAATTGTTAATAAATTCTTAAAAATGATACTTTTTCAGTCCTCCAATTTTAATATTCTATAATACTGTATTTTAATGACAATAATATCGGTTTAGCAAAAGAACGAAACGTCTTCATAACGAATAAGTTGATAACCGATAATCGTTAACGTTTTTGTTGAGCTAGCAATCGGCCGTAGAGGGCGCTCAGAACGTCCGCGTATTCCGGATTAGACCGAGGGGAACGGCGCATATTAAACATATTTACTTGTTATTCCGCGCAGAGGCCATGCAATACGGTTTAATTAGGAACGACGGACAAACGGCTCGTTTAACGGGCACAACTCACCCGTCCGGCCTCTGCTCAGACCCAGTTTCAATAAAAATAATATACGGTAACGCCCTTTCCGCTGGCCGTCGTCGACTCTTAATAACTGCGCGCTGCCATCGTTCCCTATGCGGTTTTTTAATAAAAATATTGGCCGATCCTAATGTCTGAGATCCTAATTGGCCGTAATTTCGGACGTAAAGTCTCGTTTCGATCCCGGTTCGTTCGCTTTTCAACATCCGGTTCGAATCGGGCTGTTATGGCGAGATGTGCTTTTATTAAAGCATAAAACATTGAATGCTTTTACGGTCCAGTCGATACGTATTGCGTTAGTGCAAAACAGATACAGTCCAGTCCTATTTCTGTTGTTTAGAGCATAGAAACTTACCAACAAGTTTTCAGCTTGTACCTTGCTTTTTCAAAGTAAAGCAAATTTTTATTATTGACTTGTCAAAACTATGCATATTTTTCTTAATCAACAAAAAATGCTTGACATTTTTAGGGGGTAAATCTCTCTCCATCATCCCATGGAAAAATAATAAGAATAACAAAAGAACTTGATTAAATGTCAAAATATAACTACTCAAAGAACACTTAGTTTCTTTTATAGTAATAGTGGCATCTCTAACTTGTTAAAAATATCATTAAAACTCATTTAAAACTAATGTTAATAAAAGTGACACTTTTGGAGTGCTTCCAATTTTAATATTCTATAATATTATATTATAACGACTGTATTAACGGTTTATCAAAAGAACGTAACGTCTTGATAACAAATAGGTTAATAACCGCTAATCGTGAGCGTCGTCGTTGCGCTAGTAATCGGCAGTAGAGGACGCTCAGAACAGCGGCATGTCCCGGATTAGTCCGACGAGAACGGCGCATATTAAACATATTTACTTGTTAGTCCGCTCGGAGGCCATGCGATATGGTTTAATTAGGAACGACGGACAAACGGCTTGCTTAACGGGCACAACTCGCCCGGCCGGCCTCTGCACAAACCCAATTTCAATAAAAATAATATACGGTAACGCCCTTTCCGCTGGCCGTCGTCGACTGTTAATAATGCGCGCCGCCATCGTTCCCTATGCGGTTTTTTAATAAAAATATTGGCCAATCCTAATGTCTGAGATCCTAATTGGCCGTAATTTCGGACATAAAGTCTCGTTTAGATCCCGGCTCGTTCGCTTTTCAACATCCGGTTCAAATCGGGCTGTTATGGCGAGATGTGCTTTTTATTAAAGCATTAAAACGTTGTATGCTTTTTCGTTCCAGTCGATTCGTATCGCGTTAGTGAAAAACAGATACAGTCCAGTCCTTTTTCTGTTGTTTAGAGCATAGAAACTTACCAAAAACTTTTCAATCTGTACCTTGGTTTTTCAAGGTAAAGCAAATTTTTATGACGATAAAACTATACATATTTTTCTTAACCAACAAAAAATGTTTGGCATTTTTAGGGGGTATATCTCCGTCAAAGCACACTTAGTCTTTTATAGTAATACTGGCGTCTTAAATTCGTTAAAAATATCATTAAAACTCATTTAAAACTAATGTTAATAAAAGTGACACTTTTGGAGTGCCTTCAATTTGAATATTCTGTAATACTATATTATCGTGACTGTAATAAGGGTTTATCAAAAGAACGTAACGTCTTCATAACGAATATGTTAATAACCGATAATCGTTAGCGTCGTCGATGCGCTAGTAATCGGCCGTAGAGAACGTTCAGAACGTCCGCGTGTCCCGCATTAGTCGGTCGTGAACGGCGCATATTAAACATATTTACTTGTTAGTCCGCGCGGAGGCCGTGCAATAGGGTTTAATTAGGAACGACGGACAAACGGCTCGCTTAACGGGCACAACTGGCCCGGCCGACCTCTGCTCAGACCCAATTTCAATAAAAATAATATACGGTAACGCCCTTTCCGCTGGCCGTCGTCGACTCTTAATAACTGCGTGCCGCCATCGTTCCCTATGCGGTTTTTTAATAAAAATATTGGCCGATCCTAATGTCTGAAATCCTAATTGGCCGTAATTTCGGACGTAAAGTCTCGTTTACGTCCGGTTCGTTCGCTTTTCAACATCCGGTTCGAATCGGGCTGTTATGGCGAGATGTGCTTTTATTAAAGCATACAACATTGTATGCTTTTACGTCGCTATCGACGACATATCAAGCTAGCGGAAAACAGATTTCTCCAATCCTATGAGCGATATGACCTAATTAAATATTTTTGCAATTTTGAAAGAACTTGAAATCATAGTTTATAATGTTGTGGTAAAAAAATTACTATTATAAATTTTGTCTCTTTATTTTACACATCTAACCCGTTTTTTACAAATATCAATGAAACTAATCCTGGCACACCAAAAATGTGCTTCATAAAAGAAAAAAAATGATTATATTATGCTATACAGTAACTCGCTTGTAAAAATATAAATAAAACTAATTCGAAAATAATTGTTAATTATATCATAAAAATGATACTTTTTCAGTCCTCCAATTTTAATATTCTATAATACTATATTTTAATGACAATAATATCGGTTTAGCAAAAGAACGAAACGTCTTGATAACGAATAAGTTGATAACCGATAATCGTTAACGTTGTTGTTGAGCTAGTAATCGGCCGTAGAGGGCGCTCAGAACGTCCGCGTATTCCGGATTAGACCGACGGGAACGGCGCATATTAAACATATTTACTTGTTTGTCCGCGCGGAGGCCGTGCAATAGGGTTTAATTAGGAACGACGAACAAACGGCTCGATTAACGGGCACAACTTGCCCGGCTGGCCTCTGCACAAACCCAATTTCAATAAAAATAATATACGGTAACGCCCTTTCCGCTGGCCGTCGTCGACTCTTAATAACTGCGCGCTGCCATCCCTATGCGGTTTTTTAATAAAAATATTGGACGATCCTAATGTCTGAGATCCTAATTGGCCGTAATTTCCGACGTAAAGTCTCGTTTAGATCCCGGTTCGTTCGCTTTTCAACTTCCGGTTCGAATCGGGCTGTTATGGCGAGATGTGCTTTTATTAAAGCATAAAACATTGAATGCTTTTACGGTCCAGTCGATACGTATTGCGTTAGTGCAAACCAGATACAGTCCAGTCCTATTTCTGTTGTTTAGAGCATAGAAACTTACCAACAAGTTTTCAGTTTGTACCTTGGTTTTTCAAGGTAAAGCAAATTTTTATTATTGACTTGTCAAAACTATGCATATTTTTCTTAATCAACAAAAATTCTTGACATTTTTAGGGGGTAAATCTCTCTCCCATCATCCCATGCAAAAATAATAAGAATAACAAAAGAACTTGATTAAATGTCAAAATATAACTACTCAAAGAACACTTAGTTTTTTTATAGTAATAGTGGCATCTCTAACTTGTTAAAAATATCATTAAAACTCATTTAAAACTAATGTTAATAAAAGTGACAATTTTGGAGTGCTTCCAATTTTAATATTCTATAATATTATATTATAACGACTGTATTAACGGTTTATCAAAAGAAAGTAACGTCTTCATAACAAATAGGTGAATAACCGATAATCGTTAGCGTCGTCGTTGCGCTAGTAATCGGCAGTAGAGGACGCTCAGAACAGCGGCATGTCCCGGATTAGTCCGACGAGAACGGCGCATATTAAACATATTTACTTGTTAGTCCGCGCGGAGGCCATGCAATACGGTTTAATTAGGAACGACGGACAAACGGCTCGCTTAACGAGCACCACTCCCCTGACCGGCCTCTGCACAAACCCAATTTCAATAAAAATAATATACGGTAACGCCCTTTCCGCTGGCCGTCGTCGACTCTTAATAACTGCGCGCCGCGCCGCCATTGTTCCCGATGCGGTTTTTTAATAAAAATATTGGCCGATCCTAATGTCTGAGATCCTAATTGGCCGTAATTTCGGACGTAAAGTCTCGTTTAGGTCCCGGCTCGTTCGCTTTTCAACAACCGGTTCGAATCGGGCTGTTATGGCGAGATATGCTTTTATTAAAGCATAAAACATTGTATGCTGTTAGATATCTATTGTTACGGATTAGTGAAAATAAGATACAATCCAGTCATATTTCTCTTGTTTAGAGCATAGAAACTTACCAAAAACTTTTCAATCTGTACCTTGGTTTTTCAAGGTAAAGCAAATTTTCGTGACTTTAAAACTATACATATTTTTCTTAACCAACAGAAAATGTTTGACATTTTTAAGGGGTATATCTCCCTCAAAGCACACTTAGTCTTTTATAGTAATAGTGGCGTCTTAAACTCGTTAAAAATATCATTAAAACTCATTTAAAACTAATGTTAATAAAAGTGACACTTTTGGAGTGCCTTCAATTTTAATATTCTGTAATACTATATTATCGTGACTGTAATAAGTGTTTATCAAAAGAACGTAACGTCTTTATAACGAATATGTTAATAACCGATAATCGTTAGCGTCGTCGTTGCGCTAGTAATCAGCCGTAGAGGGCGTTCAGAACGTCCGCGTGTCCCGGATTAGTCCGATGAGAACGGCGCATATTAAACATATTTACTTGTTAGTCCGCGCGGAGGCCGTGCAATACGGTTTAATTAGGAACGACGGACAAACGGCTTGCTTAACGGGCACAACTCGCCCGGCCGGCCTCTGCACAAACCCAATTTCAATGAAAATAATACACGGTAACGCCCTTTCCGCTGGTCGTCGTCGACTTCTAATAACTGCGCGCCGCCATCGTTCCCTATGCGGTTTTTAATAAAAATATTGGCCGATCCTAATGTCTGAGATCCTAATTGGCCGTAATTTCGGACGTAAAGTCTCGTTTAGGTCGCGGTTCGTTCGCTTTTCAACATCCGGTTTGAATAGGGCTGTTATGGCGAGATGTGCTTTTATTAAAGCATAAAACATTGTATGCTTTTAGGTTTCTATCCTTACGTATCGGATTAGTGAAAAACAGATACAGTCCAGTCCTATTTCTGTTGTTAGGTTAGGTTTGTAATGTTAATAAAAGTGACACTTTTGGAGTGCCTCCAATTTTAATATTCTAAAATACTATATTATAAAGACTGTAGTTATTAACGGTTTATCAAAGGAACGTAACGTCTTCATAACAAATAGGTTAATAACCGATAATCGTTAACGTCGTCGTTGCGCTAGTAATCGGCAGTAGACGGCGCTCAGAACAGCGGCGGGTCCCGGATTAGTCCGACAAGAATGGCGCATATTAAACATATTTACTTGTTATTCCGCGCAGAGGCCATGCAATACGGTTTAATTAGGAACGACGGACAAACGGCTCGTTTAACGGGCACAACTCACCCGGCCGGCCTCTGCTCAGACCCAATTTCAATAAAAATAATATACGGTAACGCCCTTTCCGCTGGCCGTCGTCGACTGTTAATAACTGCGCGCCGCCATCGTTCCCTATGCGGTTTTTTAATAAAAATATTAGCCGATCCTAATGTCTGAGATCCTAATTGGCCGTAATTTCGGACGTAAAGTCTCGTTTAGGTCCCGGCTCGTTCGCTTTTCAACATCCGGTTCGAAACGGGCTGTTATGGCGAGATGTGCCTTTTATTAAAGCATAAAACATTGTATGCTTTTACGTTCCAGTCGATACGTATCGAGTTGGTGGGAAACAGATACAGTCCAGTCCTATTTCTGTTGTTAGGTTAGGTTTGTAATGTTAATAAAAGTGACACTTTTGGAGTGCCTCCAATTTTAATATTCTAAAATACTATATTATAAAGACTGTAGTTATTAACGGTTTATCAAAGGAACGTAACGTCTTCATAACAAATAGGTTAATAACCGATAATCGTTAACGTCGTCGTTGCGCTAGTAATCGGCAGTAGACGGCGCTCAGAACAGCGGCGGGTCCCGGATTAGTCCGACAAGAATGGCGCATATTAAACATATTTACTTGTTATTCCGCGCAGAGGCCATGCAATACGGTTTAATTAGGAACGACGGACAAACGGCTCGTTTAACGGGCACAACTCACCCGGCCGGCCTCTGCTCAGACCCAATTTCAATAAAAATAATATACGGTAACGCCCTTTCCGCTGGCCGTCGTCGACTGTTAATAACTGCGCGCCGCCATCGTTCCCTATGCGGTTTTTTAATAAAAATATTAGCCGATCCTAATGTCTGAGATCCTAATTGGCCGTAATTTCGGACGTAAAGTCTCGTTTAGGTCCCGGCTCGTTCGCTTTTCAACATCCGGTTCGAAACGGGCTGTTATGGCGAGATGTGCCTTTTATTAAAGCATAAAACATTGTATGCTTTTACGTTCCAGTCGATACGTATCGAGTTGGTGGGAAACAGATACAGTCCAGTCCTATTTCTGCTATTATTTTTAGTTAAATAAATGGATTGGCATGGACGTCATCTGCATTTTTTCTGTCATCGTCTGTCGAAATTTCACTTGAGAAAAAATACAGAGTATACCACGGTTTTGCCATCTTCGATACAGAGTCGGCATTGGGTGTCTTCCACCAGTCCCATCCTTTGCGAGGGGTAAATCGCTGCTCGAATCGTGTACACCAAATGGAATTTTTGTAAAAAATACAAAATAATTGTAAAAAAATCCAAAAAATTACAAAAAATTCCAAAAAAATACAAAAAATTCCAAAAAATCCAAAAAATTTCAAAAAATTCCAAAAAATTTCAACTCCGTGTACACCAAATTCTATAGCGAATTACCCCTCGGGTCTCAGCCGGCATTGTCCCGTGTATACTGCAGTGAGCTTACGCGCTCCATTTGTGTTGGCCTTTAAAAGTTTTCCTGTTTTAAATTTTCTCCTGCTATGATTTTCTTACCATGTTCAATTCCGGGACTGTCATTCCAATCTCGAAACGTCGTACCCCTAACCCATTCATAGAGCCTGTCTCTTGTGAAATTTGTTGTAACGCTAAGCATCGGTTCTGAGCCCACGAATGGCGAACGTGCAACTTATTTTGGCGAAGGAGTCAAAACGTTCGTTTTCCTCTGATAGACATGTCCCGGTATCCATATTAGCGTCCATATTATCCATATGTGTATTGTTTTCCCGGTGTATTGCCGTTTTCCGAGATTGTGGTATATCTTAGTCTTTGGACTATTGCAATAAATTCCAGCGCCAGCATTTCCGCATTTAATATACTGTTTCTCGGCTTATTACATTGATTCATCTTCGAAAACAGTATGTCGTAGGTACGTATCAAGAGTTGGACCTGTGGTGTGAGATCTGAGACCGTTCCCAGAATCTTATCCGACTGTAATTCATCTACTAGTATGACTAAGAGCATCTACGATTTTCTTGGTCAACAACTTTTCCTTCTTTCTTCGGGTATCCATTCAAATATATTCGTGGACATTCTATTTGGCATTCTTAACACATGACCAAATTATTTCAGTCTTTTCTGCGCGCTGAATATTTGTTTCTTCCACACTAATTACTTAAGTGCATTTCGGTTGTTTACCGGTTTTCGAACTTGATATATCGTTAAAAAGCATTTGTCTAATATAATTTAATCTCAGATGCTATAACTTTTCAAATGAAGCTGTGTAACGTTTTTAGTTCGTTACATGTCTTTTTTATATATAATATATGATGTCTGGCCTATCATCACCGGATTCCCTCTCGTTCAGGCCGGATAGTTTATTTGACGCGTAATTTTTTCGTTCCCTAGTCGCCAACCCTGTTATCGTTTGACACGACCCTGTTATCGCTCTGTGGAGGCGCTGTCAACATCGCTTCTGTCAACTCTCTCACTTTGGCTTTTGCCGCTCCGTGCTTAACCTAACCATCCCGGTTTTAGAAATGGTGATTATTTAAATCTTGCTGTATAATCTGAATCAGCTGCTATTTCAAAGCAACAGGGTAGAGTTTTGGATGTCCCAACTTAACTTGTATTTGTATTTTGCTGGCACGTTGGCGTCCCTTTTCTTTTGTCCTCCAGAATGTCACATGGAAGAAAGGACATGTTCTTTATTATTTAGTGAGCCCTCGGAAGTAATTCGAGGGTCCAAGGTACGGACTATTTCCAAGGTACGGACTATTTCCAAGGTACGGGCATTATCCAAGGTCCTAGCAGTATCTAAGGTACGGGTAGTGTTCCCCTGTACCGTTGTCTTATGGACGGACTGTGTCCAAGGCTATAGTCCAAGGTTATGGTCCAAGTTACGGACATTATCCAAGGTCCTAGTAGTGTTGCAAGGTACGGGTAGTGTCCCCATATTGCCACAGTATGGATACAGCGTAAGCCCCATGCTGCTTCGCTCCCATTTCTAAGCCTAGTCAGTAGCTACGGCTGTAGTGATTCATGGTGTCCTCATTCTGGCCCCTTTTGTTGTTTTGGCCAACAGGATCGCCGACAGACAGTACAGAGATGCGAGACCACCTCACGCTGCTACTGTTTGAAGCAAGGTTACATAAAGAACAGCTAAGTGTAGATTTAAGTTCTAGTTTTACATTTAACATCTAAAACATTTTCAGTCTTAAACAATAACGTACATTTTAAATAATATCGTACAGACTATATTTAGTGGTTAGATTATTAAAAACATTTATGTCGATTTAGTATTTAAAATATGATTTAGATCTAAGGTTTCATTACATTATGTCTTGTAATGGTATTACTTTTATAGATATTTAGTACAACCCTTAACACCACTTTCTTTGACATATAACCACTATAATAATGATTAAAATTGTACAATGCTATTTACCATCACAGTCCATCTTGAATAAATATAGTCATTAGTTTTAAGTAATAAACAACTGTGTTTTCTTTCTCTGTTCATGCCTGGCGCCCAATATTTATAATTTCGAGTTATTATTGTTAATTAGTTCTTTCCAGTGAAATACCTTATCCACGACTGCTCTCCGATGAAAAGCTGCCGTTCGCAGTGGTAGTTGTTTAAAAAAACGCTACAGCTGCAACACCGTAATTCTAAAAATAATTAAGTTAACTTATTCATGATATTTGGTCTACATTTAATAATAAAATTCAAATAGAATTATAGCTTAATCTTTAATAGTTTTCCAACGTTTCGATCACATTAAGTTAACCATAAATATACAAAATAGGGTCAAAGAAGTAAACAAAAAAATAATTAGGTAGATGGACAAAGTACATTTATGTAATAATTCATATTTTAAAAAAAATGTTGTTCTTCATAATGTAGATCGCCGTGAACAAAATGAAAACGAAGATGAAAACGCAAGTAATTATTAAGATAAAACAAAAATTAGAATAAATCAGTTTGGTTCGGCGAATATAACAGTAATTCTTAGATCGCATTATTATTCCTTGGATAGGTGGGGGTCGTAATAATTCAGCCTCGCCGGGCACCAAAACTACACATATAAATTTCACGAATTAAGTTTTGAATGGTGGCCGGATCGCAATAATCGCCCAAGTCCCCGAATATATCATCGGCCGATTGTATTAGCGCGATATCTTCACTAACTCGGCCAAGAATCTCGGCGGGACGTCACGGGGCGCGCGATTTACGATTCTTAACCCTTGCGAAAGGGCTTAAGTTAGGCCTTGGCGCGGGGGCCGATTATTGCCTCAGTATCTGCATTTCCAAACCAATAAGCAGCTGTGTTCCGGGCTAATAACTTCATCCCAACAATTACATTAACGTCTCTGGATGCCTCCTTCTCGGGCGGCGTTTTCTTGTAAGGACGTAGCCGCCGCCGCGCCGTTTTCCTTCGGCCTATAATCTCGGGATTTATGTGGCGGAAGAACTTCGTTCGACTGCGAATTCTAATTTTGGAATTAGTCGTTTTTCAGCTAGGATTTGCAGGAACCTTTTGGATATTTTAATTACTGTTTTTTATATTAATAATAATAGGGTAAATGATAGATAGATAGATCGATATTCATTTATTTATTCCGATTAAACAAAAGTTACAAGAGCCCACAGGCATGAAACATTGTGAAAATGGCAAAAAGCAAAATTTAAGATTTAATATACAGGGTGAGTTTCCTACGATGTTCTCTATGGGTATCTCGGAAACTACTGGAGATAGAGAGTCAGTTAAATGGCGAAAGAATTGCAGTTTTGTGGGGTCATAAATATGCGCCTTTCAGATTTTTGAAAAAGTTCATGGCTTACTAGATATTTCGAAAAAAACAAATTTCGGCAATTTTAAAAATTGTCCCTAATTCCATTATAAGCTATTTTAGACAAAAAGTTTTTAGATAAAAGTTGTAGATAATCACATCCTTAATGAGATTGTATCCTCCAATTTTTTTCTAAAGCCTGTCATTTTTAACATATGACACAACCATATGTTTTTTTAAATAGAAACCATAGTTGGCCATGACTTTATAAAAAGCGCCATTTTTAAGCTTTTCAGCGATATAAGCTACAATATGTTTTCATCGAAAAATTGTCGAGTTATAGCCAATTCTTATCATTTTTAAATAATTTCACTTAGTTAGCCATGGAAACAAGTTTAATCGTCTTTGCTCTCATAAATGTGAAGGTGCCACATCCAAACTTTGTAAATTAAAATAAACAAAAATTGAAAATATTAATTTTTCTAATGAAGAAAAGTGTGTAAGATTATTGGTTCAACTTTTCTTGACCATACATTTTCGAGGATACGTTGGCCGGTGAATGTTATGTTTTTTAGAGAACGATTTTTAAGACTTTTCAAGACAAACTAAGTTAAATTTAGTTATAGCCAATTCTTATCTTTCTTGACTAATTTCACTTAGATTGCAAGGTATTTTTATTCTGTTATGATTTATAACTTATAAAAGAATTAATATATTACTAAACGGCTCTTTAGAATTTACATTACACAAATTAAAACTTAAAAAAATTACTCACTGCAGTTACTGCATACTCTTTAAGTTATCTTAGAAAATGTTCAAAAAATCCGCCATTGTTTTGAGAGAGAGAGTTACATCTTTTTAAAACTGAATTATTACCTATTCTCACAGAAGGACCAGTCGACTTAACTAAACTTCTCTCGTACCGCCACTTCGAGTGCCTTTCTTAATTCATAAGTTCTTTTGTAAACCTTAAGGTCGATTTATAGATTGAAAACGGTGCGGTTCGACGTTGCGGTTGCGATTATTTCTATTGGCTATTACTAACGTTTCAAGGTCAACGTTCCTGTCGAAATTAAAAGTTGGTTAACTTTTGGCGTAAAACGTCAACCGCAACAACAACCGAAAAATTTATAATCAACAAAACATCCTGCGTATAAACGAACTTTTTACCGACCGTAACGTCGGGCGTCGAACCGCAACGTTTTCAATCTATAGTATTATTATCTATATTATATCTATATTTCTGTAGCTCCTAGAACAAAAAACTTGGGAATTTTGTTTAAGTGTAAATCTAAAGTATGTACGAGAATGTATTACAGAAAAGTATATTTTTATAGGGTGGCTCAAAAAAGAGTGAGTGGATCGGGATGAGTTTTTTTTTAAATGGAACACCCTGTTAATTATTGCATTTTCGGCTTCCTTCCAGACCACTTTACATAATCCTAAAACATGAGTAAATATATTTCGATGGTTTCAGAGATATTTATAAATAAATAAAATATATATATTTTTTAGCCTTTCTTAAAAAAAATTATTAATAATTCAAGAACTGTCCCGAAATCAAAACTATATTAGGTATTTACTTTAGATTATCTGTACCTACTTTGCTATAAATATGGAAATCGTAAATCATACAGGATGTTCAAAATTCTACGCCAAACTTTCTAAAATATAAAATAATTTTTCTTGTTTTTTTTTAAATGGAACACCCTATTGTATATTATTTTTTCAATAGATGGAGAATTAAAATATGAACATTTTTTGTATTTAGAGTATATCAAAATTTTTAACAGTTTTGCAGATATTCACGGTTTTATATTTCATATGGTATTTTCCACAGTAAATTTTTATCAAAGCCACCCAATAATAATTTTACTCTCGTATTTTACCATTCAAAGCGCTATATGAAATAATACTGCGTGTATCTGCAAAACTATTAAAAAAAATGAAAAACATTTACCACAATTACTACAAACAAAAAACATGCTCACTAAAAAGTGAGATATGCGAAATCCGTCAAGCTATACTATGCCTTTTTAGTTAAATAATCTTTTATAGCATAGTTCTTATCTTTTCATGATATATGACCTGCAACTCCTCGGGAAAACTATTAAATATTTTTATAATCGAATACTCACCATTCTTCTGTATATAATTAAAATTGCATTTCCTAGGTATAAGATTATATTTATTTCTGGTATCATACTCGTGATCATTAAGGGTACAAATATAGTGGGTAGGTACTATGTAGGTACCTTAACAAAGCCTGCAAAGATATCTCTATTACTGATCACAAACATATAGGCATCGTAAACATACATGCCTGTTAGCGTCAATATACCTTTCTCTACAAAAACACTCTTGCAGCTTTCTAAACGGCTCATCCTAAATATATTTCGAATACATATTTTTTAAAGCAGAAAGATTCTACCTATCTCAATACAATTTCCCCAAATTACCAAGCCATGTCTCATTTTATATTGCTCAAAAGCAAGCAAGAACAATAATAAGCAGTCAATGTTCTTAGCCTACCTTCTCCGAGACAATCCTCAAAGCAAAGCTGTATCGATACCTCCTTTGCAACACTCTCAACATGCGCTTTACAATCCAATCTGCTTTCAATGACAACACCAAGTAGAGAAACGTTCTTAGTTGTAATAATTTCATCATTTTTATAACGAAGTGCAAGCGCATTCTCTACTCTGGTACCAAAAGCTACACACTGCGTTTTATATGTATTCATCGATAAACCTATTGACTTCGTGCATTCGTGCAGTTTCTCGAGAACCACAATATCTAGATCAACAACGAGATCTATCGATTAAAAATATTTTTAATATGACAGCACCTCCGGAAATACCAGAAGGTAACAGCAACTTTCTTATTTTAGGTGGTCCCCATTTTTTATGACATAATTAAATGCTACTTGACATAATTAAATGCTAAATCTTTTGCCCCGAAGAAAAGTTATAGAAACAATTTTACAAGACCTGGGCATCAGCTTCGTATATTATAAAGAAAATTAGAGACAAAACTCAATAAAAACAATTTTTAGCAAAAAACGACATGTGTTTCTTGATAATTACCATCAGATAAACAAATTAGAATGAAGAACGAGACGAGGCGAGACGAGACGAGACGAGACGAGACGGGACGAGACGAGACGAGACGGGACGGGACGGGACGAGACGAGACGAGACGAGACGAAGACGGACGGGACGGACGAGACGGGACGGGACGGGACGGAGACGGGACACGAGACGAGACGAGACGGGACAGGACGAGACGAGACGAGACGAGACGAGACGAGACGAGACGAGACGAGACGAGACGAGACGAGACGAGACGAGACGAGACGAGACGAGACGAGACGAGACGAGACGAGACGAGACGAGACGAGACGAGACGAGACGAGACGAGACGAGACGAGAAACAATTTTAACCTGGTGCATCAGCTTCGTATATTATAAAGAAAATTAGAGATATAACTCAATAAAAACCACTTTTAGCAAAAAACGACATGTGATAATTAACACCAGACACCTATATTAATATAGATAAATTAGAATAAAATTGTCCCGAAGAAAAATAATAGAAACAAAGGAAAATAAATGCCTTAAATATGTAAAAATGTGATAGAGGTATTGAACTGTTTATGAATGTTGTAATATTCTTATTTAAGAGTTCATTTCAGTAGTCCGAAAAAGTAGCAAAATAAGCGTTCGGCTTTAACGTTTTACGTAAAACTGGTATTTGTATACAAATGAAGAAGGAAATTAAAGATAAAGAATTATACTATATCCGTATTGTAGCACATTTTTAGACAACTTCTTTATTTTTAAGATTTTGATGGTTAAACATAAACAAAATATTCCTTATGTTTGGATTAAATTTTCTCGAAAACGAAGACATAATTTAAAATTCCGTTACAATACGGAAATAGATTGAAGTTTTGTGATTACAGTAATATATAATTTATATGGTTTTGTAACAAATTGCTCACTATTTTATGGCAAATGCTCTGCAAACTTTAATCAAGCCTTAATCAAAGCACGTGTGCTTGGAATTTTGGGTGCGGCTTAATACGACAGGATCGGGCTGCCTTAGGCAGATTTTTGAAATATAATATATATTTCCTTCGGCCACACACCCGCTTTACCCGACCCCAGACAGCGACCAGAATGTACAGCGTAATAGACCCTTAAACAATATAAAGGCAAAATCGGCCAATAATTGGCAATCGGTCAGTAACTGGCTACTTTACCTTATTGCACAAGTTTCAAGAGGTGCACAAGTTTCAACATTTTATTATTAAGAAAAATATATTGAGAGAAAAAGTCTGTTACAGCAGAAGAGAAATATTTGTCGCTTTATTGTCTTGTCACCACATGCGACCAGGTCGATACAAGCTCATACAGAAAGGGCGTCTGACTGTAAGCGCCTAGGAAAGAGCACCACCCTCCTCCCCTGCTCGCACATTAAAATACTCAATTATCCTCTTATTACTGGCGGCGCGACGGCCATCCCGACATTAGCGTCGCATCTACGCAGGCTGTTGCTTGATATGTGAATCCATTCGCGCCCGATTTGCTTTATTTTCGGCCGCTTCCGGCGCGCCGATAAATTGAGCGAATCGGGTTGCATACATCATTAAAGGTAATTAGAAGCGTGCCACATCTGCTGGATATTGCCGAACCCTTTCGGCTTGCCAAGAATTTACTGCGCGGGAAGGTCGGTTTGCTGTTATGCGATTTGTTTAATTTGAAGTAGGGGGGTCTGGAGGATGAGATCATATTTTGTAAACGGCTATTGCTTTAGTTGTACGAAATTAATGCTATCACGGGCTTGTGTCCAAAATGTTGGGCAATAAAATGTGATAAATGATATATTTTTTACAGGGATTATTAAATTATGAAGATATACACTCACCGGCACGAAATATGGGCTACTTAAAATATTAATTCGTTTAAAATTTAATATATTGTGTTCTAGTTCACCAATTTTAATGATTTTTTTAAGAAATATGTACCTAAATTATTTTTTTAGTGTCTCTTTCTATATTAAAAATGAAAGTTCCCATCTGTCTCTTAAACGAGGGAAAACAAAATGTTGATATTTTGGTGAACGTTTGAAACCCCCTGTGGAATACTACTACTACTACTGCCATTACTCGCTGACGAGTATTTGACACGCATCAGAAGTTTCCTTTCATGAGTTTTTCTGTGACAGGAAAACCCGATACGTGATGTTATCTTACCCCGGACATTCAAAAATCTTATTGCTTTGTTGACTACTTTTTGTCGCTGTTAACTGAGTCTACAATTCTTCTTAATTGCGTTTTATATTGTGCACTGCTTCTTCCCACTGATTCTGCATGCTTATCCCCTTTAAGTTTTCGTGGAAAATGTCCTTGTACCTTTTGAGTTATCCACCCGGTCCCATGGGGTGCAAGGGGTATTGAAGCGATACATATAGCCTAGCTTACCCAAAAGTCAACCTCACCTTCACGTGGTGCACCCTGTATAAACAAACGAGGCTCTGACGACCGAGTATAGGCGGTATATAACCCTATTATACAACCCTCAGATCTACCACCTTTCTGGGGAAGAGGAGTAGTAAACTTCTCCTAGCCGGCCGAGAACGTACAAATTATGTCAAACTGCTTGCACCCACATACAGAAAAAATCCTCCCAGAATCGCAAACGGGTTTTCGCACCAACCGCGGTACCGTCGATTCCATATTCTCCATCCGGCAACTACAGAAAAAAGTAATAAAGCAGCAGTCTAAACTTTGCGTTGCATTCATCGATCTAACAAAAGCCTTCGACTCTGTGAACAGAGATGCACTTTGGGCAATTATGAAAAAGTTCGGGGTACCCATCAAATTTCTTACAGTGTGTAAAATCCTCCATAACAACAACAAATTAATAGTGTCATATCATGGATCACTGAGCGATCCCTTCCTAACAAACACAGGCGTTAGGCAGGGTTTATTGTGTCTTAGCGCCTCTCCTATTCAATATATTCATGGCAGCGCTCTCCATTATAGTGGAAGCAAACTGCAGGAGAGAGGTTTGGGCATTAGATACAGATACGACGGGCGGAGGTCTGTTCAACATAAAAAGACTCAGGGCAAAAACACGTACAAAATTCATAACAGAACTTCAATACGCTAATGACTGTGCTCTAGTTGCAAATACGTTACAGCAATTGCAAGAAATGTTGAACACATATACATGGGCATACGAGGCCTTGGGACTTAAGCTGAACATCAATAAAACTAAAATCATGTGCACTCCCCCGGAAGATCACAACAATGCTATAAAAATCGGAGATGAGCTGTTGGAATATGTAGCGGAATTCAATTACCTCGGCAGTTTGATTTCGGAAAAGGCCAATATCGACTCTGAAATTCAGCACAGGATTAGCAGCGCCTCAAGAGCATTCTGGAAATTAAAAGACAGGGTTTTCTACAATCATGATTTGAGCACAAAAACGAAACTTGCGGTGTACCGAGCGATAATAATTCCCACCATGTTATATGGAAGCGAAACCTGGGTGCCGTACCGCCGACACATGAACGCATTAAACAAGTTGCAACAGAGACATCTTAGACAACTCTTAAGAATAAAATGGTTCCATCATGTCTCAAACGTATCGGTTCTTGAAAAAGCTAACTGCGAGAGTATTGAAGTCATGATTACAAAGTCCCGCTTAACATGGGCTGGTCACGTATGCAGAATGCAAGAAAACCGCATACCAAAATCTCTGCTTTACGGTGAGCTTGTAGACGGTAAGAGGAGGCCGGGTGGACAACTCAAAAGGTTCAAGGATATTTTCCACGAAAACTTAAAGGAAATTAACAAGCAGAATGAGTGGGAAGAGGCAGCTCACAATAGAACGGAATGGAGAAGAATTGTAAAGTCAGTTAAGAGCGACAACCAAAAAATAAAGAGGCAACAAAGCAATGAGATTTTTGAATGTCTGGAGTGCGGTAGACAGATAACATCACGTATCGGGCTTTTCAGTCACGGAAAAGCTCATGAAAGTTAACGCCTTGCGTGACCATCTTCTGATGCGTCTCAAATACTCGTCAGCGAGTAATGGCGGTATGGTATGGTATGGTATCCACCCGGTTTCCTCTAACCGTCTATAAGCTCACCGTAAAGAAGAGATTTTGGTAGCCGTTTTTTTGCATCCTGAATACGTAATTACGTAACCAGCCCATCTTAAACGGGATTTAGTAATCTTGACTTCAACGATCTTCCAACTAGCTTTTTCAAGGATCGATACGTTTGAGATAATGTGGAATATGCCTGTGGAATATGCCAACAAAGCAAGGAATATAAAAATTATTTTATCATCTAGGTACATCCTTTCTCGATAGTTTGTTTTCTACTTCATTTGAACATATGTATTTTTTAGAGATATTCGCTTTTTTGAAAAAAAAAACAGTAACATTTTTTCGTATGTCTTATTCTGATAATAATATGTTATTGAGATACCGATTAAATAAAGGAAAAAACAAAAACATATAATAAGAAAATTACTCCACTCCAATTACAGCGTTTATCCGTCTCGGCAAAAATGAAGTAATTACAAAATTTATTTATTTTTTTAAGTGTTATGTCCATTGGATATAACGTAGCCCGTCTCTAATTATCGTATCCAACTTTGCAAGGTGGGATCCTGTGCACAGTCACTCACATAGCCTACTCACCAAATTTGGTCGCAATCTGACGACATCAACTTTTGACGTTTCTCACGTCAAAACTATCACAGAGACATGTGTCGTACACGGTAAAGTTGGCTTTGGTCCGATCTATCGATCTATACCAAATTTCATTTAAATTAGACGACTTTTTTATTTGATTCATTGATGATGGGGTTTCGTAGTGCCATGAAACGTTGTCAAAATACCATGAAAGTAATACACTTCGAATTTCACGTTACGACTCACCAAAGATCCATTAAATCGGACGATTTTTTCGCCATTGATAATGGAGTTTGATAGTGCACGAAACGTCGTCAAAATACCAGGAAAAAATGGGGCTCTTTGAGCCACCGGACGGACAACAGATGGACCACAAAAATTACAGCATGGTACCCACGAGGAATTAAGAGATCTAGAAGAAGTTCGATACTACATTATATTATTTTTTAGGCTTCCATGATAAAATCATTTTTTTTCTTTATTTTCGTAAATTATGTATTAACCAATTTAATTCATTACAGTGAATATTTAAAAGATAATTATCATTACGCCGAAGAATAATACGTGCGAGCACGCGTAGGTACCTATAAAGTAAAACAAAACGTGCATCCCATTCCGACAAATTGCGCGATGCTTTCCAAGCTCGACAGGCAACCGGTTGTATCTCAAAAGCGCCACGTGGCTCTGACACGTGTAGAAATCACAGCTAAACGATAAACTAGCGGCGCCAGCGTGAATCGCCAGATAAATCGAAGCGCGCTTGCAAATGGGCACCGTTTGCGAGAAATGACTTGACGTGAAAGGATCCCTAATGCGAGTTAGAGTAGCTCAAGGAAATTTAACATTTTTATTGCAAATAAACTAATTGTGACGGTTCATCAAATACAGGGTTCGGCAATAGTGTGTCGAGCATCTGTAGCTCTTAGAATAAAAAACTTGGGGATTTTGTTTCCAAGCCTAAAGTATGTACTAGGATTAGTGTTGCATTTTTACAAGAATGCTTGTCTTGAAAATCATTTCTTGTCTTGTCTTAAAATTGAAGTCAAGAAATTTTCAAAGTCTTGTCTTGCAGATTTCTTGAATGGCAAAGTCTTGTCTTGTCTTGCAAGACTCTTGAAATTTCTTGTCTTGAAAAATTTTACATTCTAACAAAAAGGTAATAATATTTCTATATTTAAATTAATAGAAAGCGTCCTATATAAAATGTAATACAGAAAAATGAACAACAACGATGCTAATTTTAGCAAAACAAATCTTAACGGACCGCAAACGAACTACGTCAACTCGCCCGTTTGACGAAACAGGATTTGTTACTTTTATTTTTTATGGTATTTATTTTATTTTTTTATTATGGAAGATTGGTTCGAAAAGCTTGGATACAGGGTGTACAGAAAGGTCATGCTAGAGTGTACTATTTGCGCTATTTGATTCTACTTTTTGTTCGCGGAGCAATTTCGTGCATGAAAAGTAGTACCAAATAGCGTGCTCCACGCGAAATGCTAGCGCAAAATTCAACTACCGTTATTGCACAACCGTTTACACATTTTCTACTGAAACTCACCTTTATTTTTCTTCTAGAATGAGAAAATCAATTAATATATAGGGTGTTCCATTACAAAAAACCCAACTTTGATAGGGGATACCCTGTAGAACTCTATGTTTTTAATAAATGGGGCCCTTAGCCTTCCTTTTGTTTGCCTAACCTAACCAAACTATGAGTAGTAAGTATTTTCCCGAGGTGGTAAGTTTTGGTGGAACCTGCCGTCACCTAACGAACTCTTTCCTTTTTTACTCGGCCTTTTAACATTTTTTTTTCATATACTATTTGAGACAGAGTTTACCAAAAATGCTTTTTATAACTGCTACTGGGTAAATGAATTTCTTGTAGAGTATGACTTTTTTTGAAACTTTAGTTTCGGAGATATAAAAGGGATATTTGTTTCCCCCCTCAGCGTATCAGAAAGAGTCCGTGTTGTCATTTAACAACTTTCATCATTTACCCTTGGTTTCTTAGTAAATTCGAAAAAAATTATCAAAGCCCGTTTACTAAAATTATACTGCTTCTCTGGGGATAAGGCAATGGTTATTGAGTCACATAGTTTGTTAAGGCAAATAAGTTTGGACGAAGATCACTGACAGGGTGAGGGTGAAGTGTAATTAAAAATAAACGTCGTTTACGTGTTACTCTATAATGTCACGTCGATCCCTAACGAACGAACATAAACACACCCAAAACAACAGACGCTTTTTTATGTCTCGATGGGGGTACAAGCGTGAAAGAGTGTAAATGAACGCTGACGAACGCAATCCATCGTTTGTCGGTGCTTCAAAGTGAAACTAGCAAATTATGTTTGTTTGTACTTGCTGTGTCTGGACGCGTATAATTTTTTATTTTTTAAGATGTCAGAGACACACATCACAAGTACATGCGAGAGGTAGCCGACGCTCTGTATAGAGTATGGCACTGCAAGAAGAAGGAGAAGTTGCCAGTAAATCTTATTGATTTTAAAATATGGAGTAGCCTAGTGATGAAAGTATTAACATTGCTAATATTTTACAAAACTTAGGAAATTAAGAATAATGTTTGTTCTATTTTGGCGGCTAAATATAAAACTATAATTTTAAATTAGAAATGAGAAAAAAAAAACAAATAAAGAAATTTAATGTGTTGCTTGTTTAGTTGTTATTCCAATGTTTATTAGGGTCACTCTCGCGCATTGCACAAAAAAAAACAATGTTACATTAAGTTTTTTTTAGTTGGTATAGCCTCTTTTTGTTCCCACTGGCTATAGTAGCTTTTTAAAATCTTCAGCTGATATTCGATTTAAATTAATTAAAAAAGTAATTTAGTTATAAAGCACTGCCAAAAATATAAATATCGTAGCAGGCACATTAGCAACGATGGTAGCCTTGATGAAGAAATTAAGTGCAGAAACAACCAGGGAAGACAAGAAATTAGACAACTCAACAGTATTTTATGGGATAAGGCAGTATCAAAACAAAACAAACACAAAATTTATAACAGCATAATTAAAAGCATCATCGTTATGGTAGTGAAGTATGGTCTTTGAAAGAAAAGAAAAACTTAAGTTACTCGAAGCTACAGAAATGGACTTTTGAAGGCGCGCGTCAACAAAATTTAATTAAAAATGTGACAAAATAGTTACCTTTCTATTAGTTCTATCGGACTTTTTTCGACTATATAAATCCTTATTTGTAAACTTTAATACATCAAATATTTTCAATCTAATAAATCATTTAATGATGTAAACAAGAGGAAATTTCTCACATGGGTGGTCAAATTTTATAGTTTTCATTATCTCAAACAGCCTCTGAGAAATGTTTTCAACTCAAAATGCCTTTAATTATGTTTGACTACATCATTAAAAAGGGTCTTCAAATACATCAATGTGATATTTGTCTAAAATTTGCAAAAGAATCCGAATCTCTGGATAACTCGAAATTATTTACCCATTTAAAAGCCTTTGATCATGAAAGTGGAAAAATTTGTTCATTTTATTTACAGGCTGGAAAAATTATTTATATTAAATTTTGATGAGTTTTCCACTGAAGAAAACATTCACAGGCCGTTTGATATAATGAAAACTATAGAATTTGACCACCCATGTGAGAAATTTCCTCTTATTTACATCATTAAATTATTTATTAGATTGAAAATATTTTATGCATTAAAGTTTACAAAAAATAAAGATTTATGTAGTCGAAAAAAGTCCGATAGAACCAATAGAAATGTAACTATTTTGTCACATCTCTAATTAAATTTTGTTAAATAAATTATTTTTTTATACTATAAATATCTTTTTTTTTCCTAATCTCCTACGAGCTGATATAATATGACGAGCAATCTATTAAATTACTGCGAGATTATACAGAAAAGTCCACAGACTTCGAGACATAGGAAAATCAAGTCCTTTTAGCGTGTGTCCAAATTTTGACAAGTTTTCAAAAATGACAATTTCGTTTAGACTGACATTTAATTTCACCTGACTTATCGGTGAATGATTTCTTTTTATGGGGGTACATAAAATCTAAAATTTACGGTTATGAAGAAATTCAAAACTTGGGGCAGTTAAGGCAGAAAATATTTAATGCCTAATTGAAAATATTTAATAATGGATATGTTATCCAATGTGAGGAGGGGATTTTATGATCGTTTGGGTTATTGTTTAATGCAAGAGAGAGGCACTTTTGAACAATTTTTGTAATTTTTTAAATTTCATTATCCTGTTTTTTTACCGTTTACCCATTACCTACCTTGACGAGCATGGGAAAACGAAGGTCCTTTTCAGGACCACAAATATTTTGATTGAGAAAATTGGTAACTTTTTTTTGGATTAAAAAACAAAAGTTGTTAATATAATACCAATTTAAAAGTGTTTTAGTAGTTTTAATACACACTATGATATAAAATTTATTATTATTATAATGTACATTATTAGTACTATTGTTCATTCGAAATGGCATTAAGGCCCAATTGCAACAATGATTTAAATTTTTCTTAAAGATAAGTAGAGCTTAGAATGAGCTGTATTTATATTTACTTTAATATTCACCTTAAATGAGGGATATTGACTGATACAATTTTTTAATTTGAATTGTTTTTAATGATACTAACAATTTTAGTTCAATTTTTAATAAAATTTATTTAATATTAATAGAAATCTCAGATAAATATTAGAGATTTGAAACCTCTTTTAGCGATTTATAACATTCTCAAATGAATTACAGGTGTCCTTATTTTCTATGAAAATCACACAGCTTTTTTCATAGTCGCTGCAGTTGCTATAGCTATAAAAAACTAATTTTTTAAGGTGTGAAAATTGCGACATACGCTAAATGGACTTGCTTTTTCGTATGTCTGTGGACCTTTTTGTATGCCTCGATAACATATTGGTGCAGATTATTTCCACCCAAACAAATAATAAGCCAAACTATACATTGATGCGAATTGTCTATGAACTCTTTCTGAAGGTCACAGAAACCTGAACGCGTAATTCGGTGTTCTTTCGCATCTGTTGTAGTTAGTTTATGCCATTGTATCTATTGCAACGTAAGTTGGTAGTTTTATATTTTTGACTTCGGCCAATTAAAAGCCGTTTTCAGAAAATTTCTAAGCCTCCTAGATTTCGCACAATAACAGTCAAATTTTTGTTTTCTTATGGCGGCCATTTTGAATTTTTATACTATTAGATAGAGCAAAAGATAATCTATACGGTGGTGTCTAATTTTTATTCATTATTATGTAAATTCGCTAAAAAAAATAGATTTTTTAAAAATTCGCTAAAAAAGATCAAGTCTGCCTTGGAAATTCCATTGACACTTTATATTATAACAGCAAGATTTTTTTTACACTATTAAGTGTCAAATCTGGACACAAATTATGATAGATAGTATAAAGTGTATTAACAATCAACAATATGTTTACAAGTGAGGAAACACGAGATAGGTATGATGTTTACTTAAAAAATAACAGAAATTCCGATATAGCATGCCCAATTTATTTATTTATTTATTTATTGAAACAACTTAACAGATACATATATCCTTTACAGTTGTGTTTAGCTAAACTAAACTAAACTAAAACTAAAAACTAAACTAATTACTTAAATACTAAAAGAAAAACTAAGAAACAGAACTAGAAAGATTAACAGAATAAGAAAAAAAACTAGAAAAAGCCCATGAAGCGTCCAAAATTATCCAACATCAGACCAATACATACCTAACCCAACCAAATACATACACACATGATACACATCACCATCAGCTACATTATTTGGCGTCAATTTCAAGGCCATTAACCTCTCTAGAAGAAGTATAACCATTTGTGTAAATTTAGTGCACGAGGCCCCAAATACATCTAAATCATTTTGATGCTCATTGTAATTTGCCAACATTGTTCTAATAGGGGACCTGAATTGATAATTTGTTCTATAATGAGAGATATAGAAGGTTTTGTTATTTTTGTTTCGCGTATAAGAGGGACTTTGTAAGGTGATGTGTGCCAGCGTAGCTGAGTCAGATACATATCCATTTACTATTTTATATAGATATATTAGGCTAAAATATTTTCTCCTATTAAAAAGAGACATCATGCCCAATCTTACCAAATTCAGTGGATAATCTGAAACATGAATTCTATGCAGAATTATATCTGAGAGTCGAATAAATTTCTTTTGAACATTTTCAATTGCTTGTATGTATTTAGTGTAAAGTGGTGACCATATTAAACTGCAATATTCTAACTGAGATCTTACAAAGTATTGTATAATTCAATTAGTGTTTTTTCACCTACAAATTCTTTTGAGTTCCTTAATATAAATCCTAATTTTTTACATGAGGCACTTATAATATAGTTTATGTGTTCATTAAATGTGAGCCTTTTATCAAAGATTATTCCTAGATCTTTAGTAGTGATTACTGTTTCAAGTTCCTTGTCGTTCATAGTGTATTTAAATTTAATAGGGCTTTTTGAATAAGTGTATGTCATATGTTTACATTTTTTAATATTGAAAAGCAAATTGTTTTCTTTAGACCATTTGTAAATTTTGTCTATTTCTTTCTGCAGAGTAAAGCAGTCATCAACGGTTTTTATTTTTTTATACAATTTATAGAACTTATAATATATCTTTATACAATTATAGAACATTGTATCCTGAAAGGACACAGCCTCATTGTACTATTTTTGCAAGGATTTCAAGAAATTTAGCAGTTGCTGGTATGATCAAGGCTTAAGGCTTAATGATATTAATATGCCAGATGGTTTCGGGAAAGTGCTCAATAAGACCCCTTTTTATAGAAAAATATTATGGACGGATGAATCTTTATTTACCAATTCTGGTACATTTAAAAGAAAAAAAGATTGACATTATTATTCAAAAGAAAATCGTCATTTAATTAGAGAAACCAGACCACAAATAATCTGAGTTGGTGATATACCGATATCCTTTGAACAAAGTTCAAAGACAGTCATTTTAATATTGTATTGACCTGTATTGAACTCTACTATCCAATTTTTGTGCATCCAGATTTGACACATAATAGAATAAACAAAAAATAACTTGCTGACATATAAAGTGTCAATTTGATTTCGAAGGTAGACTTGATCTTAGGCGAATTTTTAAAAAAAATCTATTTCTTTAGCGAATTTACATAATAATGAATAAAAATTAGATACCACCGTATAGACTTTTTTTTCGCTCTATTTGATAGTATAAAATTTCAAAATGGCAAAAACTTGGCTGTTGTTGTGGGAAATCTAGAAGGCTTAGAAATTTTCTGAAAATGGCATTTAACTGACCGATGTCAAGAACCGGCCGATGTCAAAAATATAAAACTTCCAACTTACGTTGCAATAGATACAACAGTTTTGAAGGTATTGTCATTTAAAATAAACTTATTATTTTCATTTTTTTGACATAAATCCGAAACTAATCAAGATATCGGGGTTTTCTTCATAGGTGTGTGTCAAACTTTTAATTACGCAATTTTTGTCCCAACCGACTTCGTATCTGTCGTAGTTTCTGAGATGCCAATGTTGAGCATCGAAATTGTCACCACCCTGTATACCATTGGTTGTGTAACAGGGGGAAATTTTGAGGGTCGGTTTGATGAAGTAAAAGGCGATAGTTTAAGTTCCTCGTGTATTTCTCTCTCTCTTTTGTAACTCTTTGCTATAATGGCTAGCACCAAGTTAATTCATACAAAATATAATAACTAATAAGATGTATGGTGAAATTTTAAACCACAGACTGCCGCCGTTATTTGCAAAAGTTAAGAATAAATCTAGAAATAAATTTACTTAAATCGAAGATATTTTTTATCCGCATACCAGATTTATTTAATAAAATGGGTATAAGCGGCGACATCTACAAGACGGGTGTTTGAACGCATTGAATGTTAATAAGGTTTACTACATTTACACTAAAATATTCCCATGTAGTTCAGCAATTTAACAACAAATAATCAGTAACCTAATATAATATTTTGTTTCAGTTGATCTATTCAAAACGGTATGGAAATTTGGAAAAGTATAAACGGTACTAAACTATTTTAGAACAAACAAATATTTTTTAAGAAGAATGCATTTTTCTCAAAACCTCAATAATAAAAGAGTTTTTCTTCTTGTAAAGACAATCCGGGGACCTACCGTACTGAAATGTTTTAATTTCTCTATATTTCAATTTTTATTTATTATTATAAACTTTTAAATCGAATAAACTTTTACAATTGACATAATACTATTTGCAACTCATTCCCGAAAATTGATTTACTTTCGAATAGTTTCCCCGTTCTATCGTATTTTCTTTCTCTCTCCGACAATTCACGCAACTCATCGAATCGGGCTTTATTATTCGACTTTCGAATCCACCCCGTTGACGGTCCATTAATTTTTACGGTTATTGTTTTACGATTAAACGTTATTTACGGGCGCGATCGCTGACTTTCGAGCTCGAATGGGAAAATATGGAAACTGGAAAGAAGTTAAAGCGTAGCTAGATTTCATCACACACATAGAATTCGAACGTAAATTTGACGGCGTTATGCCCTAATCGCTTTCAGATGGAGTTCTGTTCCATTTGAATTGATAAAATAGAAAAGTTGCCTTTATGTTTTTAATGTACTTTTTTTTGTTTATTGTTTATGTTAGTTTATATTTTTTATTTCACTTTTTATTTTTGTTTATAAAAAAGAATGTTAAAAATGATAATCTTGTGTATAAAGATTTTTTAGAATTTTTAACATTCTATTGTATTATCTTTTGTAATATTCCAGCTTTATCAGAATTACTTTATCACATCTGATTTTTTTTCTAACCTCAAAAACTTGGTGAAAATCAAAAAACCATCTTTATGGGCATATTAAATATAGAAATTTAGATGGACCGAAAATGCCACCTCTGTGGAATGCTAAAGATTCTCCCCTTAACAGTTTGTATTTTGAGGCGTAAATTTCTCAGTTCAACTAATTCTTTTATAGAAGATCATTCCAATTCAGAAAAAAATTAACTTTTTTTAATATTTTCAAACCACAGAAATTCTTATGAACAAAAAAAAATGTGACATCGAATTTGACAATGACAAGATCATATTTTTGCTGGTATTTTAATTATAGCCAGAAAATAGGTACATTAAAGGTGAGAGAATAGGTACCACCTGGTGTAGCCTGGCAGTACTAGCTAAATTGAGGGGAATTGGAGGGGCGGGGCTTAAAAGAGGGGAAATTTTTTAAAAAATATTTTTATAAGTATCACTGATTTACTGTTTAAAGTTAATAAACATATTTTTTATTACTTTAATACAATTTAAAGTATTAAAAAATATGTCTATTAACTTTACACAGCAAATCAATGATATTATTAAAGACTTATTATTTTCAGAGAAAATTCATAGTAAATAAATTACACATTTAGTAGACAATATCATTTATTTTTTAGAGCTGCGATTTATATTACAATAATATTGAAATATA
Source organism: Sitophilus oryzae (assembly GCF_002938485.1). Classification (NCBI taxonomy): domain Eukaryota; kingdom Metazoa; phylum Arthropoda; class Insecta; order Coleoptera; family Curculionidae; genus Sitophilus; species Sitophilus oryzae. The sequence goes on from NW_022146024.1 coordinate 905,358, forward strand.
TATATTTTTTTAACAATGAAAAAGAATATCCCGGAACTTGAAAAAGAAAGATGATCAATTAATGACTTAAATTAGTTCAAAATACATTTTGCAAATAACTAGTGAATGGGAAAGATAAACATACTATTAAAAATACATTTTAGTAGTATGTTATCATCTATTTACTGAATATATAGGTAATAATAATAATAGGTAAATAATATGCGTAAGGCACTATGATACAACTACCTAGTAGTTGTATCATAATAACACACTAATATCTCAAAAAACATGTGCTAATTTAAATTCCTTTTATGATCTAATGAAACACTATCTACCCTCAATGTATGCCATTCCAAAGGCAAAAAAAACTATTATACCAAATAAATATAAGCTGAATAAAACATAAACCAAGCCAACGTGCATAAACAACCAAAAAATGCATCAAAAAATACTTTTATCAGATCATACCCTTGGATATATTATGCATTTAATATATCGCACATCCCGTTCAAAAGTTTACTAACTTAAAATTGAGAATATAGAGAACATTGTCAAGAGAAGTAAAAGAAAATTTAATTAAGTTAAGGCAATATGCTCCTTTTTGCATATTAATGGCCAAATAATATAATGTTGATTTAATAAAATTTTACTGGCGTTCTTCTGAGGTATAAATCAGATTAAAAGGATATTGTTTTTGTAATAATTGTTTGTTTTGTTAATATTTTTTGAAGACAATACAGTTTTGAACGGGCTGTGCGATATAAACAAGGATCTTACTATTATTTGAGGTTAGAAAGTATTTAAATAACATAAAACATAATCAAAATCATTTTTCATCATAAATTATAGAGGTACTTACGTTTGATATTGTTTGATTGTTATTATCAGGAAATAATACGTTTAGTTAAACAGGTACGCTGCCAGGCAAGTTCTTCGGCGGGTCTTTGCTAAAAGTTGAAATCTAAAAATACAAAAATACGTTTACATCTTAGTTGTATTTACGAATTAAGTATTTGTGTGTAATTTCTGACTTACCAGTTAACTGAATAATCGCATTAAAATCATCCAAATGGTAATTTAATATTGTAAAAAAACAAAATTTTGTTTTAAATCACTTGCCAGGACAGCCGGCCAGCTTCTTTGTTGGCAAAATGGCCGCGGTATCATCATTTAAGCAATGTGAGTGACAAAGAAAGCCTGGCAGATGTTGTTTTCTTTGTCGTTTATCCTGGCAGGTTTAAATTTGACTGTTGCCGGTTTTCCCATACAAGTGACACCCCCGTGATTATAGCTTTCTCTGGGCCGTATTATAAATTTTTAGAAATTTGAAGGTAGATTTTTGCAAATAACTTTTAGATGCCTCTTCAAAAATGTCTAATACAAATTTTGCATAAAATCATCTGAGGAGATAATGTTTGACCTTTTAAAAATTTACATCGGATTTCATATGTCCCGCATTCCGATGCACCCAATATTTCTGCCCAAAGAGAAAAGTGCATAACAGACAGATATGGCATTAATAGTTATATAGGGTGTCCCAGGCTGAGCGTGCGTTAGAAGTTTCTAGAGAACTACAACATCTAGCTCGGAGATTTTTTGCACATCATAGTTTCACAACGAGATCTATCGATTAAAAATATTTTCAATACGGCCTAGACAAGGACAGCAATGTTTCTGTCTAACTATTGTCTAACTTCACAGTTTAGAATTGACAGATTTCAGAGACAACTTCAGATTTGTTCTAGAACAAATTTCGACGCCATTTTAATTCTCTCCGGTTAGTTTTGTTTTGTAAATTCAATTTGATATTTCGGCAGAAATTTATAAATATAAAGGTAATAAAGCATATAAAATATATTATTACATGAACAATCCTGGAGAAAAAGACGTTTCTGCAGTAATAGGTATGTCCCATATAGGTAGTAAATAAACACTATTTCTATATTTTTTAGATGCAAAAAAATGTTGATAGGGTAACTCTTTTTACTTTCGTGAAATAGAAAAGGAAAATAATAAAACAAGTGACAGTTCTTCCTCTTCTTGCAAAAATCAACCCGAAATGTCATAATTGCCAAAAGTAAAATGTCATCAGCGTTTGACATTTCTAAATATCAAACCAATGCCGTCTCTAATAGAACAGCCACGGAGCGAGATTTATGACGTCACGCTAATTAGATACTAAGGATTAATAAATATGTTGTAAAATACATGGAAAACATAATTATTCCTCGTATTTTTGGTTTGTATTTTAAAAATGATATAGTTTACATGAAATATATATAATATACAGTTAATAAATACAATATATATACCTCTTTATAGTAATAAATACTTTGGCAAATAAATTATAAACCATACAAATGCAGCAAATGTTTTACAATATACAAATAATGAATAGGTACGTAAGATAATGGGTAAAATGTAAAATATATTTTAAATTTTGGTGTTTGAAAATCGATCTAATTTAACAAAAAACATTCAATATCTACTAATAGTGATGTATTATTATTTGCATTCACAAAATTTATATGTATATTTTGCAAGTATCAATGTTCGAAAAATTATATTTGCAAATAATACAATATCATAGAAAAAAGGCGTCAGCGATGGCTATAAAATAAAGATCGCTGTCATTTTATATGTAAAATTATTCTAAAATTTTTGATTTTCTTGGAATTTAGGTTAGGATGGAGTACGATTTCAGCCATAGTCAATGTAGATAGTTAGTGTTAAGAATAATAATTTTAAAAAATAAACAAAATATTAAAAATAAACAAAGACAATAAATAATAATGAATTAATATTATTAAAAAAGTTATTAACTGTATATTATGTATATTTCATGTAAACTATATCAGTTTTAAAATACGAGGAAATTTTTTCCATGTATTCTACAACATATTTATTAATCCGTAGTATTTAACTAGCGTGACGTCATAAATCTCACTCCGGGGCTGTTCTATTAGAGACGGCATTGCGTCAGCATGGCCGCAAGTTGCTAACCTAATAAAATTAACACTAGAAAAGCGCGCGGGAACTGTCAAATTCAAAGTTATTCGTTTCACAGACTATAAAATATATTATTACATGAACAATCCTGGAGAAAAAGACGTTTCTGCAGTACTAGGTATGTCCCATATAGGTAGTAAATAAACACTATTTCTATATTTTTTAGAAGAAAAAAAATGTTGTTATGTTTATGATCGACGATTATTTTGAAAATGGAAACAATTTACAGCAAGGTAAGATCATTTTTAACTATAGCCAACATTAGTTATCTCCAGTATGTGCGATTTATTGTCAATAATGCAGTAAATCTGACTGATACAATCTGATTGTTATCCGACTAAAAGCCTCTTTTTGCTTCTTTTTGATTTATAAACCAGGTCTCTTGGGAATAATGGACGCTTTTTAAACAGTATAGTTTATATTTTATACCCATTGATATTTTTACATTGTTAATTTTAGTAGAAAAAAAATTGTTTTTCTGTTTTCAGGTTTTTGTATAAGGCTCCCGTTTTCATGTTCCTGCCCCCGTTTTCTGTCCCTGATGGCTGTGAATACGTGTATTTATTTACAAATTACTGTAAGTCATGCTTATACCTTACTAATTTACGTTAAAATTGCATATAATTAAGTAATTGGTGTAGAAATCATTCAATTCTTTATTTTTTATATTTATTTAGTCCCGTTGTCTCATATTTCAAATAAATATGTTTGAATAAAATTTTGTTTTGTTTTATTTATGATAAGAAAGAGTACAAAATACATTTAAACTGAAAGAGGGTCTGCCATTGAATAACCGGAAACGGAAATAAAAATGAAGCCATCATGTCAACCTGTCAATTGGAAAATTAGTTCTCCAGACGACAACGAAGACTTTCGGTGGCGTATCGTGTTTCCACGATTTAACACAGAGTTGACACTTCTTTCTAGTTAATTATTTTATGGTGGTAATCACTAAATTAGACTTTTAGGCTACACAAATTTTTTTGACAGGTAGATTTTTTCGTCCAAAAATTTTAAATATTTTTTTTCTCAAAAATGGTTAATGTTAGGTATAGAGTGTTTAACATCAATATTCTTAGAATTTTACAGATAATTTAAGTATGTAATAAAAAATGGGAGCACCCATTTAAAATAAGAAAGTTGCTGTCAACTTCCGGTATTACCGGAATTGCCGCCATATTGCAAGTATTTTTAATCGACAGATCTCGTTGTAAAATAATGATGTGCAAAAAATATCCGACCTAGATATTGTGGTTCTGTAGAAACTTCTAATGCACGCTCAGCCTGGGACACCCTGTAGATCCTTATTTATTTAAATTATACAATTGGCGCTTTCCTAGTTCCGTCACGCAGCTAAACTATTCCGGACCCTCGTACGGCTAATTACGTCTCGAAAAATAACAATAAAGCCTTCTAACGCTAATCGAGCCCATCTGGATTCCCGGCGCTCGCCGTAAACTCGTAAGTCTTCATCCCGGCGCTGCCGTTAGCGTCGCATTGTCGACCGGCAAACGTCCCGTCACTCACAATAACGTTGCTCAGGTAAAGCGGTTTCGAAGAATATTGGAACATTAGCGGCAAAATACGACTATTGTTAGTCGTCTTCGGGGTTAAGGGTGTTTTCTTTATCTGCCATTTCTACCGTCGTGTCGTCGTCGTTTTCCCTCGCTACGACGGTAAAAGGCTCGATCGGAGGCAGCGACGGAAAAAGTTTTAATTTGTTTTCGTCCCGAAGAACGACTCTATTTTCTGATTGAACCGTTGGATAGCGGTGGTAGCGGTTTAGAAGAGAAAATGTTATATTAGTATAAAAACCATGTTTGATCATCTTTTAAAATTAACAATTATGAGTCCGTTTCATTAGTCCGAAAATATACTTCCGATAGTCCGATTATACTATATCCGTATTGTAGCACATTTTTAGACAACTTCTTTATTTTTAAGATTTTGATGGTCAAACATCAACAAAATATTTCTTATGTTTGGACTAAACGTTCTCGAAAATAAAGACATAATTTAAAATTCCGTTACAATACGGAAATAGATTTAAGTTTTGTGATTACAGTGATATACAGGGTGGCGCACCTCATTCGCCTCGGTTGATTATACGAAAACGGAAAGACGTAGAAACAAAATATTTTATGGGTATATGTGGGAAGACAATATGGCATAGTTTAAAATTATTTTGAAATATAGATCCATACCAAAGTTATATTTTTTCTTATGAAACACCCAGTATTTTATTTCATTTTTGGATTCTTGGGCCCAAAAAATGCATTAATTATAAGGGTTAAATATGTTTTAAATCTTTGGTTTTTGAGATATTTAAAGATATTTAAATTTGCATGCTATACCCAAGCAACACAGATAGTAGCAGGTACGTTCCTGGGACTACAAAAGCGACCATCAAGTAGACTGCCACTATCGACGGCTACGTTGCCGCCACGTAACTGTTACTAAAATGGGGAAGAATTTAGGGTAACTGGGTAGTATACCGGGTGGTCCCAGGGACTAACGCTGCCACTATATTGTGTAACTATAAAGTGAAAGGGTAGTAGCGGCCACTATCCTGCTACGTAGCGGCCTGGTTGCCCCTACGTAGCCGCCTGGTAACTGTTACTAGACACAACAACCCATTTGCTACTTTAATTTTGGGTTTTTAAATTCCAAATGACTAGTAACAGGGTGGTAATAGATACTATCCAAAAATACTTTGCAGTGGTATTACCGGTTATAGTGACAAATTAGGTAACAGGGTGCACGCAGGAACTATGTTTTGGTAGCCAATCTTAAACCGAAGGGATTTGAAACTATCTGTGTTGCTTGGGTAATAGAATATATTATTTACACTCTGTACATTACTTTTCAGAATTAATTCTTGTGCTGAGTTTAAAGGCAGAGAAATAAACTTTACTGAAAAATGATATTGCTTCCTTAAATTTATACAGGGGTATCAAAAATCGCTGATCTATTTTAAGGATTTATTTTATATAAAAACTTCGTTATTTCAAATGCAACACCTTATATTTTTTAAATAAATCGGAGGAGATTCAAATTTTGCCCTTTCAAACTATATTAGGGTTTCCTATACCTATCTAGCTCAGATTTTGAATAAAAAGCGATTTTTAAGTAAAATTCCAATCAAGGTGGCTGGTGTCGCCATGGCATTTTTCTAGTGACAGTAACTATTTTCAAAGTCGACATTAGTTTATGGACATTATTATTTATAATTTATAACAGTTTACTAATTTACCTACAATAGTTTAATATAAGTAAGTATTCACTATTTTATCAAGAAAAATAAAGCAGTATCTGCTGGCGGAACGAATGGATATGTTACTAGTGATTTTATTTTGTGAGAAAAATTGCTTCTTGGGCTCAAGGACTTATGCTCAAAGATATCCAAATATGAATCTTCCTGATAAGCGTTCCTTTGAAAAACTACTGGTCCTATTTCGCAGAGCTGGTAGTGTGATTTAAAAAAACTATTAGGCAGAAACCTGTCATTGAAAGTGAAGAAAAAGAATTTGCCGTAATTGGCTCTTTTATAGAAAATCCATATATATACAAGTCATTGTAAAATAAATCATAGACTACTTCTTCGTTTTTCTTGGTAGAATAATAAATACATATTTAATAAATATTATTTATTAAACTATTGTAGATAAATTAAATAAAAGTAAACTGCCATAAATTTAAATAATAAAGTCTCGTCGACTTTGAAAATAATTACTAACTGTTATTAGAAAACTGCCATGGCGACACCACCCACTTTGATTGCAATTTTATTTAAAAATCGCTTTTCATTCAAAATCTGAGTAAGGTAGGTATAGGAAACCCTAATATAGTTTGAAAGAGCATTTGAATCTGCTTTGATTTATTTAAAAAAATACAGGGTGTTGTATTTGAAATAACGAAGTTTTTATGTAAAATAAATCGTTAAATTAGATCAGCAGTTTTTGATACCCCTGTATAAATTTAAGGAAGTAATAACACTTTTCAGTAAAGTTTAATTCTCTACCTTTAAACTTAGCACAAGAATTAATTCTGAAGTATAGTTATACAGGGTGTTAATAATATATTATATTGTAGCATGAAAATTTGAATATCTTTAAGTATCTCAAAAACCAAAGATTTTAAACATATTTAACCCTTATAATAAATGCCTTTTTTTGGGCCCAAGAATCCAAAAATGAAATAAAATACCGGGTGTTCCATAAGAAAAAATATAACTTTGGTATGAATCTTAGTTCTGAAACACCCTGTATATTTCAAAATAATTTTAAATTGTGCACATTGCCTCCCCACATATACCCACAAAATATTTTGTTTCTAGATCTTTCCATTTCCGTATAATCAACCGAGGCGAATGAGGTGCGCCACCCTGTATAATTTATATGTTTTTTTTAACAAATTGCTCGCTATTTTATGGCAACTGCTGAAGCTCTGCAAGTGTGTTTGGAATTTTGGATGTGGCTTAACATGACAGGATCGAGCTAAGCTTTAGGCAGATTTCTGAAATATAATATATATTTCCTTCGCACTCTTAAGCACTATAATATTTTAATATACACAATACGGAGGAGCGATCAACAATGATTAAAATACATACAGTTCATACTATAAAAAAATAAACTTTATGTCACGTGATTAAGCTTGACCGGCACAGCGTTGCCCACTTTTAAATATTTTTTTTTAATCAAAATATTTTAGAAAACAAAAATAAATTAATTATAAATATATAAACATTTATTATTTACATCAACAAAACTCGCCTTTTTAACAGCACTTAAGGGACATAAAGGGCCATTACTACCGCTTTTATTAAGAATTTTTTAAATTATATTTAATAAATATCAGTAATCCTTATATCATAATTATATAATATATGATTCTCCTTTACATATCGTTATTTATACAGGGTGTCCCAGAAATAGGTGCAAGTATTTTAACTGGTAGTATATTTCGGCCTCAGAAACACGCCTATGAGGTACTTTTAGCAAAAAAGAATTTTGAAAATTTGGAATTTTTGAAAAAAAAATTGAAAATTTTTTTAGTTTTAAGTTAAAACACATAGTTTCTTGATAATATGGCAACATAGGTAGTAGCTTAAATTTAGATGAAAGAAAATCCAGAAAAGATCCAGTGATTGTCAAAATTTTAGCAAAAAATCATTTTTTTTGGAAATTTTCAAAGTAAAATAACTCAATATTATGGACTTATTTCAAAAACGGTAAAGAGAAAAAATGTTTCTTTTGACCAGAATCTGCATTCCTGTCTATCACAGAATCTGCATTCGCCGTTTTTTCTTAGCTTCAATCTGAGGTGTTCATTGTATTAGATTAGATTAGATTCTTAGAGGTGGCTTTCGGCCTGATCCACTGCGACCTTCTCAGATCTATTGTGGTCCTCTTCTGATCCTTAGATTACATTCTCCAGTCCTATCCTTTACACAAAGTTTAGCAACTTGGAGACTGAACCCTCCATGTAGCTCCTTGGCAATGGCCTTTCATTGCCTATATTATACCGGGAACCGCACAATTGCCAGGCTGTCACACCGACATAAAATGACGTTTCTTCTTCAGATTGGCAGAACCTACACATAGCTTCGTCTGTCAATCCCATTAGCTTTAGATGCCTATTTAGCTTACAATGCCCTGTTAGTAGACCTACTACAGCTTTGACTGTCTTTCTGTCCTTGCTTATCAAGTCTACCGTGAATTTTGGCGAATGTTCTACAATGAACCATTTCGCCTGTCTCTGCCCTGGTGAGTTTCTCCACCATTCTAGAGATTTGTTGGCCACCCATCGTTCCGTGGCCATTCTCGTGATCGCCTTTGCAACGCCGCAAAAGGGTTCTGGGTCTATGAATGGCATTGACGAGCCTTGCTTGGCCCTTTCATCTGCCTTTTCGTTACCCTTGTGACCCTCGTGCCCCTGAGCACCCAGGCCAACGTAACAGTGCTATTGTTCGCCCAAAGTATTCAGAGCACGACTCGCCCTGTATAGTTATAATTATACAGGGTCTGAACTGTATTCCGGAAACTTCGGCAGCATATTCTGAGGATAAAAATAAGTAAAAAAGTTCGTATAAATGTATGTCCTAAAATGCTTAATTTGGGAGATGCAAAGTGTAGAAGTAACGTCAATATTTGGATGAAAATTGGTATCTGAGAGTTTTTTGACATGAGAAATTAGATTTTGATGTCAATATGACGCCTACTTGTAAAGGGCGTCACCTACATATTTTCTAACTGGTTTGGAGACTAATAACTTTTCGTCCTTTTTACGTAAAAAACCTTCTAAATGTATATTTATCTCAGCTTGAATGGGTACACCTTTACTCCAGTCTTCCCTTTCTGATATGGTTATATTAAATTTGTTGTTGAAGCTATACCTAGTAGCTGTTGCATCAATTGGTAATCCCAATACTTTGTCTGCTTTTAGCTCTTCGATTAGCTTCTGGTTAGCAGCACTATGCGTTTGGCTTATGTGCTGCTGACCGTGAATTAACCTATGCATGACAGATCTGGCTTCGCCTTGTATGAAAATATGTAGTGGTGGTAAGTTCATTGAATAGACAGTGTCCTGTTAAAAACCCCGTGACAATCCAAAGTTTGTTTTGACTTAAATCAAGGAAAAGCTTAGATTTTTCTCGGTCGTAAGTCCTGAGAAACTTCTTCGAGTGTCTTAGACCGTTGCAGAATTCACATTCCAGGATATGCATGGAGTCTTCCAAGTTCTTGACCGCTTTGTTCCGCTTGGTTTCCACTGGGGAAGCAGAAAGGTTCTGCTCCAGTTAATGGAGTGTTTACTCCTTTTCTAGCTACATCATTTGCTTTCTCATTACCTTCTAACCCAACCAACCCAGAGTAGGAGGACTTTGTTTATTTTGCCTAATTCTAGTAAGTCGGAGAGAGCAAAATGCGAAGTATTTATTGCATAAACACTTAATCCGATGCTAGATTTCATGCATTTAGGCGTACCTGCTCTTCTTTATTACATCTTGTTTTATTGAGCGCAGTGACCGTACTTTTCGTAATTCGAAAATCAGCACCCAAGGTCAGAAATGCCGACCCGGTATATTTTGCTTGCTATAACAGGAATTTTTCTAATACCATAATTGCATCTTATCATTTCATAATTTTTAGGGTTCCGTACCCAAAGAGTAAAAACGGGAACCCTATTACTAAGACTTCGCTGTCCGTCCCTCCGTCCGTCTGTCACAAAGATCTGTCTTATGAAGCGTTATAGCTAGACAGTTGAAATTTTCACAGATAATGTATCTATGTTGCCGCTATAAGAACAAATACTTTGGTATTTGTTCTTATATCTGTTTTTGAACAGAATTAAATAAATGTTTATAAATAAAAAAGTACTGTCACTAAACATTATTTTATAACTAAGAATTTTATATAGAATCTTTCAAGCCCTCGGTGGCCGCGTGGTTAAAGCGTTAGGACATTACGCTGCTCCCAATTAGCATTTATAGTGGCAGATACGTAACTGCTACTATCAAAGCCACTACAAAGTGGGCGGTGATCATCGGCGGCTACGTCGTATATTCGTAGCTGCTAAGTAACTGCGACCAAAATGGGGAAAGATTTTGAGTAGCCGGGTAGTGTCTTGGGTAGTTTTTCCACTAAAAGAGTTACTATGATGTGTTACTATAAAGTAGCCTACTGGTGAATGCGACTTATCCGGTACGAAGTTGCCTAGTCGCGGGCTCGTGGCAGCCAAGTGTTATCCACCGACATGTAGAACTTTCGTTAAACTGTTGAACTTTATTCGCAGCGACCTCTTCAAGCAATTTCACATTTCATAAAAATATATGTCATGATGGAAAATAATTATGAAAGCCATTATTATTTTTTCGTTATTTACCGTGCGATTTTAACGCCTTTTTTAGGTAAATTCCAGAACGCAATCAACTTTACTGAATAAAATAGTAGGTTTATATAACAAAATTTTCGAGCGCCTCTCAAAATATATTCAAATTATTATATTATTTGCAATAGAAACTCATGTAATAATTAAAAAATAATAATAATTTGCTTGAAACCGGGGTCAAACTTTAAAATATTAGTCCACCGTCAGAAATAAGAAAATAACTATAACTATATACTTTATAGTTCCATATGCTTCCACAAAGTACCGGGAACAATAACATATTAGGCCAACCCTACCCGTTTGGACCTTTAAAATCTTCGGATTGATAAAGTGACAATTGTAGCTACCCAAAGACAACTTTATAGAAACAATAACTGTTTTGGGACATGGTCAACGTTGTTTGGAACCATAAAGTGATTTTTTCCAAGAAAGTTCCCTGCGCCACCAAATTGCCACTTAATTGGAGCGTTGCTACACCGATCGCGATGGTGGCCACTATACCTTCCATTGGTGCCACTATAACGTTCCGCCTAGTCCTTTGAAGTTATTTTTGACTTATTGTGCATTTTCTATTATTAGTGTTTCTATATTATTCAGAGCTATATGAGGTACTTTAACGCCCCCTCTTTTAGCTCTTGTTTTATATTGTTGTTGGTTCTCAAATTAGTTCTCCTCTGAGATTCAGTTTCAGATGAACTAACACTACACTCATCTACAGAAACAGCTTCAAAAATGTCTCAGTAACTACCTGATTTATGATGTTCATCAGTAGGATTATAGAAAAATGTAGTTTTTGTTTCTGATGTTGATGCATCGGCTCGCAGTGATTCCTTTTGTTTAATTCTTCGGTAGAAAGTACTAGAATATCTAAATTTTAATAAAGCTTAAAAGCAAGTAAAAGAAAACACTAAAACAGAGCAGCACACGATGCAATCTGCGGCAATTATATTTATTAGGGTATATTAAGTTACGGTTACTATAAAGTAGCCGTTTTTGACCCCCGTGACTTTTCAGTGGCAGTGGATGAGCGACGGCTACTTTATAGTGACCTAGGAAGGTAGCAGTAACTATTTTGCTACTTTTAATGCTACTATAAATTAGAAGTAACTAGGTGTCGTGGCCGCGACTACCTCGTAACTTAAATTGTTACTATAAAGTAACAAAAACTTAATGGAGGCATTATGGTAGCACTTTTGGTAGCATTATGGTAGCACTTTGAAAAGTTACTATAAAGTTTTTGGTCTTTTATGGTGTCATATTCGAAGATTCGGGTAGTTCCAGCTACTTCTTTAAATTACATGTTTGCGACTTGCAATCGGGGTGTTTATTTTCCACTTTTATGGTAGGTAGGCACTAACCGGTCACTCTCGAAATATACTTCAAAGTGACTATTCCTTATAGAGTAACATTTTAAGTGGCAGGGTGGGTCTAGGAACTATACTTTAGGGGCAGTGATATTTTAAAAAGGACTGGGAACTATATTTGCTAGTTGGACTATGACGTTGCAGCCGTAGTAAGGCATGTTCGAATCCTAGTGAAGGCGACTTTTTTTAATCGTTTATTTTTACTTTTTACATATTTATTATTGATTAATACAATTTTTAGTAATGTGTTTCTTCATTTTTTTTAATTACTTATACGCGCATTCAAAATGGCAGCTAAATCGGAAAAAAAAGTTTATAATAATAGAGTGTCTAATGTTGTATAGATAATGAATGGTACGGAACCCTTCGTGCGCAAGTCCGACTCGCACTTGACCAATTTTTAATAGTTTTTCAGCTTTTTTAATGCTGCATATCGGCTATCGTTAACAAGTAGTCGTTAACTGTAAAAGTATTAGATCAGTTTTGTACTTACATATACACAATTTTTTATACCTTTTCTTCAGATTATTTGAAATAAGCAATTTTTTATGATTTTTTGTCGTATTAAAAAAACATCACTAAGCATCTATTTAATAACAATATTGCTTTGCAAAAAATGTCTTCTATTACTTTTGTTTCCAAAGTAATAAAACCTAATTTAAAGAATAAAAAAGTTCTTGATGGAAACCGGTAGTTAACTGGGAAAACCAACTAAAACTTCGTCGAATTTATAATCCATATGAATCTTGGGAAAATACGCACCGAGGTATTATAATAAATAGTAATAATGCATCGTAGTGCAATAAATAAATAAACAAGAATTTACGACCTAATTTAGTTAGCAAGTTGAGCAACATTTTAAGGCCGGTATTTTGAATAATATACTCGACCATACGTTTATATCAGGGGATAATTTAGCATTTACTCTAGAGAAGTGTAAAGGGGGTTAAAGTTAGATCAGATTTTCCGGTATTATAGGATTTGTGTCTCTCGAATTATATTTGCCTGGGAGTTATAATACAGTATGTCCCCGGAATGTCTTTACAAGAGGATACACTTTTTTTATTATTGACATTTTGAGATAAATGCATTGTTTATAAAAAAAATTCTAGTTCTAAAATGGTTAATCCCGTTTATAATTTTCCAAATTTAGATACCGTTTTAGAGAAAATTAAAAAAATCATGAAAATATGGTAGACTATTATCCCCCCGACAAGTCCTAAAAATCAAAACTCGTTTCTATGGTAATATGATTTCGTTTTCATTCTTTGATAGATTTTTATTGATAGAATTTTAATTATCGTTATTATATATGTTATATTTTTTGCTATTTTAAAATGTTAAAGAAGCACAAAATCTATTGAGTTCAATGCTGAAAGCAAAGCCTATACAGGGTCCTAGAATAAAAAAAATTGGGAATTTTGTTTAAGTGCAAACCTTAAGTATGTACTAGGATGTATTTCAGGAAAATATTTTAACTTCTATAGGGTGGCTTAAAGAAGTGTGATTGGATCGGGATGTCATCTCAATTCACAAAATAATTCCATGAAATTGACGATTGGGAAAGAGAAAAACCTCTGTCTGCCGTTTCTAGATGCCCTTGTTAGTAGAAATGGAGGATCTATTAAGACTTCTTTATACAGAAAACCTACAAACACGGGACAATATTTAAGTTTTCAATCAAACCATTCTAAAGCAACTAAGAAAGCAATAGGTAGTTAAAACTTTATGTCATCGAGCAAACAGCATATGCAGTGACCAAGCATCAGTTAATGTTGAATTAAATAATAATTAAAACGAATTTACTTCAGAATGGTTATTCTGAGAAGTCTCTAGACAAAATTGTATAGAGTCCCCTGACGAAAACGGCGCATCAAAAACAAAAAAAGAAAAATTCAGACAAAATAGACCAGTTTCAATAAGTAGTTTTCAATAATAAAATTTGCAGATTATCCCGATTTTTTATATTATAAAATTCAAATTTTAGTACTATTTGACGTTGCGAATGAATTTTGACCAGAGAACATGTTTTATTTTGACAGATGATATGGACAAATTATGACAAAGTTCGGCAGTGGTGCCGCTATATAACGCGCAATTACTTTCTCAAAAACTTTTAGCACAAAAACATTTAAAATTTATGATTTCAGTCTAGTAACTATTTAGTCAACATGTTTAATTTATGCCAATGATGTATTGAGAATTTCGATTCTAAGTATCTCGAGAACTATTACTTGTAGAGATTGTTACCAAGAGACCTTTTTTAGGTAAAAAACGTCGCAAAAGTATATTTTTTTACTCAGTAGTTTTACCAACAAAAAGTTATTACTCTTCAAACCAGTTAAAAATATATAGGTAGCGCCCTCTACAAGTAGGAGTTATATTGACATCAAAATCAAATTTCTCATGTGAAGAAACTCCCAGACTCAAATTTTCATCCAAATATTGACGTTACTTCATAAATTATTTGTAAAAATCGAAATAAAAAAGAAAATTCTACACCCTGTATCTCCGAAACTAAGCATTTTAGGACATACATTTATACGAACTTTTTTACTTATTTTTATATGCAGAATATGCTGCCGAAGTTTCCGGAATATAGTTCGGACCACTCTGTAGATTAATTCCCGCTATGCATTCCAATTGTATTGCTGTTTGTAACTTATTTCTTAGTAAAATAAAAAAAAATACTTTGAAATTAAAATGACAGACCCATTTATCACTATAGATGATTTTGTCGCTGGACAGACTATAATGAAATAATGTTTTGAATTTTAGAAAATTTAAAAAAAGGTATTGTTCCTAGGATTTAAATAATAACATAATCAGGAAGGCTCATGACAAGCCGTTGCTCCAATCCAAACTACCCCGTCGGCTTCTCTCAGTAATCAGTCCGTAATGAGCGCCATCTGCGCGGCCCTTCTTGTGTTTATGGCCTGTCCGACAACGCTATTAACACGTCCAATATCCGACTCGGCCAAGACATAACCGAGATATGAATGACGTGACCGGACCGAAACGACTTCGACCACGATGTTCCGGCTGGCCATCCAGCGTTACTCCGGCACGGCGAACCGCTACGTTGGATTATTAAATTGTAAGAGTGTAGGGGCGGGCGGGTTCGGATAAATAGACATGTGCGCCGGGAATAGTGTTTGAATAGTGTTTGAATCGCTGGCCTGGCAAAATTAGACCGTTTTCTACGGTTATTTACGATGCCGAGTGATATTAGACAACCTGGTATAATTTGTACGTACAGAGAGATACAAATGTAACGTAATATCATTTACTGATGCCAGCAACTGTTATTTATAAGTTAGCAAAGTATTATCAGTGTATATAGATTGTATAACCTATAAAAATGATACTTATCATTTTTTACGTAGATTTAGTATTGTCCCGCCTCGAAGATCCCTGAATTTTCTCTCGAAGTCTTAACGCTCCGGAGATAGATTTCATAGGCGTATCATTTTCCATGTCCTACATACATACTGCCATTACTCGCTGACGAGTATTCGACACCCATCAGAAGATGGTCACGCAAGGCATTTTTCTTCATGAGCTTTTCTGTGACTGAAAAGCCCGATACGTGATGTTATCTGCCTACCGCAATCCGGACATTCAAAAATCTAATTGCTTTGTTGCCTCTTCACTTTTTGGTTGTCACTGTTAACTGAGTTTACAATTCTTCTCCATTAAGTTTTATTGTGAGCTGCTTCTTCCCACTCATTCTGCCTGTTAATCCCCTTTAAGTTTTCGTGGAAAATGTCCTTGTACCTTTTCAGTTGTCCACCCGGCCTCCTCTTACCGTCTACATGCTCATCGTAAAGCAGATATTTTGGTATGCGTTTTTCTTGCATTCTGCATATGTGACCAGTCCATCTTAAGCGGGATTTTGTAACCATGACTCCAATACCCTCGCAGTTAGCTTTTTTAAGGACCGATACTTTTGAGACCATCGATGATGGAACCACCGGATTCTTAAGAGTCCATGTCCTATCAATCAATGATAGGAAAAAGTCGGCTTAAATTTAATATTTTTTGATGATTCAAAGTTCATTTAAAAAGTAGAATCAACAGCTATCACATTTTGGAATTTGTTTGAATTTTGTCATATTTTATGATAATAAAAAACCGGGCAAACATTCCTTAGCCCAAACATTTTCAGATTTTTACAAACTTATTCATATTTTCACTAATAATAGATTATTTGTCAAGATTTTTTTTCAACAGTTGTTTTTAGAGTCTCTTTAAGCAACGCAGAAAGTTTGGAGTATTTGTTTAATCACAATTTAAAAAAAATAACTATTTGTCAGTGGATTTTTCTGCTTTTTTGGAATTTCTGGAAAGGGTCGCAAACAAAAGAAAAATTGCATAATAACTTTTTTTTTCGATTCCGGAACTTTTATTTATGAATTAATAGTATTTTCTGTGTTTTTTATTGCATTGGAGAGGAAGTTAATCACCGCGACCCTTTTTTCGAGTTATAACTCATCATACAGTCTCAGAGCTTTGCCAAAAGTCAGTATCTGAGACGGTTTTACAGAGGTTATTCTCCATTTCCGATATCAGTCATACCAAAGTTTATGGTACGAATGGTTGTCGTTTATGCACACTCAGTGATGAGATATTCTGTTGTTTTCCTATTTTCCCAACAGAATCTGCATTCGCCGTTGTTTCTTAGCTTCAATCTACTGAGATGTTCATTGAGGACACCTATTAAAAACTCCGTGACAATCCGAAGATTCTTCTTACTTAAATCAAGAAAAATCTTTGATTTTGCTCGCTCGTAAGTTTTAGTCAAATTCGGTTGTAAATTATTACGGCTGTAAAACAAAATTCAAATTATCTCAACACCTTTCAACTTTTGGTTTGAAATGAAATGAATTAAATATGAACGTCGAAATATGAACACTTATGTTTTAAACCTTATATGATTTACAGAGGGCAAAAGCACGGGAACATTAGACACCCAATATAAAAGCACACAGTAACGCTCTTATTTTTGTCAATCCCACTCTGTTATGGGACGCAACGCTCGAACCTTGCAGCCAGAATGGCTGATTTCAACCGAGGCGCTCTACATGCTGCCAACAATCTGCTAAACTTTGCTTGGCAAATAACATTTGGGAGAGTGGAGCTACTGTTTTCCTTATTCTGTGATTACAATAATCTACCTTGATTAGCGTGAATAACTCTGTATAATTTTTCTATTCATTTCTAACTTGCATCTTGTTAGTTCTTCAGCTACTGTTAGTATGTTATATTTTCAGCTATTTTTATAAGCGATTAATTTAGTAACTTTTGAAGTCCATTTTTTGAATCCACTATTATGGCTAATTTTTTTTTGATGCCTAAATATATCAGCAATTTCTATTTAAAAAATGAGTTTTTTACACATTTTATGCCACTAAGTTAGGTAACAATTACTTGATTTCATGACAGTTTGCAGTTTTTTAGAGAGTGCTTTACTAAGTTGCGCTACTATGGTGATTATTAAGATGATGGCTAAATTGAATTGAACTAGGTATAGTTGATCTAGTACCCCAGGTTTCTTCATATTAGAAAAAGTTTCTGGGGAATAAAATAGTAATTATAGTTCGATCAACTTTAGTGTAATTTGCAACATCATGTTGGTCACGATAGTAGCAGAAGTAAATCTGTGTAAATGGTAGCATAAAACAAATAAAACCTACTTGAAAACTACAACTATAGTAAATAATTATTCTAAAGCTGACAGAAACTACATAAATACGTGCACAAGCAAGCTGTAGAAAATAATTACATAACCTTACAAACTGTAAATACGCTATTTTGGATGACTAAAAGAAAGGGAGTTATAATTACTAAAATAATTGAATAAGATTAAAACAATAATATAAAATAATCATAATTACATAAAGAAATACCGGGTGCGTCTCAAAAGTGGTTCACCCCTATATTTTTTTTTTATTTTTTCATATAACCCATTTCAGATGACATATCATATGTCAACTTTTGACATTTTCGCAATAAGGTTTATTTGAAATTGTAACATGCGGTTCATAACAAAAATTTGACTTGAAATATCAAGTGTGTAATACCAAATTATTCGTAAAAAATGCTTTATCCAAATATGCTAATGAGCCACCCTTGTTCCATTTAAAAAATTAATATTAAAAATACGATTTGGTCATCTTTTAACCGGGACATTTGGTCATTTATTCAACATAACAGCGCTTTCAGTTAGTTTGCAAAAAGCTGGTTAATTGATAACTAGTCAAGTACTCATCTTAGCCGTAACATATTAAAGGAAATGACTGACCTCACATCAGAAGCATATCTAACAAAATATTTATTAGCAAGCGGCTGTTCATCCTTACCTAATAACTTGATCCTCTGCCTTTAACCCTCCTAATTAGAAACTAGTGCCGGACTGTCAGCCCGTCCTATTTGGACGTTATAAACATGTGGAAATGGGCCAGTTTGGAGGGAACTACATGTAATATACATAAAGTTTTATCGTCCGGTACTTTGCTCCGCCGTGCTGTCGGCTTGACCCCAACTCCAGCTCTATTTCGATGTATTTCAATAAAATTTATGACGTATGACGCCATGTTAGAGACGATTTGGAGCATCCAATATTTTGTAATAGATATGTGTTTTAGAATCACAGAAAGATAAAAATTAAACAGTTTTTTTTTCAAATTTGTAGAAAATGGTGTGGTTTGCTTTTGATCTTATTAGGATTAATATAATACCAAGGAAGCAAATTTTATAATACTATAATAGGCGTATATTGTAAGTTTAGTATTAAAAGGAAATTTGGATTTAAAATATATTATGATTTGCTGTCAGTTTTTAAAAATTTCATTTTGATAGATATAAATTATCTATACAGTTGTCATGAAAATGTGTAAGTCTTCTAACCTGAAATTTAAACAGAAAGTATTTATGTAGTCATTTAAAAATAATTTTATAGAATAAACGATATAGAAACCAACCTTCAAAAAGAATCTACTTTTACTTTTTTTTGCAATAAATCTTATTGATGAGGTATAGTTTGAAAAAGTATATATTTTAATGTTATAAACATTGCTATTGTATAAATAAATAACAAAAAGGACTTATAATGATATTATTTAGTTTCTGTTAACACATTGGTTCTAACACTATTAAGAATGTTACTTAAAAATTAAATATAAGAAAATGTATTTCGCAATTAATTAAATTATGAAAAAAAAAATCTAAAATAAAATATTGGGTTTTATTATAAGTAATATTTGTATCAGGGAGTTTTAAATAAATGCAAATATTTTTAGTGCTGGTAGATCTCGATAAAAGAAACATATTTACTCTTTACCGTTTTTCAAAGAACTTAACTTTGAAAGTTTCCAAAAAAAGCTTCTGCTTAAATTTTGAGAACCTCTGGGTTTTCTTTCTTGTAAATTTAATCCACTACCTATGTTGCTATATTATCAATAAATTATGGTTTTTAACTATAAACTAAAAAAAAAACTTTTTTAAAAAATTCCTAATTTTCAAATTTTTTTGTTCTCGAAAAAACCTCAGAATCGTGTTTCTGGGGTCAAAATATACTACCTCTAAAAATATTTGCACTTATTTGACTCACACTGTTTTTTTGCACTTATTTGACTCGCACTTATTTGACTCACACAGAAACAGTTTTCTATTTATACTAATTTATACAAATAATAGATTATATTGCAAACCAAAAATAGCGGGATTTTTTTTAAATGGAATTGAAAATACGTTGAAAGTACAATGTTGTGAGGCAACATGAAGAAAAAAATTGAATAAAATGCCAAAAATTATTATTACTTTTAGTTGTTGACAAATCAACTTTTCGTAAATAATATTTCTATTTACCATTAAATTGCATCAAATTTTCTAGAATTCTGGTTTTACATGTATGGTATTTTCTTTGACAAACTCTTTAAGGTCAAGCAACAGTTGAAAGTAGTTTTTTGTTTTTTTTTTGGATATATATTGATTCTCAAAGAACATCAACAATTCAGCATGTAGAATGTAGAATGTAGAAGGTATGTAAGGGTTTTTTTCCATGACAAGGGACCGTCCTCTGCCGGAAACACTGCGACCTCTGATACCTATTGTGTTTGTCCCCTTTCTATATCTTCACCCATTCTCCTATCCCTGTGCCCCGCACTAACTTATGCAGGTCCTTTATAGGATGGAAGCATAGTTCCTCCGGTTCTAGCCTACCTTTCCCAAATAATAAATGTCGCTTGCGATCCAAAGCCTCGCAATGACATATTATGTGCTCCGTGTTTCAGGATCTTTGCCGCACAGGAGTCTGCAGCAAAGACTTCCTTGATACAGGTTGAGCTTGTTCAGGTAACACTCGACAGCCATGTGTCCTGTCAATAGGCCTGTTGAAATCCGCACTTTATTCCTGCTAAGCATTAGCAGTTATTTTGCGGTTTTAGAACTAGGTCCTTGGATAAAAGCCTTGCTGTGTCTGTGCCCCTGTTTGTTTCTCCAATGGACATTCTGCTTTTCCCTGATGTAAGGGGGGTTAATCACGGCAATCTTACAGATCTATTGTGTTCCTCTTTCTTGTGTTATAACTCATCATATAGTCTCAGAGCTTTATTTTTGTAGCAAAGTTCATGGCACAAATGGTTATCGTCATGGCGCACTCCGTGATGAGATGTTCTGGTGTTTCCCTATTTTCTCCACAGAATATGCATTCGCCGTTGTTAATCTACTGAGGTGTTCGATGAGAAAACAGTGTCCTTTTAAAAACCCCGTGACAATCTGAAGATTGTTCTTACTTAAATCAAGAAAAATCTTTGATTTTTATCGGTCGTAAGTTATGAGAAATTTCTTCGAGTGTCTTGGACCGTTGCAGGGTTTGCATTCCGATTCCAGGGTACGGATGGATTCTTCCAGGTTCTTGAGTTCCGCATTAAATTGGTTACTTGGGAAGCAGAACGGTTCTGGTTTAGTTAGTGAGCTGGTATCCAGAGTAGGAGAACTTTATTATCTTTGCCTAATTTGTTCCTAATTTCCGGGTTTTCTAGGCATTCTTTGTCCAACTTCGAATTGATGGTTACTGAGTTGATCGTTTTTAATGCTTCTGGACTCTTGGATAAGATGGTTATTTCTTGTTCCGATAGTTCCTATCTAAGATAAGTTGTACGCATCTTTCGATAGCATAGATTTCTACCTGAAGTATGCTGGAGTAGGTGCCCATTGGTTCGGAGTATTTAGATTTTGACCCAAATACTCCTACCCTGTTTCTGCTTTGGTTTTGGAAGCATCAGTATACCGCATTATGATATAGTCTTTTACCTGCTGAGCAAACGTTTTGCTCTTCCAATCCTTGTTATTATACAATACTACAGTGAGGTGTTACTCAAAGTTGTAAATTCTTGGTATGTCATTCACTGGGAGTTGGTGTGGAAAATTTCTTTTTGAATTCAGCATGTGCAAATATCAGTCTTACAGTTGATGGTGCTATGGTCTTATAGATTAATTTCCTCCAAATCTATAAACAAAACCACATTACTAAAATACAGTTTAACTAGACTAAAAAATACCTCGAAAAAAATACTTAATCTAAATGATTCAGATTTGTAAAGAAATGAAATCCTAAAATTTTTTTTAATAAACGATTCGTGTGAATAAACCCGTATTCACAACACTGATCGGTGTGATTTTACAGAGACAACTCCAATACCAAACTTGGTTAAGATCGCGATAGACAAGCAGCTCGCAGCACCACACTTACGTATTAGTTTTGAAGTTTCGAAAGTAATTTGGATGTTGGCTGGCGCGTATTTATTTCCACGCGAAGGGCAATAAAACAAATAATGGCCGCCCCGAATTAAACACTATGAAGTCTGCAAGGAAATTAACTTTATCCATAAATTTGATTTAGCGCCGAGCTGAGTCGAGCGAATTGGAGAACCTTTTGACGTAATTAAATATGATTTGTACGTCGCTGCAGGGTCGTAACGGGTTCGGACTTCGGTTTATTTTGGTTTATGTGTAATTTCCAGTTTATTTGTTTTTCTATTGGAAAAATTAACGAGGTATGGACAAACATGGGTAGATAACTGATAAATGGATTGAGATAACGCTAAAACTACACTGATTGACTTTGAGCAATATATTTAACCCAAGAAAATTCAAACATTTGTTATAAATGAATTACACTAAGATAATTTATGTATTTTTTTAAATATGTATTTTTTTAAATTTTTTCTTACGGTTTCTTTATTTCACTCGCCTCATTTTTTTCTCTTCTCTCTGTTTTATCTTCTTTCTCTTTCTTCTCTTCCTTTCACTTTCTTCAATCTCTCTCCTCTACGCGTGCGTCATTGTTAGGGGTCATAATTTCTATAATAATAATATTTGTTTAATAAGTTTTCTTGTTTACCTGTTGTATGTTTAACTTGATCGACCCTTCTTGTTGATGACCGACCTTTAATTCTTTTCATGTTGTCACCAGGTCTTCGGGCAAAAATATTAAAGAATGGGACGAAATCGGAAAGTAGCGGATACGGACGGTATATTGAGAATAAACCTTAATCCATACCTATGTGTTACAAATACATATTTTTATTTATAACTTTATGTTTTATTTATTTATAAGTTATGTTCTATTATTATATTATTAGAAATTATACATGATCGAAAAAAAAACTGCGTCAGTGATGGTTATGAAATGAAGATCACTGTCATTTTATATGTAAAATTATATGAAGTCGTCGATCATCATTTGCAAGCCAGCTGGAGATTTTTTCGATCATACGGTATTTATTAAATTAAATGGGGACATTAGATTGCAAGCTGTTATTTTTTGTTTAATTATATTATTTCTTGTTTTTTTAATCACCTTTTCTGGGCTTTTGTAGCGTATGATCGGGCAGATTGCCAAGATCATAGCTCTTTTAACAAATATCGACGAACAATATGACACGTCCCCAAGATTGCGGCCTTCTGCATAAAACATGCCAGTTCCTTTTCTAGACCAAGCTTAGCGATGTTTCGTGTTAACCTTTTCTCTATCAGACCTGTTGATGATATAATAAATGGGAGTACTTCAATGATTTCCAGTTGGTATATCCTTTTTAACTCATATGACAAATCCTGGTATTTCACAATCTTTTCTACGTAGGTCTTTCCAATGTTGTCATTTAGAGGAACAGCAAAGTCAACGATGAATGCACTTCGAGTAGCCTTTTTAATAATCAGTATATCAGGTTTATTGTGTGGAACTTGTCGATCTGTTAATATTAAGGTATCCCAATATACTTTAAATACTCCATTCTCAAGTACTGACTCTGGCTGGTAGTTATAGTATCGCTCAGTACTTATGCTCAGTACTCGTATTATTTCTTACTGTTAATGTTATTATTTAATTTATTTATTCAGAAAATATATATTTTTTTCACAACATAGTTGTGTATGAGATGCATTTTATGGTTAACTTTTACACGTACAGTTTAAGTTTGTTTTATAATAATTTATTATTTAAAAAAAACATTTATTAACTAATACTTATAAAAAGGGGGCAACAGATCAAATAAACGATAAGTACAACTTATCAGATTTTATAACTGTTCAGTTTTTTAGTTCATTTCAAAAATCTGAAAAATTACTATTTTTAAAATTCGTGCTGATAACTAAATTAATTGATACCAAGTAAATATTTGTTAATAATTTTTATTGTAAGAGGAAATAAATTTTTATAATGAGTTGAATAACAGGATTGAAACTAAACATGAAAAACTATATTAATATATTTATGAAACAACTTTAATTTAAAAAATAACTGTTTAAAACAATAACCTACACTATTAAACAGGGTGAGTCTTAAAAATGTGCAAATATTTTTAGGGGTAGTATATGTCGACCCCAGAAACACATTATGATGTTTAAAACAACTTATTTTTAATTAAATAACCTACATTATTAAACAGGGTGAGTCTTAAAAAATTGCAAATATTTTTAGGGGTAGTAGGTATATGTCGACCCACAAACATTTTGTGAAACATTTTTTGGATATTTTTTAGTTTTTAGTTAAACATATAATTTCTTGATAATATGGCAACAAATTATCTGGTAGATTAAATTTACAAGAAAGAAGATCCAGTGGTTCTCAAAATTATAGCAAAAAATCAAGAAAAATAACTCGGTTAGTTTGGATTTGTTTGAAAAACGATAAAGAAAAAATATGATTCTTTTATCGAGATCTCCCAGTCCTGAAAATATTTGCACTTATTTAAGACTCACCCTGTATATACTTAATATTATCTACATTACCTAAATCGCTGTGGTATAGCCATGCTCATGGTTTGGTTGTCTTGTGGCTACAAAACTTAAAAACCTTTAGTATGACTTCGTTTTATTTACAATGTTTTAGTGTTTTGAAGATTTGTTGTACTTTTCTAATTTATTATTTTTGTTTTTTTTAGTTTTCTTGCAAAATAATTCAACTTTTTCTTAAAAACTAAATTTTGACTAACAAAACAAAGCTTTGGAATCATTATATAAATGTTTTTAAGAAACCTTAAACCACACATCATCTTTAAATTACATCCTGAACCATACCGTAGCTATAGAAAACTTCTGTTATTTATATTATAAAATTAGACTTTTTTATTTCCTAAATATTTGTTTTAGTACAAATATGTATTGTAATCTTAGAAAAATGCGTTCTTCATAATCTTCACAATCTTTGTTCACAAGCTTGTTCTAAATTGGCTAATTGACTTTATACTTCTCCAAATTTTCAAACCGTTTCAGAGAAAAAAATATATCTGAATTCTTTCCTAAAGTCTTAAAAAAACTAAAAATCTATTCTCTTTTCTTTGAGAGATGATTATTATTAAATTTGATTAATGTCAATTGTCACATCGAAGGGTCACGGGCCGCCTTTGAAGTCAAAATAACAATAGAATTCCTTAGAGTGAACCAACTGGTATATATTCTTTAAACTGTGCTAACTTAACCTAACCTAACCAGACCAAGACTTTCAGTCTTGGTTTTGCGGTTTTGGTCTTAGTCTTGAAACAAAGTATAGACTAGCTTTTGATCTGCAAGACAAGCATGAAAGACTCTTGAGGTCTTTTTTTCATGTGTGATATAAGTACTTATTTATTCAAAATTATCGTTTTAATTTATCACAAAAAGTGTTTTCCCGACAATTGCATAACATTTTAAAGAGATAAATGCTGATTATAGTATAATATTATATCAAAAAATAAAAATATTCGTCAGACAAATATTGTAATAAATCCTTTCTTTATTTCTTTGCATTAAATTACCAGAAATACTATTTATTTAAAGATTTTCTATGTAGAATGTGTAATGTGCACCTAGTAAAAATCTATTAAAAATGAAAGACTTGCAAGAGTTTTGCGCAACATCAAGACTATAGGTGCGTATACATTCTTTTGCCGCGCGTTACTTCCACTGTTTTAACGAACATCCCGCGTTCCATAGAAATCCCATAAACATTCGTTTAGTCATTAATCATTTTTCTGTCGTGCGAGAAGAAATGTGCAATTTTAATGATGCGTAAAAAAAGTGTGGCTTTTTGACCAGTCTATTAGTAAACAATATTTAAAGAAAAACACAGAAAAAGAAATTTTTATTGTTTTAAAATGATAAAGGAGTACAAAATCTATTTACTTCAATACTATGAAAAAAATGACACAGGTTATCGTAGGGCTGTTGAAGAATTTAATGAACAATATCATAATTTTTCTGTATCAAGAGTCACTAAACGAAATATTTTTTTAATGAAATTTTTGGTAACTAGTGAAGTGCGGAAAACGAGTCGAATAATTTTTTGTCGTTTTTGTTTATTATTAATTAAATTATTATTCATTTTTGTTTGGTCTTCGCACCAAAACTAATTCTTAGTAATAATGGAAACAAATGGATTTTGCATAGAAACGCGTTTTGATTTTTTGACCTTATAAAAAATTCAACCTAAGGTAAAGAAATTTAAAATAATATAAACGGAACAGATCAAGCAAACACTTTTTATAAAGTTATTTTTTTTTAAAAGGTAAAAACAAAAAATGTTTCCTCTTGTAAAGACGATCCTGCGACATACTGTATATTAAATATGTTGATTGAAATTTTGAATTATAGCTTTTTTAGTGATATACTAATGCCTTTATTAAAAATAATGTGACGATGAAACTTTTGAATAAAACACTTTTGAAAGTAATGTAATAAATCTTGGAGTTGAGAAAATAGAAAGTCAGTTCATCGGTTAAATGGTTTATTTTCGCTGCAAATCGGAAACGCAAAGTTGTCAATGGCAAGTGCCGTTAACTTTTATTTATGTTGCACAATTCATCATGCGTTTTGATTAGTTTACGGCTTTATGGAGTGGAATCTGATGACGTGGCGAGTGGCCCGATTAGCTCTTCGAATGGTCGTTTCTGCAAATACAGGTTTAATTTCATTTTGATTTTTTACTATTTGGCTGATAATAAGGGAATAATGCAGTTTTTTCGTTATTTAAAATTTAAATTAAGTGATACAATACACAATACTTTTGTTCTAAGAAAAATGACACCTCGTCATATTCAAAAATTAAATCAAAATGTAATGAAAATTGGAAAAAATTGCAAATTGTTGGTAGAAAGTTCATTTCCCATAAAAATTAACTAATGCATGTGTTGAATTCTCAGAGGCATGGTTCTGACAGAAAAATAATGTTTTAAGACAATTTGTTTCCGAAATTATTTTAGATGGTACTTTAAAGTTGCGGTAAAAAACAGCTATTCGATTAAGGCTGCATAATAAGCCAAATACTAAAGTTTATAAAACATTGAATTTACGAATTAAAGTTGATCTATTGATTGTTGATTCGCAGTTTGCTAAAAAAATCATAAAAATGCGATAAAAATATAAAACATTAATATATTAAATTTAACGAAAAATTTTAACGTTGCGTTTCTTGCATCTTAGCGTAGAAGAAAACTTGCGTAAATGATCAAGACTATCTGATGATAGTCTTGATCATTTATGTATGATGATTCATACAATAATTTTGTAGACATACTAGTAGTTGTTCGAAATATTAGATGTATTGAGGTTAATATTTTAATAAATATGAAAAAATATGAAATTAGCACAAAGCATATAAGCAACTACAAAAAACGTATAATAAGCAATAAACATTGAACAAAATTTACTATTTATATACTTATACTATTTAAATACAAAGGTGTATCATGAATAAGAGAATTATGTATATTTATAGATAATTTTATGTATGTTATGTGGGAGATAATTGACACAGCAATTTTAATTTTGACTAAGCACGTCCTATTTCCAAAATTTATATTAATTGAATAATTTGATGATAGATATTATTTGCCTATTCTTTTTAATCAGCAGACATTTTTCACTCAGTAACATATCAATCTACAAGACGCGTCTCCAAAAAATTCACAGTCCTTTACAAAGATGCAACCGGGGGGGCATTGAAAATGATGAATAAAAACGTAAAAATATGATTAGTGTTAATATGAGTGTATTATATACATATGTTTAAATAACGAACTTAAAAAAAACAACAGATTTAAAGATTCACTGAAAAAGTAGTAATGTTAATATTAAATAAAACATTATCAATAATAATTATGCGATCGCACCTATCCGTAAAACAAGCAAGCAAAAAAACCTCGAAAAAAACAAAATAACATAGAAAACATCAGGTTAACATGATGACAGATCATGATCAATGACAGATAAAGAATTCTTACGGAAAGTTACACTTTACGATATAATTTTTTAACTGTTAAAGGCAAACCCCATTTAAACACAAAACTTTTTAATACCTACTACTGTATCTAAAAGGCTTTTTTTTAAATTACTAAATTCTTAGCCACGCTTCTGTTTTTCTTGGCTGTTGTGCGTCACGTCACAGATTAACAGGCCCACGTTTGCACCACAAGGCGATGCTGCAGACCACTAGGTGACCGGTCGTAGAAATTTATGTTATACAACTTGTAGTCAATCTACACAAATATTATCAAAAACTTTTTTTCTTTTAAAATGTGTTCAGATTTTGTAAAAAGTATAAGTCAAAATCGCAAAACTTAAATTTGATATGAGTTTCTTAGTTTTTAACTAATATAGTGGCGAATTACAAAAATTCCTTTTCAATGAAAATTAATGAGTTAAATAAAATAATTTAATAAATTACTAGCTTTTTCTCGCAACTACGTTCGCGTTACACCTCGAATCGTTTATGCATTGATTTAAATGATTTTTTACTTCTTTATAGAGAGCTAGTGAACATATAGATGTTTTTTATTTTTCATCTTTTTTTTATTTATTAAGAGCACTAATACTCTCTTTATAGGTTATTTTTTATTCTTTGAAGGATAATTGAGGAAGATATATTTCCTTATGATGTCACTAAATAAACCCTTGTATAAAATTTTATACTGTCTGGTTTATAATGTTATAGTATTGCATTTTCGTACAGCAAACTTTCATTCCCTATTTTACTCCCTAAGGGTATAAATTTCATAAATTCGCTTTACCTTTGTGCCAATTTTTATGTGTATAATCCAGACGTCACCAAGTTTTATATAAATTTTTACTAACTTTACCCATTTGGTTGATGAATTTCAAAAATTTCTTCTAATTCTTTTTGTAGGATTTCATTCTTCTAGACGAAATAGTAAGGAATTTTCATACAACAAACTGTTCCGAGATAATTTTACTCTCTAAGAGGATGAATTTCCTAAAATCGCTTTGTGTAGCTAATTCACTAATGTCGTTTAAACGAACCTTTGTGCTAATATTTATGTATCTAAAGCTGGCGGCATCAACTCACTCTAAAATATCTAAAAACGTAATATATAATCTAACTGACACACCACTGACAATGACAACTAATTTATTTCTGGAGGTATTGTGTGTAGGTGTTTTCAGGTATGTTTTAGTATTTAGTCGTTTTACACAAAGAAATAGCCATTAAGTACTATAAAAATACTTCATAACAAATCTACACATATATACCTTTCATTTAAAAAAAGAATCATCAAGATTGGTAAAACGGTTTTGCCAATATCATAACATATTTCTTTAACGAATTAACCTGTAACAGACATTTATATGCCCAGTATATTTTTGTTTAACAAACCAATCAGGAAAAATGCAAAACCTACCGTTATAGGAGGTATAAGATGATTAAACTTATATAATGACAACTACTTATCGGATAACAAATTAATTACTACTGTCAGCTAGTTCAGCTACTGTCTAGGTAGAATATACCTAGAGAACCTACACCTACCTATGATGTGGGTAGATTAAAGCTTATTTTGACGTTACCTCTCACTTCGGTGTCACAAGCTGATTTTTCAGGGATGAAGTACAGTACATGATATGGGGACCCTTATTCCGAAAGTAGTACAAAATTAGACCGGGTAAAGGGCACTATCATCAAAAATCGATATATTAATACCACCGTATAGAGAAAACAAATACTTATTTTTGATCCAGTACACAATAAAGTCTTCGTAGGGGAGTAATTTTTTATAATTATTTTACAAAAAAACATTTCCATTAGCGCTTATGACCAAAAAAAAAACTTTAAACATGAATAATCATTTCAATCATGCGAAAATTTGGTTTAAAAATAGATTTTTTAATATAACTTTCATGTAACGAAAATGAAGGCCTAAATGAAAAAAGAAACAATTTAAAAGTTTCATTATGTCTTGACAAGGTATCAAAAGCAAACCCCATATTTTTGCTTTTAAACTAATAAAATCTTATCAATAAACAATTAGCGATGTAATGGTTTTGCGCGCGCGGCCGACTGCCGCCGCTGCGCCGAGATTTCCTATACCCTTGTATATATGACGTCATGGTGTGGCAAATGTAGCATTTTAATTCTGATTTGGGCTCCCTTATATAGGATAACAGAAACATTTTCAATGTTAAAATTCTATAAATATTTTGTATAAAATTATCTAGGGGACATATTACTGTTTATTATAAAACCACTTATTTATCTTATAAGGAAACCGCCTACCAAAATCTCTGCTTTACGATGAGTTTGTAGACGGCAAGAGGAGGCCGGGTGGATAATTGAAGGTACAAGGATATTTTGCACGAAAACTTAAAGGAGATTAACATGCAGCATGAGTGGGAAGATGCAGTTCACTAGAACTTAATGGAGAAGAATTGTAAACTCAGTTAATAGCGACAACCAAAAAGTAAAAAGCAACAAAGCAATGAGAGATTTTTGAATGTCCGGAGTGTGGTAGGCAGATGTGGTCACAGAAAAGGTCATGAAAGAAAACATCTTGCGTGGCCATCTTCTGATGTGTGTCGAATACTGGTCAGCGAGTAATAGCAGTATGTAGTATGTATGTATCTACTTATCTTATCAATCTATCCTTTTGTTTTGGGGAGTTCCCAAACCGGTTATAAATAGGAAAAGTTATTCCAATATTGAAGGGCGGGAACGAGTGTAATATTGAAAACTATAGGCCAATTTCGGTGCCATCAGTTCTTTCAAAAAATTTTGAATATGCTTTTTTGAATCGTTTGCTTCAACCATCTGAATAATACAGGGGTGTTGTCAGAGAGTCAACAAGGATTTAGATCAGGAAAAAGTACAATGTCAGCAGTGCATTTTTTTACGAAGCACTCATAAATTTGATCGATGCAGGCGAGTGCCCTGTTTGGATTTTTGTGATCTCAGTAGGGCATTAGACTGTATTGATCTAGATAAATTCTTATTGATAATTGCAAAATATGGTTTTTGCGGTAACTCGTTTAGATGGACCAAATCTTTCTTAACTGAAAGACAACAATATGTTTCTCTTATTAATACACGTAGATAAAAAATGAGCATATGGCGTAGGTATGATGGCATTAATGGCCACATAAAGATGGCGAATAGTTAAAGTATTGACTACCAATAAATTATATTATTTTATATTTTTTATTTAATAGTTTTATCTTCAAAATTAAAAGCTAACATAACTAAATTCTTTCCTCCATCTGCTTATTGTTTATTGTTTACAAAATTTTTGAATTGTTATTCTTTATGAATTTGCACGGACACAGAGATAATTGCAGGGATGGGATTAGCTTGTAACAGTGACCAGAAATACCGCATAGGCGAAAACAGCGACACTTTGGAAGTCAAAGCCTCGGTTACAAAATCGCGGTATTTCTCTGGAAGGGTCGTTATTGTAACGCGACTAATATGGAACCGGTATTCCCATCACTAGTTTCATTTCAATTGTTTTAATTAACAATTTTTATGTCTTGAAAAAGCCTAGGTGTTTCGCCATTGAAAGAGGCATCTAAAAACACTACCGCCACAAGGTTATATACAGTATTCACACTAACATCATTCTAAATTAATAAGCATTCTATAAAACATAACATTGCAAAATAAAACACTAAATCACCACAATACACCAAAACACGTTTACTTTTACACTGGATGCGCGTTTCGCTAATCATGTTAGCATCATCAACAGATGATTATAAACTAAAATACAATCTACAATTGTTTATATACTCGCTCAGTGGGCACAGAGTGGGCGTTGCAAGATCTAGCCAACTGAGCCAGAACCCACCGAGCGTAACAGTTAGATTTCCGCCACTAGAGTAGTAGGAACAAAGAACTTGAAGGAATTGGACCGTTGTCTCTGTTCATACTATCTTTACATTTATTAATTCTGATGCTTTCATATACATCTAATTGCCTGTAATTTGAGACTTGTTTAATTAATTTTAAATTATTAAGATCTATACAATGTTCTTTATCAACAATATGTTCGGCAACGCAAGATTTATCCGGTCTACCATATCTTATCTGAGCTAAATGTTCTTTAAATCTAGTTAATATTGATCTTCTAGTTTGCCCAATATATTTCTGATTATATAATCTTTACAAGAAGTTTCATAAATACCCGACCTTTCCAGTGGAGGTGTTTCATCCTTTGGATTACCTAATAAATGTTAATTTATTATTAGCACTATACTCAAGTTTATAATTGGCATTCTTAAAAATTCCTTTTAGACCACGGGATAACTCTCTATCAAACGGTATCGAAAAATATTTAGATGTATCTTTCTCCACTTGAAAAGTCGAATTTTCAGAAATCATTAACCTATACCTACGTTTTCTAATTAATTTATCAAGTAGTGA
Organism: Sitophilus oryzae; assembly: GCF_002938485.1. NCBI lineage: Eukaryota > Metazoa > Arthropoda > Insecta > Coleoptera > Curculionidae > Sitophilus > Sitophilus oryzae. Next base: position 937,791 of record NW_022146024.1, read on the forward strand.
AGGAGAATATCCATTACACTCAGCTACATTCCTAATGTAATCTCTTTCTATTTCATATCTTTCGTTGGAAAGTGGGAAACTAAGTAATCTATGAACTAAGAAATTTAAACTAGCCACTTTATGTTCAATACTATGATATGATTCAATAGGAATATATCTGCTGTGTAACACCAAAGAGTCAAACCCTCAACTGTAAACATAACATTACTTACTAAAATATTAAATATATTCCAAACATGAAAAAAAGTAGGTAGATGGAAATAAACGGTGGCGGAACAAGTTCAATTTCGAAAGTCACAAACGACCGAAAAAGAATACAACTATACAACGAACCGACAAACAAACAAAGAACACGAAGACAGAGCCGGAACGGCATCCGGAATCCTTCATCGTCTCTCTCGCTTGCACTCTCTCGCTGCCTTATTTAACATAATTTAATTTGTTAAAGCGAACTAATCCCATTTTTCCGTGGGGCCGCGTTTAAAAACGCGCCCGAACAAAATAATTTCTCTTTGCGCGTACAAAAATGACAAGTTTTATTTACATCGGGGGAAATTTAAGAAAGATTTCCTCGGAGAAGACGGGGCCAGCACCAATTGTACGGGCGGGCGGTGTTGCCACAATGCGGCTTAATACATTTCGGAGGAATAAATAAAGTGCCGTCGGAACGCCAGTACCCCCTCCGCAGGAAGCAGGAAGATGCTGATTATTTATGATGCGTTTTCCCTAATTTATATTTTTCTACGGCTTAGGACGCAGGTAAGTGTCTTAAAATTTTAGTAACGACTCGCGAAAAAACTCTAATTTATTTACCACTTTTTGTAGACGAATACAGTTTTTTGAAATCTTCACTCAATATACAAGGTGTCAAAAATTTTAGATCTAACTTCGGTGGGTGATTATACAGATAAAAGCTTCATTCGGAACCTCGAAATCAGTGAAATAAATTAGTAGTTTCAATTAGCCGTAGAAATTTGTTCATCTAATTTTAATGTAAGCATTCAGAAAGTCATAATTAGTGGTAATTTGCTGTGTAACATGAAAACACTCAAAATTAAGTTCAAATGGCTAATAGCACTCGGAAGAGAAGCCCTCGGAAGATTTAATCCTTTACGAAACAGAGTAGAATCGGACCTATGTTGATATGAGAAATAAATCTTATTTTTACATGAGCAATCTCCCCACGGGACATGGCACATGTTTTTTGGAACACCTTCTATACTTTTTAGCATATAAATGTTCCTATTGATTATTATCTTTATAGGAACAAAATTTCATATAGTGAGCATAGATTGAACACTTTATGCACACAATAAAAAGCACACACTTTTACGAAAATCAGATAGAAAAAACTGACAAAATTATACCCCCTTTAGGTGGCAGTGGTAGTAATTTTCAATTATTGGAAAAAGTTAACATACTTTTGACTTTTCCACTAATTATACTTCAAAATTTGCGAGGAATGTCATTTTGACCTTTGATTATCACTCGTCAAGAGAAATTTTGGTTAGAAATCTAAAGTTTATTGTTTTATACTTTGGATTAGAAGACTAAGGAAGGAGCATATCAAAAATCTTAGGTACACCGCGATGAGCCTCAAACAGTGTCGTTCTAATTTTATTTAAAAAATGTAAAACTATGATGTAGGGGTAGACGTGGGGTAGACTCAATAATTTGTTATTTTATTTTAAGTTGTGAATAAATGTTGGTAGTTATTAAAATTGTTATAAAAATATATAATTCTAATAAAAATAGATAAGTTATAATAAGTATTTATTAACACAAACATCCGATACGCTACTGAAGCAGGTAAGTCAAATTAACGTATCAAAATTCTTTGACATCTGATCTTTGACAAGTAGTAAATAAAAAGTGAATTTCATAAATGATCGGTTTACTACACGTATGTATATTATATAGTCACTTACTAGCGAAAAGTTGTTCCATTATTTCACACAATTTTTGCCGAGATCTACCGCACGCTAGACAACCAACTATTTTAGAGTCTTTTTCGATAAATTGCGATAATGTCACTGCAAATTTAAGTTCTGCCACAATTTCCATCTAGATTTACTACCTTTATACAACTATCAGTAGTAGAATAAATAATAAATAACATAAAATAAGCTCCGTAAAGACTGACAAATGAACAAAATTTCAAATCAAATTCAAATGTGTTAAATGAATCGTCAAACAGAACTGTCAAGGATCCCCACCCTAGAGAGCTTTTTCCACCCACCATGCATGAATACATGGATAGCATTATGCTCCTTCCTTAGTCTTCTTATTCAAAGGTTTTATAAGCTAAATATTAGGATTTCTCTATGGATACAACAGACTACCGCAAGCTGTTGCTAGGATATTCTATTAATTTTAATTGTGTTTTTAGACATTGTGAATGATCGTAAGCTAAAAAGTATAAAGTGTAATTGAAACAACTAATTTATTCCACTAATTTGGAGGTTCTGAATGAAGCTAAAAGTAAAACAAAAATTTCTTATGAGCATACGCCCTAAAATGCTTTGCGAGTAAGTAAAAATAATTTATTTTGTTGACTTTTAAAAACATACATACAACAGTAAATTGTAAAAAAAATTGTAAACAGCTCCCAATGGATAATAAATAACATAATTATTATTATGTTATTTTCATTAGGATAGAGGGTATTACTGGAGGTATATTTTAACTTTATAGATACAGTAATTCCAATAATAGTTATTTTTTATACAAGACGATAAAATAGTATTTTATCGTAGCGTATAAAACAATATTTTTTTCCATAGCGAGTTACGTTTTAAAAATATTTAGAAATTATTATTTCAAGGAATTTATTACGAGTAGAAAATATTGTGCTGGGTTGGCGTTGGTTTCTATGTCATTTGACAAATAAATAAAGCTGAGTCTTTAGTTGACAGTTTTGAGTCAATATTTTTAATTCTCTTTCTGTCGTTTGGTGATTGAATTGGAGCCAGAAATGGCTCAAAACGAAATAAGTAAATTACCAACTGATATTCAGGCTGAGGCGACAAACGCCATATCCAAACTACTTCCATTTAAATCCCGAATAACATATGAAAAGGAATACAAAAATTTACAAAAATGGAAGCAATTAAAAAATGTGTGAGAAGAAATAAAGTTTTTAGTCTACCCTCGCTGATAAATTATCATTTAATCTACCCTTGCGGTTAAAGTACTATTTGTGATAGATATAAGGCAACAGTTGCTATGGAAAAAATAACAAAAAAGCTAATACCTTCTTACGTAAAATAGGTGCTCTTCGTTTTAGTACAAACAGTAAATAAACGGTAAATATATACCATTTTCAAATATTTATTTGCGTCGGTAAATTGACCATATACCATATAACTTGCATACGTCCAAATATTTTTCATTACCGTTCGATAGAGAGTTATCCATGGTCTAAAAAAAGAATTTTTAAGAAGTCAATTATAAACTGGTGTATAGTGCTAATAATAAATTACAAACAATTATTAGGTAATCTTAAAGATAAAACACCTATACTGGAGAGGTTGGGTATTTATAAAATTTCTTGTAAAGATGGTAAAAAAGAAATATGTTGGACAAACTATAAGATCAATATTAACTAGATTTAAAGTACATTTGGTTTAGATATAATATGGTAGACCGGATAAATCTTGCGTTGCAAACATACTGTTGATAAAAAGAACATTGTATAGATCTTAATAATTTAAAATTAAATAAACAAGTGTCAAATTACAGGTAATTAGATGCATATGAAAGCATCATAATTAATAAATGCAAAGATAGTATAAACAGAGAAAACGGTCCAATTCCTTCCAGTTCTCTGTTTCTACTACTCCATTTGCGGAAATTTAGTTGTTACGCTCGGTGGGCTCTGACTCGGTTGGCTAAAACTTGCCACGCCCCCCCCCCCACTCGGTGTCGACTGAGCGAGTATATAAACGCTCAAATTTAAGATATTAATTTAGCTTTAATCATCTGCTGATGATGCTAATGTTAGCACCATCATAACATTCGATATCATTCTCTAACCACGTGGTTAGCGAATTTAAGAAAAAAGTTACAGAAGAAAACTAAAAATGTTTTGGTGTATTGTGGTGATATAGTGTTTTATTTTGGTGTGTAACATGAAAGCACTCAAAATTAAGTTCAAATGGCTAATAGTACTCGGAAGAGAAGCCTTCGGAAGATTTAATCCTTTACGAAACAGAGTAGAATCGGACCTATGTTGATATGAGGAATAAATCTTATTTTTACATGAAACAATCTCCCCACGGGAGATGGCACATGTTTTTGGGACACCTTCTATACTTTTTAGCATATAAATGTTCCTATTGATTATTATCTTTATAGGAACAAAATTTCATATAGTGAGGATAGATTAAACACTTTATGCACACAATAAAATACACACACTTTTACGAAAATCAGATAGAAAAAACTGACCAAATTATACCCTCTTTAGTATCAGGATCATTTACTTTTCAGCAGACCCTTACGACGCCCATTCGATTACTTAATACTTCACTAATATTAACCCTCGATTTTATTGCCCGCCGGCAGCTTTGTCGTAAATACTAAGCCTCCTGTTTGGGCAGGTGAATCAAAGTCGGCCAACGGGCGGCTCGGTGGCCCTGAAGCTTTTAACGTAATTTAATTTCCATCGTGACCAAAATTCACCAGGATACGGCCCTTCCATACCGCCAGCCATTGTCTCCGGTTCATTTGGCACCTTCGGATGCCTTCCCACAACTACTACGTTGTTTTAATTATGGGCTCCATAGGCGTTACTAGAGATGGGCAAAAAAATCTTTCCTGTGTGTTTTTATAGCGACAAGTTTAATTTCGGAAAAGGCTAATATCGACTATAAAATTTAGCGCAGAATTAGCAGCGCCTCAAGAGCATTCTGGAAATTAAAACACAGGGTTTTCTACAATCATGACTTGAGCACAAAAACAAAACTTGCGGTGTACCGGGCGATAATAATTCCCACCATGTTATATGGAAGCAAAACTTGGGTGCCGTACTGCCGGCATATGAGCGCATTAAACAAGTTGCAATAGAGATATCTTAGACAATTGTTAAAATTAAACGGTCAACACCATATCTCAAACGTATCAGTTCTTGAAAAAGCAAGCTGCAAGAGCGCTAAAGTCATGATTACTAAATCCCGCTTAAAATGGGCTGGCCACGTATGCAGGATGCAAAAAAACTGCTTATCGAAGTCTCTTCTGTACGGTGAGCTTGTAGAGGGTAAGAAAACCGGGTCGACTACTCAAAAGGTAAAAACTTAAAGAGGATAAGTATGCAGAATCAATGGGAGAAAGCATCGCACCACAGAACGCAATGGAGGAGAAATTGTCTCAACAAACACAGTTAACAACGACAACCAAAAGTAAAGAGGCAACAAAGTAATGAGATTTTTGAATGTCCGGAGTGCGGAAGAGAGAGATAACTCCACGTATCGGGCATTTCAGTTACAGAAAAGCTCATGAAGGAAAACGCCTTGCGTTATCATAGTTACCTACCGTAGTATGACATAGAAGTGTGTGAGGTTCCCCCGTTCTTGAGAAAGCTCACGGATGCCGAGTTGCCTTGGTTCGGTTCCTCGGGCGCCACCCCCAAAGTTTAAAGTGTTGGAGAGACCACTAGTGCCAGTACGGGTAGTTTTTATACAGTGGAGATACCAGGGAGTGATGAGATGAAAAGAAAATAAAACACACAATTAACTATAACGTAACACTAGGTTTTTATTTAACAAATTAATTATGTACAAAAGTAATCAAGGAAAGTTCACGTTCTCGAATTGTAACAATAGTGAATTAAAATGAATATTATAACCCGTAAAGTAAAATTTACAATAATAACCGTGTACCTCTAGAGTTCTGATCGATTATTCCCAATACGTAACTCTCTGACTGATTCTATCACGCGAACTCAAAACGCGTTCCCGAAGTGACGTTCTATTAGACACGACGACGCGAGTTCCAGATCGGCGTCGGATTTAGTGAGGGTCCTAATGAACACAGACACGTAGGTACCGGAGCAACACACTCTACCACGACGCGACTCTCTAAACGGCGGCGACGTCGTTACAAGAGGCGTCCCCGATGGTCACAGCTAAATATTTATCGGAGCGGTGTCCTTTCTTTGACAGCGAAACACGGATCCTGGATTGGCGTCGGAGTTAAAAGCGTCCCGTGACACACTCACGCGAGTCCTGGATCGATCGCGGTTAACAGTATCCCGTGGGATACACAAACGCGAGTCCTGGATAGATCGCGAAGTTAACAGCGTCCCGTGGGATACACACACGCGAGTCCTGGATCGATCGCGAAGTTAACAGCGTCCCGTGGGATACAGACGCGAGTCTTGGAGTGACGTTGATGTTAGCGACGTTTCGGCGAGTTATGCGCCGTTCGGATAAGCGCAGCACGCATAAACACAGCCCGGTCAGGACAGCCTCGAGATTTCGGCGAGATCCCGTCCAGCGTCACTGTTGCAGGTTGCCGTCAGGACGGCACACCTAGAGAAATACGGGCACGACAAAACCAGCCTCGGGAGTTGGGCGAGATCCTGTCTGGTACCTTACATATTCGCGCCCGTGCGTTTACTGAACCACTTTAGCTGTCCCTTAAGAAAACCAATTAGTTATTATCCCGTAATTAACTTTTCCCGAGAAGTACGTTATACCGGAGCAGTTGTCAGGCCACCCTTGCGTTGTTCTCTCTTTGTTCAGTACATTATACGGAAATATCGACCTAAAACTAACCTTTGCCAGCTTTTAGTAGTATATGATTATTATATGATGGCCGGCCGTGGGTCCACCTGTAGTCTGTCGAACTATTGCGCCAGTGGTACTGGGTTCGAATTACAACCAGTACGATTGTTTTATTTATTTAAATAAAATAGTTATTTACCTAAATAGGGTAAACAACAAACCACCTTGAGTATATTTGCCTAGTAGAGTCCCTCAAATAGAGCCTTTTGAATTCGGTGATGAATTATAGGTCCCGTGTACTTGTTAAATACTGAAGACCCATATTACAAGTAAATGCGAGAAGTTGCGAATGAGAAGAAGTGATACTAAGGCACTGGAAGAAGAAGTTTAGCAGCCTAAAATAATTCCTTGTTTTTGGGTACATCTCTAGCAGAATATAAATAAAATAATGCCCGTTCCTAGTTTGTATCGCTGCAATTTTGGTAGTACCGTGAATGGCGTTCGATGTGGTGGCGCAAGGTTGCCATTTATATTATTAGTTTAAATTATTCTCTCAATGTTGTTGATAACTTTTCTGAATGTTGTATATTTTGAGCACAGTCTGGTGTGTGTTTACATTTTGTCTTCAGAAGATAATCTCTGGCAGAATTTTAAAGATTTACTTGGATTTTTTGACACTTCCATTTCAACCACTGTGAGAAGTCCCATGGTGGTTTTTCATCTTCCTAGAAAAATTTTGGTAAGAAGAATTGGCATTTTGGTAGAAGATTTTGGGAGGAGTTTTTTTGGAGAAAATTTTGAGAAAAGCAGATTTTTTGTATGCAGAAGTTTCTTAAGTAAAATTGAAGAACAGAACCAGAAGTTTTTGAGCAGTTTTTGATTTTTTAATGGTTCCGTGAAGGTTCCCTATTTGCAAATAACTTTCGAAGTTTTCTGATGATTTGAAGCAGTTACATCATGGACATGTGCCCAAGTACGATAGGAAATCAACACTAATTGACTATAGCTTTAGAACAAAAGCTAAGTATTCATTTATGTATTGTTTTAGTTTTTTGGCTCTTTTTAACTTCCTACCTTTTTATTGAAACATTTTAATGAAACTTAAACACAACTATTACGTTTGGTAATTTATAGTTGATAATATTTAATTTAAGTTTCAATATTAAAATAACATTAATTTATTATATATTTTTTAATGACTATTTTTTTCTTATTTACGTTCAAACTGGACATTTAACCTATTTAATTATTAATAAATGTATATAGTTTTTTATTAAATTTTGGAGTTTTAATTTGAGATATATCATTACAGAACATCTTTAGCCTGTGGTAATTTTCTTAGTTTTTTAAATAGCACATTAACTTGGCTTAAATTAAGTGGTGCCCAACAATATGCCAAAACAATTAAATGAACCTACACCTACTATTCACCAGACGAAGAGCAGCCGTACGCTGCGGTTTTCTTTTTAATGTTTACCATCTTTTATATAATTTTTTTCTAACCTTTTAAAAAGTCGCCGTAGAAGAAGAATATATTAATATTTAAATTTTTATGTTATTTTAATTGTCTGCAAAAATATCCTGAACGCTACTGAGTGAGCATCGAGCACCTTTTCAATATTTGGAATAATGCGCTAATCCGAGCCGTTCCTAAACCCGTTGGCCACGTTCGTCTCCGCCGCCGTCGAAGAATGGGACCGGATTTGCGATGCCGGCTATTTCCTACGACACAAATCACTTTTACTGCCCGTGGAGGGCAGCTTGCTAATGCCCGCGCCTTGAATATCTCAGATTTAATTTCCACTCTTAAATATAAATACCGTCGGGCGGCTCCGTTTTTATTGCCGACCGGTCCCAAATTAATTGCCTATACCCGTATTCGCTCCGACTCTGAGAAACAAAATGGACAATTTCGAGTGCAGGAAAAAAGATACCGGAAGTGTCAGACAGAGGACCAGATGTGTGCTTTGTGCATTAATAAATAAGAATCTTTATTTGCCTGTATTCGTATTGGTTATGTATTAATCGCTGCCAACAATAATTCAGATTCATATAAAGAACTTTCTTTTATAAACGATAAGCCGAAGGCACGAAAAATTGCCAGTACATAGACCGGATTTAACACGATGTCTTGGCTTAATGCCGGTGAGGTGATTTAGAATTGATATTTAGGTATTGGACCATTTCTTTCTCTCTCTGTCTTTATTCCTACAAGAGGAATGTAGTGGTCAGGTGATGTGTGTAGTTTGTCTTCATATTTCCCTGTCTTGTGCTTCATGTGCAAGCGAGTGAAGTGGCTTGTGGGTACATATACATATACTGCGATTACTCGCTGACGAGTATTTGACACGCATCAGAAGATTTTTTTTCATGAGCTTTTCTGTGACTGAAAAGCCCGATACGTGATGTTATCTGTCTACCGCACTTCGGACATTCAAAAATTTCATTGCTTTGTTGCCTTTTTACTTTTTGGTTGTCGCTGTTAACTGAGTTTATAATTCTTCTCCATTGAGTTCTATTCTGAGCTGCTTTTTCCCACTCATTCTGCATGTTAAGTTTTCGTGGAAAATGTCCTTGTATCTTTTGAACTGTCCACCCGGCCTCCTCTTACCGTCTCCAAGCTCACCCTAAAGCAGAGATTTTGGTATGCGGTTTTCTTGCATTCTGTTTATGTGACCAGCTAATCTTAAGCGGGATTTTGTAACTATGACTCCAATACTCTCGCAGTTAGCTTTTTCAAGGACCGATACGTTTGAAACATGCTGGAACTATCGGATTCTTAAGTGTTGTCTAAGGTGTCTCTGTTGCAACTTGTTTAATGCCTTCATGTGTCGGGGGTACGGCACCCAGGTTTCGCTCCCATATAAAATGGTGGGAATTATAATTGCTCGGTACACTACAAGTTTCGTTTTTGTACTCGTCATGATTGTAGAAAACCTTGTCTTAATTTCCAGAATGCTCTTGAGGCGCTGCTTGTGGGTAAACTTTGATAGACGGTCGATGGATAGACCGGAGGGCGAGCGGCCTCTTGGTCTTTTTCCTGGAATCTTGCCCTGTGTAATGAGTCTTTTCATACAGTCAGTATCCCTCCTTATAACTTAACGAAAATATTTAAGTATACGTGACTGTATAGCAGTGATGTCCAGTTCTTGGATTATGGGTTCATTGGTTTGCCGGGCAGTCCAGGGAATTCTGAGCACTCATCGCCAACAGTATCTCTTAGTTGCGTCAATTTTTTTCATTTCTGACTGTCTCATCGTCCATGACTCGGAGCCATACATTAATATAAAAAATGTTAGTAGGCAGTGAACAAAGCTTTTTTATTGGGCCATTTAAGTTGGAGCTTTTTAAATTCCTATTGGCTGAGTAAAGTGGCAAATACAACCGCTAGTCGAACTCTAATTAGAGTGACTGCAACGACGTCCTGTAATCCTGCTGCTATGTTTTAACAGCAGAATTACGGGACGTCGTTGTAGCCACCCTTAGCAGATCTGCCGTCTTGGTATAACTCACTCTATGACCCTATCGCTAGAGATGTTATAATTGGTTTGATATTTGGTAGCATTGAAGAGACGCATGACTACGCATGAATATGATCCACAAAGCTGCAACCTCTGAGGAAACGATTAAGCATTTCATACAAAGCCGGATAACGGCATCGCGGCATAGGAAATGTGTGACCGTTTTTCCCTCTTTCGGTCACTTGCAGCTTCGGCAAATTTCGTTAAAAAAGATGCCCATTCTGGCGGCGTATTTACTAATTGGCTAGTGTCCCGTATACACAGCCGTCAGTCTGGCGATACCTTACACGACTTAATTATGAGCTTTCCCGATTTTCTAAGGCCATATTTGGGCCCAGTTTTTCTTGCTGTTTCCTTCAAGTGCTTAAAGTTGTCCTGCTACTGTTCGCCATAGTCAAAAAGTGGAGATTAATATATTTTTGAAGTGAAACTTCTTTAAGTGCAATGGGAGTAAAAATTCAAGGCCTTGACGCACAATCTAGCGAGAAGAAAAAGTGGTAATGATTTTGCCAACATCAAAAAACATTTGATTTAAAGCTAATAAAAACATTATAATAAATTTGATACTGTATCTGTGTACCAATATCTTCTGGTTGTGGGCTAGGAAGTAAATTTTCATGCATATTTTCATCGATTGGTTTCTAGTTTCTGAATAACGGCCTAAGTAAAGCATCTAGCTCATTTGCTAGCTCAGAATTAGAATTATTAGAGTTAAGCAACTCGCAATTTCATTGGAGGACATTGTCATATTTATTACAAACTAATAACCAACGAGAATATTAGTATAATTTAATAAAATTACTGCAAACCACTATAAATACGAATTGTTGGGTAGATTCAATTTTTTTCTCTTTGCATGTTCTTTTTTTAAATAAATTTAAGCGTTATTTAGTAATAATAATTTAATAGTTTATTTAAATTTAGTTTAATATAATAGTTTATAGGCCCTTAGCATACTTAAGCATAAAAGTGTGTACTTTGGGTGGTATTCCAGAAAACTGTCGAGGAAAGAGAAAATGTACGGATTACTCAGAAATAAATTGAAAACAATATTTATGTTAAAACAGCGTTACATAAATACATCACTTTTCAAACATGTCCATCAAATCCTTCAATTTAATAGATGTTAGTAAGTTCCACTTCCAATATGCGCACATAGTACACACACAGTTTTTTATATTTCCCTTTACGTTTCTGAATCCTGGAATTCAAAGCAGGGTAATGTCGCACCTTCTTGCTACGTAGGTTAATTTGTGTTATGCTTTTTTGACTATTTTGGAGAATATGCGGTAGATAAGTTCCTATATTAAGCGTTAATTAATAAGTTCAAGTTCTCCATGCCCAGTCATTCGCAGAATCGATTGAACGATTTGAGGTACAAGCAATACATATTATATTCCTCCTACATCATCACCATCATCATTTAGGTTATACCGTCCACTGCTGAACAAAAGCCTCCCTTAACTATAGCCATTTCCATCTATTTTGTGCCACTTGAATCCATTTTCCAGCCACCCTCTTAATGTCATCTGTCCATTGTCCATTCCACAAGTCTCTTTGTACACCGTCCATCTGTCGTTCTAGCCACATGTCCTGCCCAATTCCATTTAAGATGTAAGACAGATATCACCGCATCTCTTACTCCTGTTCGATTTCGTATTGTATGATTGGGTATTTTATCTCTGAGTGTAACTCCCAACATTGACCTTTCCATTTACCGTTGCATGACCTGTATTCTATGTATGTCCTTTTTTGTCAAAGTAAGCGTTTCAGCTCCATACGTGAGGACAGGCAAGACACACTGGTTAAAGATCTTTCTTCTTAAACATATGGGAATATCAGATCTCAGTATATGACTTAGTTTGCCAAATGCCGCCCACGACAAACCTATTCTTCGTAGAATTTCGTGGGTCTGATTATTCCTTCTAATACCGATCTCATGCCCTAAGTATTTATATATATATATATATATATATATATATATATATATATATATATATATATATATATATATATATATATATATATATATATATGCATTGTTCCAAAGGTATGTTATTAATGTTTAAATTTCCACTTAGTACTAGGTTTGTCATGTATTGTGTCTTTGACAAGTTAATTTTCAAACCGACTTTTTCCGAAGCATCATTCAGCATATCCAGCATATTCTGTGCCTCCTATATGTTGTCTGTTATTAAAATAATGTCATCTGCAAAACAGAGATGATTTATCAATTTGCCATCAATGTTAATTCCTGTTGAATCCCAGTTTATCATTTTTAACATACTTTCTAGCACAGCAACGAATAGTTTAGGGGACAGTGTGTCGCCTTGTCTTACCCCTCGATGGATATTGAATTTGTCTGTGCATTGATTTGTCGATATTCTGACGTTTGCCGTGGCATTATCATATATATGTCTTATGATTGAGGAGTATCGATGATCGATGCGACTTTCACTTATTGTCTCTAGAAGCTTCCACTGATCTACCGAATCGAAGGCCTTCTCGAAATCCACGAAGACAAGCATTAGTGGTCTATTATACTCAATGCATTTCTCGATAAGGACCTTGACTGTTAGAAGATGGTTATTTGTTCCGTAACCTGATCGGAAACCTGCTTGTTCGCTCGAAAGAAAAAAGTCTATTTTATTTATCAAACGCTTGGTGAGTATTTTAGTAAATAATTTGTATACGTGGCTAAGAAGGCTGATGGGCCTATGTGAAGGTCTGTAACGTCACCTTTCTTGTGTACAGTAATGATGGTTGCGTTGTTCCACTGTGATGGGGTTATTTCTTCTTCAATGCATTTATTAAATAGGACATTTAAAGCTTTGATGATTTCTGGTCCTCCTTCTTTGATTGACTCTATTACCAGTCCATCGTCGCCGGCAGCTCTATTGTTTTTCATATCTCTAAGGGCACTGATAATTTCTTCCTCGGTTATTTCTGGAATTTCTTCCGACCCCTGATTTATTACCTTTCGGATGTCGGTTTTGATCTCCTGCTGTTTTGATGTGTTACTATGTTGCCATGCATATCCTTGATCTTTTGTATATTCCTCCTACAGGGGTTATTAAAACATTATTTTACTACCAATCAACGCTTGTTTACTTTTTCTAATTTTCTCCTTTAAAAAAGAATGTCGAAACTAGATTCTTGCTTCTTACGATCAATGTTTAGTTACTAACAAATAGTTAATAGATATATGATTAATAGTTATTAATTCTAAAGTAACTTATGTAAACTAGTTTAAGTAAACATTTGTCATTTGTCTCCTAAAAATCCTACCAAATAAACACTCACACTGTATGAAGTGGTTAATGTCAATAAACCGTTGTTTTTCAAACTTGTTTTACGGTCGGCGTATTACAATGATATTGAGAATTGCAGGAAAAAAGGCAAAAGGGCCGTAACATCACTGGAACATAAATAAAATTTAATAATTGGTCAACTACATAGTTTTGTCCGGGAGCGTGACAGCGCGACCGAACAAAACGAATGGCCCTGGAATCGGTAATAAATTAAAAAGTTTTTTCCGATGTACGTTTTGAAGCTCAACGTCACCGCTGATTTACGGTAATTTTGTGAAAATGAACGCGAATTCCCATTTTGAAGAACGAACGTATAATTTACGGCGGCCCGCTATGACTGCATTTATAGCGATTACGTTTGATTTATCGGCTTTATGGAAAGATACTTTTCTGTTTTATCAAATTCTCAAATTGCTTGTGAATTTATTCGCGGCCCGTCAAAACGGCGAACCTCGTTACGCCGGATTCTGATTTAGGGCCGCGACTTTTTCTACCTATATCGCACATTTTTATCGTAAACCGCTTATTTATTCCGATGATTGCATTGTCGTTCTCACCGAAATTGAATTAAAATATATTTAGCATAATTTATCAACTTATGATTCACCTTTCATATACAAAATAGTCTGAAATTATATTGTTTAACGACTTTAATATCATCATCATTATAATTTTCAGCTTATTCAACCATTTCCAACTATGTTGTAACGTTTTGAGTTCGTTACATGTCTTATATATATGATGTCTGGCGTATCGTCACCGGATTCCGTATCGCTAAGGCCTGATAATTTATTTGACACGCTTGGCGTAATTTTTAGATTCTTGAGCCGACAACCCTGTTATCGTTTCACTGCTTCAGTGGAGGCGCTGTCAACATCGTTCCAAGGTTTCGCTCTCCGCGAGATAACCACACTTTTGGTTTGCCGCTCACCATCAGCAACCCGGCTTTTAGAAATGGTAATTATCTAAATCTTGCTGCTTAATCTGAATCGGTTGCTATTTCGAAGCTAAAAGGTAGAGTTTTGTTGGATTGGCTCAACTTAACTCGTATTTGTATTTTGCTGACACGTTGGTGTTCTTTTGCTTTTGTCCTCCAGGATGTTGAATGGAACAAAAAACTTCTATTTTTATTGTATTTTTTCATATTCTTTTTCATAGAACATATTCAATACTATTTTTAACGTAACTTCCCTCGACATATAACCACTATGATTATTATAGTTTTACAATGTTATTTACCATCAGAGTCCATCGTGAATAAATATAGTCATTAATTTTAAGTAAAATATGCAACTGTGTTTTCTTCCTCTGTACAGGGTGAGTCAACGATAGAGTAAAGTCCATTATCTCATTTGTTTCAAGGTTTACAAAAAAAAATAATATAAAAGTTATAGGGATGGTTAAGATACATATTTTAAAGATATTTTAGTTAAATGATACAGGGTGTTCAAAATATATTTATGACTACTACTTAAAATTAAAAAATCTCAAATTTTTTAAATGGGACACCCTATATATTATCATTTTTTCTGATAGATTTGACAAAATTCTTCAACTTTTATTAAGTATGTCATATCCCTATTTTTAATAGTTCCAATTTATTCCCATTTTTTTCTGTTTTTACCCATATTTTTAATACAATTACCCTATAAAATCATAGTTGCCATGACAAAACAACACTATTTATTACTTACCTTTAACAAGTAGCTTCATAATTAGTTACAATTGCTGGTATTAGTTAAAAATTAATTAACTTTACTCAAATAAACTAAATCGCAGTAGTGAATTTCTTGGTGTATTTCTATCTTATGAAAGATGACACTTGGGATTTTTTGTCGGGGCGAATAACCACAGATTAGGGTAATATTAGATTACCTAATTGCTAAAGATTACAGATATATGAATTTTCTTCGACATACAGTATAGTTTTTTTTCTCGTAGTAATTCTGGTTTATAATTCATTTGGTAAAGCCAATATTACTACTGCCGCGAAACCGTCCCACTACACACTGAAGATGTTTTCTAAATAATATACATCTATCCTTATAGTAGTTTGCAAAGTACTATATAATATATAGTACTGAACCAATGAATGAACAAATGTGGTTTTCTAAGCTTGTCCGTGTATAGCAATCACATTGACTTATTCGTTTCAAGAAAATCTGTTTTAAGTTAAGAACAAAATTCAAATTTTGTTCTTAACTTAAAATTTGCTTAACAGACATGAAATTGTCATAATTATTACTTTTTGTCATGGCAACTATGATGTTATAGCGCAATTGTATTAAAAATATACGTAAAAATAGAAAAAATTGGAATTAATCGCAAACTAATAAAAATAGGTATATGACATTCTTAACAAAAGTTGAAGAGTTTGGCAAAATCTATCAGAAATGATAATATATAGTGCTGTACAGTGTGTACCATTTAAAAAAATTGAAATTCCTTAATATTAATTAGTTGAAATTCCTAAATATATTTTGAACACCCTGTAACATCTAACTAAAATATCTTTACATAGGTCTTTTTCTATATCTCAATAAAATTCTCCTACCAAATTTTAGTTGTCCAACTTCAGAATCAATGCCATCATTGACAATTTTTTAACCCACTGCAATCTAACATTTGTTTAAACAAATTTAAATATAACAAAAACTATTAATTTTAGGTATATAACATTATATATAAAAAAGTAATGGAATTTTACGCAGAATCTAAAAATAAAATAAAAAATAGGGTGTTGCATTTAAAAAAAACATATGTTATATTCGCCATACTTTTTTGAAGCACCCTGTATACTGTATAATAATTTTAAAATGTGTATCTTAACCATCTCTATAACTTTTATATTTAAGATTTTTTTGTAAACCTCGAAACAAATGAGATAATGGACTTTACTCTATCGTTGACTCACCCTGTACATGCCTGGCGCCCAATATCTATATTTTTGATTTATTATTGTTATTAGTTTTTAATACAATGAAATACAATATCCACGTCTGCTCTCCGATGAAAAGATGCCGTTCGCAGTGGTAGTAGTTTAAAAAACGATATAATGGTGTAACCTCCTTTTGTAAAGGTTTGTCCATGTTTCGAATGCATAAAACATGACTGGTAGTACACATTGGTCGAATGTTTTCTTCTTTAGATAAAATGGCATTCTAGATTTGAATATGATTGAGTTTCTTCCATAAGTACTCCATGCAAACTTAATTCTTCTGTTGATTTCTAGTAGTAGAAATCTGAAGTCAAATGGGTTATTGATCGCGAATCTGACGTCGCATTGGCAACATTCAAGATGGCGGATCCCATATGGCCGAACTCAAGAATAGCCTACCTTGTCTGGAATAGCCTACTCTATACATGCGAAACCTGGACACTTAAAACAGACATTATAAGCAAACTAGGAATAACCCCAACAGATCGAAAAAGAATAGAATGGATAAGACAGAAAATCCAGGTAATAGACGTTGCGTTCACTACTGCTGCATTGAAGGAAGTATAGTTCTATAGTTTTATTTAGTCCTTTAAATACTAGTATTGAATATAAATCGAACAAATCTCCATAGCGCGGCGCGAAAACGTTTAGCCTATAAAGCGAGAAGTCCAGATCTCAATACCGGCTCGGGGCACATTTTTTTATTTTATTTTTGTTTATATTCTAATAGTAAAGTATTTAATAATTTTGATGATTAAAAAAAACAATTATTTAATACTCTACTATCCGAATATAAACGAAAATAAAATAAAAAAGTTTACCCCGAGCCGGTATTGAACTCTGAACTTCTTGCTTTATAGGCTGAACTTTTTTGCGCCGCGTTCTGGAGACCTGTTCGATTTATATTCAATACTAGTATTTAACAAAATAAATAAAAAAAATATATAGGATCGTTTTTCAATGCGCAGTAGTGAACGCAACGTCTATCGGCAGCCAGACAACTCGCACGCTTTTCCAGAGAGCATAGCAAAAGATATATTAAAGAGTTAGCTTTCTTAAAATACTTTTTCGAAAACGTTTCTAGCTCTTAGACTATAATTTTTTTTGTCTATTAATCTTCTGCTTTGAATTTCAATTGCATCAACTTATTTCTTTATAAATCAAAATAAACTACTTTGAAATTAAAATGACAGACATACCTATCACTGTCAAGGATTTGTTCGTTGGACAGACTATCGTTAGTGTTTATAATGCTATGAAAAAACCTTTTCCGCTCCACTATATCCCCAATCTAACAATGTCTTCCTGTTCCGTACGTACGCGGAACGGCCGAAGCCCGAAAGGCGTCTCGAGGGAGGTGCGATAGCGTTGTATATGAGGTCCGTTAGACTGGACATAGTTTAAACCGTCCCGTAAACCAGACGCTATCTGGACATCGGCCGGGAACAGTTTTGCGCTGGCCGTGATCCCCGAGGTAAACATCGTAATTCCCCGGGAACGGGTGGCGTATCGGCTCCTCCCGAGGCCCGTCCGCTCGTAACTCGTGCCGCCTTAAGCCGGGGGCTGAAGGATTTGACTGAAAGTGAGGCTGTTTATGACGATGGCATCGATACGTTTTTTTGTTGGATTGAAGATTGTATTCTAGCTATTTTGTATTTTAAGACATTTATAGAAAGGAAAAGCCTTGTCAAACTCGTCCAATGTTAGTCAAGCGCGCTAAATTCGGCATGTTCAATTATACAGGCGATTGTCATCTCTACATGTTTTTACTTTTCATAATTAATAATAATCATGATAAATAATTAATAAAATAATTTTATCGAAACGTCAACAGTTTCTAAAGACGTATTTTTGAAAACTAAAGTAATCTCTGAGTAGTTGTATTTAAATATTTTAGTTTTGTTTTTGTTTTTTTTTGCTTCTAATGACGGTTTGAGATATACTTCCTAAAACATTGAGAAATTTTTGTTGTTAAAGCAGATTTATTTTACGAATAAAAAGTCACTGATAAACTGAGTTCGGTTTGGATTCTAATCAGTGGTATTTTTATTTAGAGACGTGACTTTTTCTTATGTAATATGTAAATCGTATTTTCATCGTAAACCGCTTATTTATTTCGACGATTGCATCATAAATTTCACTGATAAAATATATTTAGCATAATTTATAAGTTTATGATTCGCCTTTTGTATATAAAATAATCTGAAATTGGCGGAAGCTTCATTCAGAACGAAACTGGCGGAACAAATTAGTTGTTTCAATTATACTCTATACGTAAGTGTTTACCATTTACTACTCTATACGTAAGTGTTTGCCCGCTTTAAATAAGTAGGCTTTGAACGGCACCGGCTGTAATGCAAAAAAATTCTAGCTGTGAGAATCAATTAAAACGAAAATAATACTTGCTATGAGAGATGCCGAATTTTATAACAATTTAAAATATATTTAACCAACATCAACACATTTAAACTATATCTAATAACAATAAAAATAAATAGCAAACCAAGACATGAGATTTTGCTAACGTTGTTCGACATATCGACCGTTTTCTGTTATGGACAGTTTTTGAACATTTCTCGCGGAATTCATTAACTCAGTAGGGGTGAAAGATACCCTCGCATAACTGCTAAGTATTTCTAATTCTTGTCTAGATTATACGGAAGAATAAGAAATCTTTATTCTTCCGCAAATATATCCATAGGATTAGATCCATGGGCACTAAGTTAGGCGGCCTCGACGGCCAACGGCTGGGATCTTGCTTAGCTGTTTAGTTATTCTTGAAATTGGCTGCAAAAATTTGCTGATAACTTCAGCGTTCAGAGGCGGTGCATCGTCTTGCTGGAAAAATATGTTTTCGAGTTCAATTAAGGGCATTGCTTTGGAAATGTTTTCATAGAAATAAAAAAATTTCCATAGTAAAAAAGTTAGAGCGATTTGTTAAAAATGCACATTTTTGAAAAACACCCCGTAACTCCGAAACGGTACAGATATTGATGTGCGGTTTTCACCATCATGTTTTTGATGAAAATTGAGCTCCAGACACCGATATTAGTTTTCGTCTATCTCCTATAGAAAAGGGTGTTTCCATTAAAAAGCGTCGAATTTGACCCACCCTGTACACTGTCCAGCTACGCACTGCCATAAATAACTTTTAAATATGTTATGAAACTTTTATTTTATTCGTTATCAACATCCGAAACCTCTTATTGGAAAAAAATCTGGTCAAGTGACTTGTCCTTAACTTCTTATCATATATGAATATGTTTGGATCTACGTTTCTGAAACGTTTCTCGATTTTGCTATACTGAAAATCAGGAAATTGCATACAAATTCAGAATCGAAATTGCATATTCACGAATAGTGTCAAAAATGTAATAATAATAGCTCCCGTATATAGCGTTTAAGGCCTTGGGAGTAGCAAGGTACAGCTTGCCATGCTAGAGCCGTTCGGTTTACAAGGAAGGTAATGTAGCTGGCACTACGCTTCAACCGCCTATTATTACCTCAGGATTGTGAATCCCAAGTACTCATTTAAGGGTGAGTCGACGTAGGTACCCAAACTATTTTTATTTTAATTAAAATAGTCGGCTGATGAAATGCGGGGTGTAGGAGAGTGTCAAAAATATTCGGATCTAAAAATACGAAATGTACGATCTGACTTGTGAGTCTGGCGGAGCTTTCGTGGTTGTAAATGACAGCCAGACGTGTATTTTCTATGAAATTATAGAATTATTTATCATGTGACAAATTTTCAAATCAGGGAAAATATAAGCAAAAATTTTTGTAATTTTTGCAATTTTCAAGATGCCGCCATACTCATTTGCCAATTTCATAAATCAGCCAGACTTAGTACAAAAAAATGTAACTGCCACCTGGACTAGTAGTTTAGGTAGAAATTTTTATTATAATATGTTGCTACAGGGAAATTAAAATAACTTTGGTTGCACATCATAATACGACCACCATCAAACTACATAAGACGACGCATGGTATCATTGATGACGTGCACCCAAAGTTGTTTTAATTTCCCTTTAGAAAAACTTTATAAATCTATTAAATTCTGAGGTAGATCTGGGGTAAATCCAAAAAGAGACAAATTGTTATAATTCTAGTTTAAATTTTAGTTTGTATTTATAAGGCCTGTATTTATAATTCCTCTAATCGGTTAAAATTCTCAAGCAAAAATAAACGTAAAATACAATCAAAAAGCAATTCTTTTAATTAAAATTCCGTACAGTATCATTGGCCGATTTTTAATTAACCGACCGAATGTGCAAATCACTGGCGAATTAATCGGGAAACTTTTTATCTGTAATTGCCAGAACATATTTCTGCGGCGGCGGTGGTGGAGGGCTGGAAAAAAGAGAACGTCGCGGCCGAGGCCTCGCCTGATTAATGTTTGCAAGGGACGAACGAAAGAGTTAGAAAAACTTCTTAATTTGAGGTGATAATTCTCATTATAATTGCGGTATCTAAGCCGCGCAGCTTCTCCGACGTTATCCTATACAAACAGATGCGGATAGGTGGGATGGTATTAAAAAGATCCCCTCGATTTTTAAGTGATCTTTAAATTTTTTGCATCAAAGAAGAGTAAATTTGAATAAAAAAATGTTAAGTTTCAATAAGTAAAATTTGTGGATAAAACAATAATATTAATTTTTAGTGATCTGGGGAACATACCTATAATTTTGGCTATACAGGGTGGGACATCTCATATATCACTTCAAAATACTATTAAGGTTGCCTATACCTAAAACAAAGATTTTCCTAGATATTTTCATTTAGTGTCAGTAGATTTTTATTATTTGATAAAATCTAGGTCGCTGTGATACGTTTGACGTTATTTCAACATAGTTGTCAAATTAATTCAACTTTAACAACTACTTAACCTTTTGTGTCAGTTAAAATAAAAAAAAACTAAGAAATTTTATTTACATACTTAAATGTTTCGAATTTATCTAGTGTTACATTTTTTATTGGGGTATGTTAAAGACAGTGTTTACAAAACTTGGCCAACTATTGTCGACAACATGAGAGAAACGACTGTGACTGTTTTTCGAAGTAGAACTCCGCATATGCCTTATAACATGAAAAGGTCCTTTTTAAAAAAGAATCATTTTATGCAGTGAACAGGAAAGGAAATATAGTGGGCATTTGATTTAATATAGCTAATTTTTGTGTCATAATTATACGCTAATATCTAGTTTTAATTCTGTAGTAATTAAAATATGTTTTAAACGTGTATATTTATTTTACTCCACATTCTTTAATTTTTCTTAAATTAACAAAAAGTGTATCACAGCCACCTAGATTTTTTTTTGTCTGAAAGGTAGGTATAGTAACCTTATTCGAGGGTATATAATGTCTAGCCGCTAATGGTTACAGTCTATTTAATCGACACATAGTAACAAGAATGAGTTTATATTGCATTGGTTTCAACGTTTCAACGTTCCTTTACTGCTTTGAATATCTAGAAACTATCGCTAGTTAAAATTGTGTAGTTTTGACTGTGACTGTGAAACAAATAAGAAGAAGAAGAAGAAGAAGAAGAAGAAGAAGAAGAAGAAGAAGAAGAAGAAGAAGAAGAAGAAGAAGAAGAAGAAGAAGAAGAAGAAGAAGAAGAAGAAGAAGAAGAAGAAGAAGAAGAAGAAGAAGAAGAAGAAGAAGAAGAAGAAGAAGAAGAAGAAGAAGAAGAAGAAGAAGAAGAAGAAGAAGAAGAAGAAGAAGAAGAAGAAGAAGAAGAAGAAGAAGAAGAAGAAGAAGAAGAAGAAGAAGAAGAAGAAGAAGAAGAAGAAGAAGAAGAAGAAGAAGAAGAAGAAGAAGAAGAAGAAGAAGAAGAAGAAGAAGAAGAAGAAGAAGAAGAAGAAGAAGAAGAAGAAGAAGAAGAAGAAGAAGAAGAAGAAGAAGAAGAAGAAGAAGAAGAAGAAGAAGAAGAAGAAGAAGAAGAAGAAGAAGAAGAAGAAGAAGAAGAAGAAGAAGAAGAAGAAGAAGAAGAAGAAGAAGAAGAAGAAGAAGAAGAAGAAGAAGAAGAAGAAGAAGAAGAGGTATTTACCGCAATAAAAATAATCCGAGACGAACGAGACATATTTAGACGAGGATAGAAAGGCAAACGACACGAAATATCTCTTCACTATTTGATTTCGGACAATTTTGACTTATTCGCGAGTAGTGTAGAAGCCGTTTTGGGTTAAAAGAAACCAAATAAAATCGTAAGATATATAAAAAAATCTATATTTTTTATGTACTCCGTTTTTTTACTACCGCTACCTTTTCCGTTTTTTTATGTAAATAACCCAGATGAGATTTTTCTGCCAGTCCGCATAAACTGGCCGATTATCCCGCCGCGCGCACTTAGGAACATTTCCTTATTAAATACCGCCAACTAATAAGATCCGCAGGAGAGAATTACCCTATATTTTCCGCGATAATGGAGGCAGTCCTTTTTTGAGGGGAGGACAGCCGCCGCGCTACAGCCCCCAGACTGATACCCGAACGCCTGGCAGTTATAATTCTTTCGGTTATGACTGTTTCTTGTTTCAGTTTTGCGATTACAGAGATCGCGATAATAATTTTACAGTAACCTCTCGCGCGGTTATAATTAAATTATTAAATTTGATTAAATTTTTGTTGTTCATTAATTTGTTTCTGTTGAAATTTGCTTTTTTATTGCGGAGATGAGATGTTAAATTTTTTAAGTTTCTAGCTACACACAAACTAACGTCCATATACGTCATTAATCGTTAATCTCAATATAACTCGGTTAATCTCGAGACTATCATAAAACAAAACAACCAAAAACAAAACTAAACTCAAACATTAACGTGTTAATGTCGACATTAGTGACGGTTTTGTTGTCACACTACATTGTATATAAAATATCTATACCTCTGTGGCGGATTCATCTCTTCAAAAAAAGTCCTATGGGTATTTCGCCACTGTAAGAAAATCTACAAAATAAAATAGTTATTTTTTGTAAACACTGTTGCGTTAATCCAACTCGCTTGTCCACAAAGCTATAGTCTGTGGAGGATGTTGCAGGTTGAACACCCTGCAACTTAATAAGAGAGAGATCTTGGAGGCCAAGAGAAAAGGAAGTGTTTTCGATAAATGTCGATGCTATGAAGGCTCTGGCAACATGTGGTCTGGTATTATCTTGTTGAAATTTGGTGTTTTGGATGGGGTGATACTGCAGAATTACATATATTTCTTAAGCATCGCGTTGGGGTGTCATGTTGCCTCTAATGAAAACTTTTGGTGAATCTACCATATGCTATTGCACTCCATGCTATAATGCCCAAGGTGTTTTGGACATGATGTGTCGTTCTCTGATTTCTCTGATTTCTTCTTTCATTCTATCGCCTTCTCATTTTTGCCCAATCATCATGCATCTCCAAACAGAAGCGGAACTCGTCACTAAAGATTACCTGATTCCATTTCTGATGCTATTGAATTCTCTCCCTACACCAAAGCACGGTTACCCCCATGTTCAGCTATGAGAGGTAGCACCCAGTGATAAGAAAATAGACTAAAACTTCGTATTTAGCGACATACCGTACCAACTATCCTACAATGCTGCTGTGGCGCAACTATCTTACTACCCTGGTGCTACTGAATCTGTTTCTAAGAGCCAGAAGTCTCGATTTTTGATCGACGATTTTGGCGCTGTGCATTTCTTTTGGTTTTTGTTTTTTTTTCTTGTCCTGTGTTCTCTGGATTCACTGATCTTTCTGCAATATCGTTCCTAAATATCTGCTTATTCTTCTAGATACTTCTCTTATTGAAAGACCGGCTTCGCGTAACCCTACAATACGACTCCTTGAAAGTCACTGGTCTGGTAAACCTGGCAAAAAATGCTTTCTAGAGGTGGGAATTCTAGTTCCTCGATAGGAACTAGTTCCTTAGTCCTAATTTCTCCAGAGGAATAGTTCTTTGGACCTAATATTAGTTCTCGAGTAACATTCAGCGCGTTCAAGGATAGTTACCGTTTTTTAACAGGACTCTGTCTTCTCAACGAACACCTCAGTAGACTATGGATCAATGGCAAATGCAGATTCTGTGGGGAAATGGGGAAACACCAGAACACCTCACCACTCAAGGCGCCGAGACGACAACCATTCGTGCCAAAAAGTTTAGTACGACTGAAGTAACTCCCATGAAATCTACAATCTACTTACAAGTACATGCAAGAGGTCGCCACCACTCTGTATCGAGCAAGGTACTGAAAGTACAAGGTATTAAGGCCAAAAATGTCATTCTATTTAACACTTTCCCCCAAGGTGAACAAAGAGACTAATCGATTGGTTCTTTTCCCCTTTGCCATCGTCCTCCGGAGAACTCACCGTCCGATAAATTCCCGTCCTAACGCCCGCTCACCGCCGACCGGTCGCCGAAACAATACCCTTAACTCGGCAAGTTATTGCGTCGGATCGCGCCGTTGAAACTCTTCGCTAATACCGCCTCCTAGAGGGACCATAACGTGTTATACGGCTCACTATAAGGTCGCCGATATACGTTCGGCCGCCGCCCGTAAAATAGCCGGCCGCTCGCTGGACAAAGTCCGGCCCGTGTCCCCAGGCTCCTCCGTAACGCCTCCTATTTAGATGTCCGCCGTTTATTTACTACCTCTTGAGGAATATATCGGGGCAAGTTGGTGCCCAAAAATGCGATAATTTAAGGGAAAACTTCGTGCAAGTGTAATGCCTCGCCAGAAATGCATATAAGGATAATGTATGGTGGCAAAGTTGGAGGACGGGAAGCTGTTTTGCAAATTTTAATAGCAGTTTTGGAGAATAATGGATACTGTAATTCAAAATGCGTGAAATATTATATTTTTTAAGGCTTTGTTAGGAATAGACTATATTCTGATATTATATAATTATTGTCAATTTTAACTGCAAAATAAGACACTAATTCACCACCTTACACCAAAATACTTCTTTAAACACTGGGCGCACGTTTCGCTGAACATGTGAGATGATTAAAACTGAAAAAAAAATCAACTGTTGCTGCTTGTTCCCTTTATTATAAAGTGAAAAAAGGATTATTAAAAAAGGATTATACAAGATGGTAGCAATCTTCCCCTAGGAAATGCAAGACCTTGTCGTTGGTTGGGAAGCTCCTGGTCAGGTGCGAGAAAATTGAGACAGATCCTCCAGCCTCCACCTCACGGCTTCCTCAGTCGGAGGCAAGGTCCTTGACTGTGAAGGGCGGCACAAAGGGCCAAACTCCAGCCGTGGAAGGGTTGGAACCCTCGGAGGAAGAATTGTTGTCAGAGGAGGATGGGAAATACCCTGTCCCCTCTACAACAGAGGTATGATGGGTTATAGACTGTGTGATGACTCAAGATAGATCTTTAAGGTCGCAGTGATTAGCCCCCCTCTTACTCATTCTACATTCTACATGGCAGCAATTGATTAGGTTTTCAGCTCATCTAGTTCATTAGATTTCCATCAGAAAATTTAGTGAAAAATCTGGATCAAGAGTACGTTGCTGACTCCCAGTTTCTGACATACTCAGTGAAACGCCTAGGCATAGTTTTAATAAAGTTGTAACTCTTGTAATACTCCCTGGGTATTCCATTCCATTCCTTTGGGTATTCCATTCCAGGTTGTTGCAAGTTCACGCATAAGGGCTGTTAAAGTTTGCAGAAGGTGTACTTAATTTGAAAGTCTTCGACTTATCAATTCCCAGACATGCTCGATGGTATACAGTTTAGGTTAATGTGGTGCTGATTCATAAAGGCTATTGATGCTCGAGCAACATGTGGTCTGGCATTGTGTTGCTGAAAGATGGGGTTTTGGATGGTGTGAACGAATGGAATCACATGTGGCTGCATCACTTCATGGATGTAGCATTGGGCTGTCATGCTGTTTTTAATAAAAACCAGGCTTCTATAGGCAAGATATAGAGGCAGTACGCAATGCGGAGGATAAGAAAAAAGAGCAAAACTTCGGATTCGGCGATACACCATACACATCGTAATTGCCCTTCCATGTTCTGCTAAGGCACAGGTTCTGGCAATTCGATCCTCGAAACATTCTTAATCGACGATCTTGAAGCGCTGTGGGTCCTCTGTGACATCCAGACCTTCCTCTCCATACCCTCGCTCTACTAGAGACCCGACATTACCGTAGTCTGGTGATTAAAAATATGTTGGTTCTTCTGGAAGTTTCCCGTGCCGATAAACCCGCCTTGCACATCTTAGCAATTCTAGCGCGTCGCCTGATCGCTCCGTTTACTGCTCATATTAGATCTAATTGGTCAAACTGACCTTCCTAAAATTATCATCCATTGTCATTCCCCAGCCACCTTTGATGTCGTTTTTTTTTCAATCATACGATTTCTTTTTTTAACTAATAAAATACTCTTAATTAAATATTTAGACTTAACCTTTCTCCAGATTGGTAATTTATTTGACATTGTCAAGCGGGTGTATATATATATATATATATATATATATATATATATATACTCTGTTTTTTTTTCTCAGGTAAGATTTCGACAGACGATGACATAAAAGAAGCAGATGACGTCCATACCAATCCATTTATTTAACTAAAAAAAGTTTCTAATATTTTTTAAGTTAACTATGGATGGGTTTATATATAAATCCGTCATGCGTCATCTCTTGTTGTTTTTAACCAGTTTTATTGGTTTATTTTAAAAATGACAGATCATATTTCAATATTATTGGTTTAACGGAACGATGAACGACAAACGGACGCCGATGCGTCTGAACTCGACTTAAAATTTTTGAGAGTGGTCATATTTACTCTTGCCAAATTATATGTTATAATGTTGTGTCAAATTATGTCAAATAGAAATGATAAATATTTTGCATTTTGGACTGTGTTATTACGCGTGTTTTTTTAAAATTAAGCGGAGGAACACTCAAAATGGAAATTAAGTGTTGACCCAGACCATAGTTTACAGTTAATATTCGGTGCCCAGACACAGTTTGGCCAGATATTATGGCCAGAGAGATGTATTAGCCACAAATAAAGTTTGTATACAATTTTGTATATGATACCAAAAACTGGAGTATCTGTAAAATAGCAACACACAATATGTAAATAATAATAATATTGAATAATTATATTGATAAATGTAACAATAAATGCAGGAAGTTGCTTGAGCTTCAAACACGGCTTGAAAGTAGGAAATCTATTTTATAGTTTTTTTTTGGTATGTGGTGTTTTTTAAAATACACTCGTTCTTGTTTTGTATTAACAATACTGTAATTGTTTTTAATAAAATAGGTAACTCTGTTAGATTTTTTTAAATTTTATACAGTTTTTTTCACAATATTTTGAAGTAATCACCTGTCACTCAAATTTTAAATATATTATACTCCGCCTATACTCGGACGTCAGAGCCTCATTTGTGTGAACAGGGTGCACCACGTGAAGGTGAGGTTGACTTTTGGGCAAGCTAGGCTATATGTATCGCTTCAATACCCCTTGCACCCCAAAGTGGCGGAATTCAATTACCTTGGCAGTTTGATTTCGGAAAGGGCCAATATTGACTCTGAAATTCAGCACAGGATTTGTAGCGCTTCAGCGAGAGCATTCTGGAAATAAAAGACAGGGTTTTCTACAATCATGGCTTGAGTACAAAGACAAAACTTGCAGTGTACCGAGCAATTATAATCCCCACCATGTTATATGGGAGCGAAACCTGGGTGCCGTACCGCCGAGACATGAACGCATTAAACAAGTTGCAACAGAGACACCTTAGACAACTCTTAAGAGTCCGGTGGTTCCATCATGTCTCAAACGTATCGGTCCTTGAAAAAGTTAACTGCGAGAGTATTGAAGCCATGGTTACAAATCCGGTTAGGATGGGCTGGTCACGTATGCAGAATGCAAGAAAACCCCATGCCAAAATCTCTGCTCTACGGTGAGCTTGTAGACGGTAAGAGGAGGCCGGGTGGACAACTGAAAAGGTACAAGGACATTTTCCACGAAAATTTAAAGGGAATTAACATGCAGAATGAGTAGGAAAAAGCAGCTCACAATAGAACTCAATGGAGAAGGGTTGTAAACTCAGTTAACAGCGACAACCAAAAAGTAAAGAGGCAACAAAGCAATGAGATTTTTGAATGACCGGAGTGCGGTAGACAGATAACATCACGTATCGGGCTTTTCAGTCACAGAAAAGCTCATGAAAGAAAACGCCTTGCGTGATCATCTTCTTTATGCGTGTCGAATACTCGTCAGCGAGTAACGGCTGTATGTATATGTATGTAAATATATTAATTTTCTGCTATGCGTTCCAATTGTAGCAACTTATTTCTTTGTAAAATAAAATAAATGACTTTGAAAATAAAATGACAGACACATTTATCACTGTCAAGGATCTTGTCTTTGGAGAGACTATAATCCAAAAGGTTAATAGGATTAATAACACCAATTGTCAGTCATGAATACAACATATCTGCACCCATCTCCCTATTGTGTTCCTAAACAAAACTAGACGCCGTCTCAATTATTAAAATTACCCACACTATTTCCACATCTCACGTGACGACAAAGCCCGCAACGACTTTCTGGTGTTGGTAAACCAATTTACGGCGCGGCTCTATGCAGACAACATCCGCGATAAATATCAAAGAGCGCCCCCCAGAATAGGACTCGACAATGGCGGGCGGCTAAGTCAGTCGCAACAATTCCGTTTGTGAACGGGAACGGGTGACCGCAGCCCGTCCGGCCCTCATCCGTGGAGCCGCATCAAAGAAGGGCTTAGGACTGGAGGAGAGCGCCTTGATGACATAAGCCCACGTTACGGTACCCTTTGCGAGACAGACGTTGGAGCGGCGACGTTTACTCTAGGTGCTCTATTGTTTATTTATTAAAATTTCATCCTACTGTAAAGGTACAAACACATATATGTTTAATAATAATAGTTTTGGTCCGTGTATTTTAACCTAGGAATTAAGCATAACTAAACATTGTCTTATTGTTTTTATAAATATATACAGGGTGGCCCATTAGTGCGAAGGAGTGTAATATTGTGGTCGTTGCCAAACATATGAAAAAAGAATTATTGGCTTGGTGCATTTCAGTTGATTTAAACTAATTACGACCGCAGCGCTTCAACACCAGAAATCAGAAATTATCAGTACATGTTGATGTTACAGTTCATGTTGACATTAAAATAATATTGAAATCGTTGCTTTGTCATAATATCTAAGTATTTTAGTTTTTTGCTAGTCCAGTTATAGAGACTATTAAATACTCAAGTACGAGGTTTGTTTGATGTAACGCTGTTTCGGGTAGTACTCGTAAAAAATAAGTGAAAAAGAATTCGAACTAGGCATTGTGTTGTGTTGTGACAATTTGAAATGTTAATAAAATTGCCAAAAAATGTTAACGCGTAAAGAAGTACGTAATTAGGGCGTTGTTGGGTTGGTTACAGTTATTCAACTCTCCCGAAACAACATTTTATAGCTTCATAGTTTCCCACACCTATTTGATCAAAAGCAAAAATGGATTAACAAACAAAGTGCTCGTTACATAATCAAAAAATTAAGACACATACTATGAGAGGATAAAATATAATTTGCAATATTAATCGTAACATCTTCTAAAATTATAATCTTTTAGAATCTTTTAGATGCAGAATTGAAAAATTAACACTTTTTATATTTAAAGTATTTCAAATTTATTAATGGTCTCGCAGATATTAGCGGAATTATATTACATATGTCTAAAATCGCTTATTTTTGGGGCTTACTCAACCGGGTCTCACAATGCAAATTCACCTCAAATATCCATTTAGTTGGTCATTGGCAAGCACTCTCTCATTGTACATGAAAATAACAAAACAAACATTTACTGATCTGGATAAAATTGATTATTAAATAGTAAGACTCACTCGGGGGTACTCCGCCCCCTAACCACTGTGACATCACTGACATTCTATTCAATATATCACATTTCATATCTTCCATCTAATTCAAATATTATTCGGATCTATTGGTTAATAATCTTCCACAACTAGCTAGTGTCACCTGAAATAGTATAGGGGCTTCCCCCGGACGCAATTCTGCCGCTAAACAGATTTGCATCCCAATTGAATAAGCTAATTGGGGTAGCTCACTACCACAACGCCGCATCGTGTCAATCGAGAGGACAAGGGAGACCTCAAACTCTCAAGACCAACCTCGAAGGCAAGACGTCACACCACAAGAGGTTTTCTTCTGGTCAAACGACCCATTGCCTTACAGTACATGCAACGTTTATAGTCAAAAGACTTTCAACCCACAAATATCAGCTCTATGACAAAACACCACACAACAGCCGGCCGGCCTATCATCTACTGACTCGCCTCTGGCAAGCCAAGCCTCCTCTTACATCATAATTTTACCGGATCGTAAATATTTACATTACTTGCCAATGAATCATACTATTTTCTCTAATCGACTTTCAAATAGCGTGTTTTAGCATTACTAGATAAATAAATAGAGAGTTTCCAAATTATAAAATCATTATTATAACCAACTTATTTTCCAAGTTTTACATATGGTTCTTCCAACAGTAAATTTTTATCAAAGCCACCTAATATGATCTGTCTGGTATTTTATGTTGATATAATGATTTTAACCAAGGTTTTAGTAAATAAGAAATTGGCTGGCAACACCCATAGTGCTTCAATTAAAAATAGGGTACTATATGCAGAATTCTATGCTGAATCCCATTATTTGCAGAAAAATGGGTGGTGCAGTTTAAAAAAAAAATAAATCTTCATCATAACTTTTTTTTGTGATAGCCTGTATACAACAAAATATTTTTAGGATATGCACCACTATAAACCATACATTTGTATAAAAATGTTTTTCAATTCTTCGACAACAACGACAATATTGGACTTCGTCGCATTAATGGGCCATCCTGTATAATAAATAGAGGTCGAAAATTCTGCAAAGGGTATCCAAAATTCGAGCCTCATCATTGGGATCTTGGTTAATAGAAAAGATACAAAATCAAATTATTTTTGTACATTGTGGTGAATTAATGTTTTGTTTTGCTGTTGTAACATCAAAGGTTCCAACCCCCAACTGTAATACAAGTTTTAAAAATATTGAGTTCCTACACATCTGCGTCCGTGCATCATCGTTCCGCCACTCCAATCATATTGAAGTATGATTTGTCATTTTTAAAATAAATTAAGATTTACATATAAACCCATCTATAGTAAACTTAAAAAATATTGAAACTTTTTTTAGTGAAAACGATGGATTGATATGACTCTCATCTGATTTTTTTCTATTATCGTGCTAATTTCGTTGATATTCTCCTTTCTTAGTATTTTTATTGTTTTTTAATGGGTTTTATCATCATATATTTACATTTTTTTTTTCAAAAAATTTAAGCATTTATATTAATACTCTCTTAATTTATAATTAACAAATACATGATCTACATTTCCTTTTAAAAAACACTCCCCCAATTAAATTATTTACTAGTGTGCCACGGCTATGTTAAAAACACTAATTTTTAAACCAGGAGTCCAAAATGTATATTTGATCGTCTAATGCTTCGGTTAAAATTTGCCCAAATCATATAATCCTATCTCAATTTGTTTCAAATAGAACAAGATGGCTCTGTCACATATTTGGAAAAATCATTTTTTTACGATTAATTTGGTACCACACACTTGGCAGTTCGAGTCAAATTGTCATTATGAACCGCATGTTACAATTTAAAATAAACCATATGAGAAAATGTCAAAAGTTGACATATGATATGTCATTCTATTCTATTCAGAGTGTCATTTTGTGTCCAATAAAGTAGAAATGTACCGAGGGTGCCATTTAAAAATCAAAAATTGTGGTCATTTTCTGTGAAACAGAGAGTGACCAAAAAACAAATGAATACGCTAATTAATCCTAATTTATGTCATATATACTAATAGACTAAATATTGTTTTTTCATTTAAAAAATAAAAAAGTTATAGGGGTGTGCCACTTTTGAGACGCACCCGGTATAAAATAAAACATGCAATTAAAAACAAAACATTATGATAGGCAAAGAACGTATGTACCCAGTAACTTGTATACCTACAGTTTTTGTCATCGTCTGTCGAAATATTTCCTGAGTCGTTATACACACTATACTCAGCACTTTTAATCTAGAACTGAACACTTTTCCCCAAACTCAAAAAAAATCGCCGCACTACCCCACTCCCCCCGCTCTATCTTTCCGGGATGGCGTCGACGTCGTTTAGGTAATCCGACGCCACCGGGCGACGCCTATATAATTGCTCCCGGTTTTCAATTAACGACCCCAACAAATCAAACCGTTTTAGGAGCGATCCGGGTAACGTTCCGTTGCCTTTATGTTCCTCAATCCTCTGAAATATAGTCGCGCGGAACTGCTGAATACAAAGAAAAGGTAATTGGACGGATAAAAATTATTGGCAAAGGTTTAAGACCCTTTTAACCGTACGGATGGGCATTTTGCACGGATAGAAATGGGTTTGTATAGAACGGTTCGATAAGGGGTTTGGTTAAGTCGTTGTATAAAAAATCCTAGGAAGGAATCAAATACTATACGTTAGTTAATATTTTATTCTACGTATATGTTAGTATACATCAGTTTTGGTTTCATTTTTTTGTCATTTCGGTGTGTTTATTTCTCTTAATTTCTTTCTTATTTCCTAATTAGTTTTACAAAAGGGTATAAATCGAGAAAGACCTTGTCTTAAAAAGAGGGCTTAAAAATTTATCTTTGTTCATTTTTTCGTCTATTTTCAGGATTGACAAAAACATAAAAATCTGCGGAAGAACTTTTCACTAATAAGTAGTCATATTAAGTCAGTTTAATTAGTAGTCAGTTTTCTTTAATAGGACCCTGTATCTTACTTCTTTATTTTATCGCCAAGTCGAGCACAGCCGTACCATCCTTTTCTCGAAGGTATTAGCGGCACTTGTAACCACCCTGTAACTTCATTGTGGATCAAGCAAGAATATTAATTTTAACAACACATGAGGTTCGGAGGAGATACATAGACATAGAGAGAGGACATACTATAGCGGGCTAGATTACCAAAATATCTAGTAATTATACCTCATAGTTTAGGAATTATCGCATGTCAAACTTTAATTTCGACATTGATTCACTGACACATCATCAACATTCTAAGGTACTTCTAGATTTGTCACAAACTTCAAATTTTAGATAGCTTTACGCTTATATCCAAAAGAGAAAATGAAAAATCTCGAAATATCCTTATGGATCAAAAGTTAGCTGTCGCTAACGCTAAGCTAAAAATTAGTTTAGCCGCTACCTGTAACTGACTTTCCGGCTATGGTAATAGGAGGACCGGTGATTTTTATATAAAGGCACCTGCTCTACCTATCTAAAATATTATCAGCGTTACAGCTTTGCCAGATAATTTGAAAAGTGGTAGCATCTTTGTTATTTTAAACGGAACACCCAGTATATTATTACATTTTTGGAAACTACTCTCATATCTCATAATTTTTCTATTATACTAACCTTTACCTATGTCTTATAGTTTTCGAGATAAAAAATAAAGTATGTGCAAAATTATCATATATTAGCAACATGATAGGGTATAGATTTTATCTACAGTATGTCCCCGGATTGTCTTTACAAGAGAAAACGCTTTTTTATTATTGATATTTTTGAGAAAAAATCATTCTTCATAAAGAAATTTGCTTATTATAAAATGGTTAATCCCATTTATACTTTTCTAAATTTCCATATCGTTTTAGAGAAAATTAAAAAGAAACATGAAAATATGATTTAATTTTTTAGTATAAAATCTCTTTAAGTCCTAAAAATCAAAAAGCCTTTCTATGATAATATAATTTCGACTTTATTCTTTGATAGATGGGTGAAATGAAATTCACAAATTCTACGAACAACTTTATCAGTCTGTTATACCAAACAAAGATAGAGTACAAAAACACATCATAAACGTAGGATCAGAAGATATGCCAGAAATATCAACCACAGAAATTAAATACGCACTTCAACAAATAAAAAATGGCAAAAGCCCAGGAGAAGATCGTATTACACCTGAAATGCTGAAGATGGGCGGAAACCATTAGTGGATGCCGTGGAAGTATTGTTAAATAAATGTCTGATGGAGGGTAGAATCCCGGACGCATGGAAAAACACAGAAGTTGTGCTATTATACAAAAAAGGAGATTTTACAAATATAGAGAATTATAGACCAATAAGCCTTCTCTCGCATCTATACAAGCTCTTCACTAGGATTATCAACAACCGACTGTCTACGAAACTAGATTCCTACAGCCCATAGAACAGGCAGGCTTTCGAAAAGGTTTTAGTACCATCGATCATCTACAGACAATTAAAACAGTCATTGAAAAAACAACAGAATACAATATACCTCTACATTTAGCCTTTGTAGACTACCAAAAAGCCTTTGACAGCATCAAAACCTGGTCATTTCTAGCTGCAATGGAGGACGCGAGAATTGATTCCAGATATTATTCCATATTAAAAATATCTATGATAGTGCAACCTTCCAAGTTAAATTAGATGATGACCTCAAAACAGAAAAAATACTACTCGGCAAGGGCGTCAGACAAGGAGATACCATCTCTCCCAAGTTATTGAACTGAAAAATGAAATATACGTGTTTAGGAGTTTTTCCGAAAAACTCACCGGTTTTTAAATAAAAAATATTTTAATATTTGAGGGACAGTTTCACCCCCTTAGAATTCAAGTTTCGAAAAATCCCTTTTTATCGAACCTCTACACCCTAAAGTCAATCTGTTTTCTAAAAATCAGCTTTTTACGTCAAGCGCTTTAAGCAGGATCGTGATTAATCAATGACCAGATTTTTCGAAACACCCTGTATACATTTTTAAAAAATCTTAAAATATGTAAAAAAACAAAATAAAATATACGTGTTTAGACGTTTTTTCGGCAACTTGACCGTTTTTTAAATAAAAAATATTGTAATATATGAGGGGTGGTTTCACCCTCTTGGAACTTGAATTTCGAAAAATCCCTTCTTATCGAACCTCTACACCCTAGAATCAACCTGTATGCCAAAATTGAGCTTCTTACGTTGAGTGGTTTTAGCAGGATCATGATTAATCAGTATGCCAGTAACTTAAGGATTTTATAATATAAAATCATAATAATAATAATATATTATATTAGTATAGATTTGGATTAACGTCATATTTTTTACTGTTGTTAAAATATCAAATTTTCCAATAACTATTATCACCCTCTCCGTAGCACTGAACTAAAAAAATATGTATCAAAGAATTAAAACGAAATTATATTACCCTAGAAACACGTTTTGATTTTTAGAGCTTAAAGAGACTTTAGACTAAAAAATTCAATTATATTTTCATGTTTTTTTTTAATTTTCTCTAAAACGGTATGGAAATTTACTAAAGTATAAATGGGATTAACCGTTTTAGAATAAGCAAAATTTTTTATGAAGAATGCATTTTTCACAAAATTTCAATAACAAAAACAGTTTTCCTCTTGTAAAGACAATCCGGGGACATACTGTAGTAGCCTTCTTAAAAAAAAACTCGTAAAAATAGCGTCTTTCAACTAACCTAACTTCACTGAACTGTAGAAAAACGCATCTGTATCTTCGAGCATCGGCAACGCGGCGCAATAGCGCACGGTACAAACACTGTCTCATTTTTTTCTCTCCGTCTTAATAAGATCTCATAGCGATTCACTTCCACACATGTAAATGCCGACCCAAGAACAAGGCTTGCCAACGTGGTATAAAATAAGAGCTGCAATTAAAAACAAAACATTGTGATAGTCAAAGAATGTATGTGGCTAGTAGCTTTTACACAATTTGCGGTATGTAGGTCAAAGTCAAAATTCAAAATTCGGTTTTATATACTGTTGCTACAAATAATTGTTGTTTATGTATTCGTAGGGAAGTTCCCATTTTGCCACTTAAAGCGCTAGAAACTCTTCCCGATTTCTAATTAAACGGAAAAGCGAAGCTGACACATAATGCCGAAATGACACATTGGGTTGTTAGCGGGCGCAAGACGAGTCGTATAAATAACAAAGTTTAGACGTGCTTATTTCATTAAAGGCCACTTTGGCCCATAACTCACTATTATGTAAGTTTGAGGAGGTCTAAAGGGACGGTCCGACAACAAATTTCGACTATCTAGATGCGAAGTGTTGATTCAGGACATGTCCCGAAAGTAGCAGGAATTCTCATAAATCAGAAGAAGGACGGCGACATTGGTGGAAGCCAATGAACAATAAAATGGTAAATCCTATATTTTCAGATAATTTATTTATAGCAAGTTCTCTAAAATCCAAAAAAATTCTAAAAAATACGGTATTTATAATTTTATATATTTTAGTAAATAATATTCTTTCTAATTGTGTAAAAAAAACTCCCAACAACAAAAACGAGAAACAAAAAAGAGAAAGAAAAAACTTCCAAACATCTCCCTTCTTAACACCATTCTTTAATCGACTTTTCAGTTTGTTTTTGTTTTTCTTTCTTGAATTTACAGGGTGGTCCGAATTGTATTCGGGAAACTTCGGCACCACATTCTACCAATAAAAATAGGTAGATTAGATTCTTCGAGGTATGTCTAGCGACGTGATCTACTAAGACCTTTTCTAAGATCTATTGTGGCAAAGCTGATCCGTAGGTTACATTCTCCAGTCCTCTTCATTTCCCTTCTCCTCCCATTATCGAATGTAAAAAAACACAAAGAATAAAAAAAAACTATTTAAAATATCTAACACTACTATCTACAACTATTCAAGAACACTTTAATTTTTTCAATAAATACGCTCCTGAAACATTAAGCATATTTTTGTCCGTTAGACAATTATACATTTCCAAATTTCTATACCCTTTTAGAGTAAACTGAAAAAAAAACATGAAAATATAGTTGATTTTCGTTAGAAAAGTTGGTTTTATTAGTAAAATACCGACAACAAAAAAAACTTCACTGAATCAAAGCAGCCGTGTCTACAAAAAATAGCTATTTTATGTTGTGGATTTTCTTACAGTGGCGAAATACACAGAAGACTTTTTTTAAAGAAATAAAGCTTTTACAAAAATATAGACATTATTTAATGTCAATTTTATTTAATATTGACGTTTGAATATCTCCTGAAACCTCAAATCTAATGATGTTATACGTGCAATACTGTCTTATATTTAGTACATGTTAATGTGTACAGGGTGGGTCAAATTCGACGCTTTTAAATGGAAACAACCTTTTCTTTAGGAGATAGACGAAAACTAATATCGGCGTCTGGAGCTCAATTTGTATCAAAAACATGATGGTGAAAACCGCACATCAATATCTGTTACCGTTTCGGAGTTACGGGGTGTTTTTCTCAAAAATATGCATTTTTAACAAATCGCTGTAACTTTTTTGCAATGGAAAATTTTGTATTTCTATGAAAACATTTCCAAAGCACCTTTATACGTAGAATTTACTGGTTTAAGTATATTTTTTTTTAAATTAGTAATTTAAGAGTTATCAACAGAAAAATTGATTTTTTATTTGGGACATCCTCTATATTTTTAATTAAATGAAAAGAATTTAAAATTACCTTTCCAAAAATATAGCACACTTGATATTTTGTTATAGTCCCCTTCGAAATACAGAATTTTTAAGTTCGCCACTTTTAACTAGTAGGCTTTTGGCCCTTTATTGATGATATGCCCTTAATGGAACTCGAAAACATATTTTTCCAGCAAGACGACGCACCGCCTCTGAACACTGAAGTTAT
This sequence comes from Sitophilus oryzae, assembly GCF_002938485.1. Lineage (NCBI taxonomy): Eukaryota > Metazoa > Arthropoda > Insecta > Coleoptera > Curculionidae > Sitophilus > Sitophilus oryzae. The sequence continues at coordinate 976,044 of NW_022146024.1, forward strand.
CAGCAAATTTTTGCAGCCAATTTCAAGAATAACTGGATAGCTAACCAAGATCCCAGCCGCTGGCCGTCGAGGCCGCCTGACTTAGTGCCCATGGATCTAATCCTATGGATATATTTGCGGAAGAATAAAGGTTCCTTATTCTTCCGTATAATCTAGACATAATTAAAAATACTTAGCAGTTATGAGAGGGTATCTTTCACCCCCACTGAGTTAATGAATTCCGCGAGAAATATCCAAAAACTGTCCCGTCTGTCCCTCTCTAAACTGCCTGTTATTACCTCAGGATTGTGAATCCAAGTACTCATTTAAGTTTGAGTCGACCTAGGTACCAAACTATTTTTATTTTAATGAAAAGAATGGTTGATGTAATGCCGGGTGTGGGTATCAAACCCACTACCTGAGATTGGTAGACGAGAGCCTGTACTTCTACGCCATCGGGCACCATAAGTATGACTTATTTATGTATATATACCTTAGACATTTTTTAAAATAATTAAGATTTACATATAAACCCATCTATAGTAAACTTAAAAAATATAGAAATTTTTTTAGTGAAAACGATGGATTGATATGACCTCGGATATGACTGTTATCTGATTTTTTTCTATTATCGTCACTAATTTCGTTGGTATTCTCCTTTCTTAGTGTTTTTATTGTTTTATAATGGGTTTTATCATCATATAATATTTATATTTTTTTTTCAAAAAATTTAAGCATTTATGTTAATACTATCTTAGTTCATAATTGACAAAGCTATGATCTACATTTTCTTTTAAAAAAACTCTCCCCCAATTAAATTATTTATTAACTTAGTAATCCAGTTAGTAATTTTATTTAAGTGTCAATTAACTTTTGCGACATGATTGACAATATGAAAAAGCCATTTTAACGCCGAGGCATAAAAGTAAAGCACTTTGACACCTAAGCACATAAGTACAAAAATATATTATTAAACGGATATTAAGTGTCAAGTAGGTGTGTGCCCATTCTTACTCGAGATATAATTACATTTCAAGGTATTACTTCTTATATTATTTGCGACGTTTGAAATTGTTTAAAAAATATTTGTGACGTTTGAAAAAAATCGAAGTAAAGCGAAAATATATTAATATCATTTTTGTTAAAAAAATCGTATTTTAAATTTAAATCTAGTGTGCCATGGCTATGTTAAAAACACTAATTTTTAAACCAGGACTCTTGAAAATATATATTTGATCGTCTAATGTTTCGGTAAAATTTGCCCAAATCATATTTTTAATCCTATCTCAATTTTTTCAAATAGAACAAGATGGCTCATTTACATATTTGGAAAAATCATTTTTTTACGATTAATTTACTACCACACACTTGGCAGTTCGAGTGAAATTGTCATTATAAACCGCATGTTGCAATTTAAAATAAACCATATGAGAAAATGTCAAAAGTTGACATATGATATGTCATTCTATTCTATTCAGAGTGTCATTTTGTGTCGAATAAAGTAGAAATGTACCGAGGGTGCCATTTAAAAATCAAAAGTTGTAGTCATTTCCTGTGAAACAGACAGTGACCAAAAAACAAATGAATACGCCAATTAATCCTAATTTATGTCATATATACTAATAGACTAAATATTGTTTTTTCATCTAAAAAATAAAAAAGTTATAGGGGTGAGCCACTTCTGAGACGCACCCGGTATAAAATAAAACATGCAAAATTAAAAACAAAACATTATGATAGGCAAAGAACGTATGTACCCAGTAACTTGTATACCTACAGTTTTTGTCATCGTCTGTCGAAATCTTTCCTGAGTCGTTATACATACTATACTCAGCACTTTTAATCTAGAACTGAACACTTTTCCCCAAACTCAAAAAAAATCGCCCCACTACCCCCCTCCCCCCGCTCTATCTTTCCGGGATGGCGTCGACGTCGTTTAGGTAATCCGACGCCACCGGGCGACGCCTATATAATTGCTCCCGGTTTTCAATTAACGACCCCAACAAATCAAACCGTTTTAGGAGCGATCCGGGTAACGTTCCGTTGCCTTTATGTTCCTCAATCCTCTGAAATATAGTCGCGCGGAACTGCTGAATACAAAGAAAAGGTAATTGGACGGATAAAAATTATTGGGAAAGGTTTAAGACCCTTTTAACCGTACGGATGGGCTTTCTACACGGATAGAAATGGGTTTGTATAGAACGGTTCGATAAGGGGTTTGATTTAACCGTTGTATATAAAAAAATCTAGGAAGGAATCAAACACTATACGTTAGTTAATAATTTATTCTACGTATACGTTAGTATATGTCAGTTAGGAGTTAATTTCTTTCTTATTACCTAATTAGTTTTATAAAAGAGTATAAATCGAGAAAGGTGTTGTCTTAAAAAGAGGTTTTAAAAGTTTATCTTTGTTCAGTTTTTCGTCTGTTTTAAGATTGACTTTTGAAAATTGTATTTAAAAAAACATAAAAATCTGCGGAAAAACTTTTCACTAAAAAGCAATCATATTAAGTCAGTTTTCTTTAATGGGACCCTGTATATTACTTCTTTATTTTATTGCCAAGACCAGCACAGCCGTACCATCCTTTTCTCGAAGGTATTAGCGGCACTTTTGACCACCCTGTAACTTCGTTGTGGATAAAGCAAGAATATTAACCTTAACTACACATGAGGCACACATAATATAGCGGACTAGATTACCAAAATATCTAGTAATTATACCACATAGTTTATGAATTATCGTTTGTTAAACTTTAATTTCGACATTGACTCACTGACACATCATCAAAATTCTAAGGTACTTCTAGATGTGTCAAAAACTTCAAATTTTGAATTTTAGATATCTATAATCTTAAAAGTTAGCTGTCTAGCCGTTACCGAAAATTGACTTTCCAGTCGGGCAAAAAGTAGAAAACTAGAATTGATCGAAGCGGTCTCTTCTGATTTTATTTGTATATGAATGTAACAACAATAATTCAAGAATTATCAATTATTTTCACCGTCATCAAAATTCCAAGGTACTTCTAGAAATGTTAGAAACTTCAAATTTCGAATTTTAGGTAGCTTTAAGCTTATAACCAAAGGAAAAATTGAAAAATCTCAAAATGTCTTTATGGATCAAAAGTTAGCTGTCTAGCCACTACCGGTAACCGACTTTCCTGCAATGGTAATAGGAGGACCGGTGATAGGATTGTTTTGAAAACTTGGATTTATATATAAAGGCACTTGCTCTATCTAATTGTTGCCGGATGATTTGAAAAGTGGCAGCATATTTGTTATTTTAAATGGAACACCTTGTATATTATTACATTTTTGGAAACTACTCTCATATCTCATTTTTTTTATTATACTAATCTATACTTATCTATTATAGTTTTTGAGATAAAAAATAAAGTGTGTGCAAAATTATGGTTATAAACCCGATTTCAGACGCCTAGAAACTAGAAACATATCTAATGATATGGTATTGATTTTATCTACAGTATGTCCCCGGATTGTTTTTACAAGAGAAAAAACTTTTTTAGTATTGATATTTTGAGAAAAATGCATTCTTCATAAAAAATTTTGCTTATTCTAAAATGGTTAATCCCATTTATACTGTAGTGTAACAACCCAAATTCGTAAACAAAGTTGAAGAGGTAATAGTTTGGCCAACTTTACAACAAGAAATTTAAAATAAAGAAAGGAACCCACGTTGTGTTAAATATTCTTTTATATTGTGATTACCACGGATGCGCCTCGACAGAAGCAATATTTTTGGAAATTTGAGGAGAATAGGTTATGTAAATAAAACGCTAAATGTAATTTGTATTGTAAATGTATTTGTAAATAGCCCTACTTTTATTAAATGAAATGAAAGGAGTGCCGTACTCTGCCTGGAATTCATATGTAAAAGAGCACGGCAGAGAAAACCATGATCACTATTCCAGAGAATCTAACTATGCTATTCTGAACTTAAATATAGAGAAATAATAATAATATAGAAACTGTCCTCATACCTAGGTTTATAGTTTAATACATTCAAAACATGCCACATTTATATCGTTCAAAACTGAAGAGTTTTTTGTTAGTTTAACGGGTCCCCACCCATAAGTACGAAGTCCCTTGTTGCGGAATCGACGGCTAAAGTTGAAGGTTTGGTGCCAAGATCTTTAGAAATTATATACAGGGTTGTTCACCACATACGACACGGAGTATTGTAGCTAAATGATTAGATTTTTACAAATTGTAAGTTTTAGGTTCATTGAAGGACTATTAGAGCTACAATTTAAAAATATTTTTACAAGATACAGAGTGTCCCAAATAAATAAAAAATATCAAAGTTGTATTTTTTTAAATGGAACACCCTGTGTAGTATTACATTTTTAGTTTCTACGATTAAAATAAAGGTAAATTTGATAAAGGTTTATTACACTTAAACCTTACCGTTTTTGAAATATTTTCAATTTTGTGAAATTGCAGTCCAAATTCTAAGGCTTTATTTCTCCAAGGGTATCAAAGTTTTTAATACTAAATATTTACTGAAGTTTATTTATTGATCAGTTATTGTTCTGCAATAATAAAAATTATACTACCTTATACTGAGTGACTAAAATTTTATTTTAAATAATTACTAGCTTTAAACGGCAATAACTTGTTTAATTTAAATGGAACACCCTGTATATTTTATGAGAATCAGATGCACAATGTAATTGTCTATCAAATTGTATTATACAATTTTTTACCTATCTCTTCAAGTTTCCGTTGAAAATGCATTTTCTTGTAATTTAGAACTCATTTATCAATATACCCATGGAATACTGACATTTTAGATTATTTTTAAAGATGTACCAAATTTTTAAAGAGTACAGGTATTAATATGGTCGATATAGTTTTTTTATTTTAATAAAACTTAAAAAACTGTTTAAATATTTGTTAAAGAGGACCAATTAATATGATTCCAGTATTCAAACTACATTAATTGACTGTTTGCGTTGATTAATAATAATTGCTCCAAATACTAAAAAACTGAATTTTGTTGGGTAAAAACTAACAGTGGGGTAAAAACTAACACCTTAAAAATGATATTTCATTCTTTGACAAATGCTTATTTATAACAACAGAGACATTCATTTTCATATCTTATTATTACATTGACTTCTGATTCAAATACACATTTATTTAGAATAATTTATTAACGAACATAATTAAGTATGTAATTAATTAGTATTTGGGCGGCAATAATGGTGGTATATTTAATTAATGGTATACTCTTTTATAAAGATTTAAATAATTTTCTTAAAATGGGCTAGTAATATTATCATTTTGATAAAAACGATATTATTACTAGCCTGTACATTTTGTAGATTTGTTGCTTTAAAAACAATCTAAAATGTCAATATTCCATGGGTATATTGATAATTGAGGTCTAAATTATAAGAAAATGTATTTCTACGAAAACTTGAAGGGATAGATAAAAAGTGGTATAATACAATTTGATAGACAATTAAATTGTGCATCTGATTCTCCTAAAATATACAGGGCGTTCAATTTAAATTAAACAAGCTATTGCCGTTTAATGCTAGGAATTATTTAAAATAAATTTTTCGACCTCTGTATGAGGTAGTATTATTTTTATTATTGCAACACAATAACTGATCAATAAATAAACTTCAGTAAATATTTAGTATTAAAAACTTTGACACCCTTGGAGAAATGAAGCCTTAAAATTTTTACTGCAATTTCACAAAATTGAAAATATTTCAAAATCGGTAAGGTTTAAGTGTAATAAACCCTAATCAAATTTACCTTTATTTTAACCGTAGAAACTAAAAATGTAACGTTTTTGTTTGCCCTTTTGCGAGCTAAGATATTCGCCCATGCACGGTCGAAAATTGTTAGTACACTCAACAAGGCCTAATTCTCACAAACATCGGCACGAAGGAACAGTAAACAATTTTATTTAGATTACTTTTAAACTGCAATTATTTACAGCATATATAGATTCCATTAAATGCATACACGTTATATATTGTCTTTGTCAGATCAAATGAATAAGGAAAAGCTTTAGAACAGAATTACAACAAGAAAACAAAATATAATGATTTAGTTAACATTAGTTAAATAATGAGAAAACTTTTACTTTACCTTTAATAACATTCTTATAACTATATTTTCATGTTTTATTTTCAGGTTACTCTAAAATGGTATAGAAATTTGGAAAAGCATAAATGGTATTAACCATTTTAGAACAAGCAAAAATTTTTCTCAAAATGTCAATGATAAAAAAGTTTTTTCTCTTGCAAAGACAATCCGGGGACATATTGTAGTTATCCTTCCGAAAAAACTCTTGCAACCGTTACTCCACTGAACTGTAGAAAATTAATTGCATCTGTATCTTCGAAAATTGTGGCAACGCCGCAATAGCGCAGGGTACAAACACTGTCTCATTTTTTTTCTCTTCGTCTCAATAAGATCCTATAGCGATTCACTTCCACACATGTAAATACCGACCCAAGAACAAGGCTTGCCAACGCGGTATAAAATAAGAGCTGCAATTAAAAACAAAACATTGTGATAGTCAAAGAATGTATGTGGCTAGTAGCTTGTACACAATTTGCGGTATGTAGGTCAAAGTCAAAATTCAAAATTCGGTTTTATATACTGTTGGTACAAATAATTGTTGTTTATGTATTCGTAGGGAAGTTCCCATTTTGCCACTTAAAGCGCTAGAAACTCTTCCCGATTTCTAATTAAACGGAAAAGCGAAGCTGACACATAATGCCGAAATGACACATTGGGTTGTTAGCGGGCGCAAGACGAGTCGTATAAATAACCGTGCTTATTTCATTAAAGGCCACTTTGGCCCATAACTCACTATTATGTAAGTTTGAGGAGGTCTAAAGGGACGGTCCGACAACAAATTTCGACTATCTAGATGCGAAGTGTTGATTCAGGACATGTCCCGAAAGTAGCAGGAATTCTCATAAATCAGAAGAAGGACGGCGACATTGGTGGAGGCCCGAACCATAAATATACCTCAAATGATATCAGAATTATAAACAAAAACGGAGTAGACCGTTATTGAACAATAAAATGGTAAATCCTATGTTTTCAGATAATTTATTTATAGCAAGTCCTGTAAAATCCAAAAAAACTCTAAAAAATACGGTATTTATAATTTTATATATTTTAGTAAATAATATTCTTTCTTATTGTGTAAAGTATCCAAAAAACTCCTTCCAAACATCTCCCTTCTTAACACCATTCTTTAATTGACTTTTCAGTTTTTTTTTGTTTTTTTTTCTTGAATTTACAGGGTGGCCCGAATTGTATTCGGGAAACTTCGGCACCATACCAATAAAAATAGGTAAATTAGATTCTTCGAGGTATGCCTAACGACGTGACCTACTAGTAGCTGCCGCGGTTAATCCCCAAAAAGGGCAGAATTCGGCAAATTAGTCTACCAAATTTTGCAGGGACATTTTTAAGGGCATTCTAAGGGATTTGACCTGGAGGGCAAGCCAAATTTTTGATTTTTTTGCTATTTTTTGCTATTTTTTGCTATTTTTCAAAATGGCGGTTTATAATCTAGTAAATCTGTTTTAAACGATCTACAGGTCAGACTATCTGGAGCTCGTAATACCATTTAAAACAATAATTTTTTTATTGCTGATGCAAGTTTAGTAAAAAAGTCTATATACAGGATGGTCAAAATGACTTATTAAGCAAATAAAGTCGAAACAAATAATATTTCAACTTTTATATTTTTTGTCATGCAGATATATTTTTAAAATCGCTTTATATTAACTGATATGATTAACTTGCTCTCTCTCTCTCTCTCTCTCTCAACTCGGCTTGCCTGTCAAAATGCAATATAGCTGTCGCGGTTAATCCAGTCATTCGGCAAATTGGTCCAAAAGCATGAAATTTGATACACACCTATTTTATGTGATTCTGAGATTTCTGACTCGAAGGGCAAGGCCATTTTTTGAGTTTGACTCAAAATGAGGCTTTATTTTCAAAATGGCCGATTAACAATTTGTAATTGTTAGTTATTAACAGATTTTAGCATAATATATGTCGATTTCGACAATTTTTCTGGCGTGAAATTCATTAAAACAACTCTTTTTTGAGTGCAATGTTAATTTATATGATAAATTTGTATACAGGGTGGTTAAAAGCGTATACGTATATAGAAATTTCCCAATTTCCCAATATAGAAATTTCGATTCCCATGAGCTTATTCCAGTGAATCTTCTTCATATGCACTAAAAAAAGAATAAATTAGTTAATAAAACATCAGAATATTTATGTTAGACTATTTACCACTTATTTATACATGTATCCTTACACTTGCACTGTAATGTGCAAGTAAGTCCTGCGCGCCGGCATGAGCAACGTTGCGAATCACAGCCTGATTTAAATTTCCGCACCTTTCTAGCTCCCTGCAAGATGTCCATATAGATGAAAGTGTTGACTAAAGTGGCTCCCAGGCTTTATTGTGCTGCACCCAACCCCAAGAAGTTGGGGTCGGTGTGTCACACTGTAACATATCCAATTATCCATGACTTCCACGACACCTTTCTTTCTAGTTGATAGCGATTTTAGCCTGCAATGTAACGTTGATTCTTTTCCAACCCAAATAATTCTTCTAGCCTGGAGCTCATACAAAAAGACACGCACAAAACAACAACATCAGTGTCAACAGTTTGAACCAAAATATTTTTGGCTCTAAGCCTGACCATGTCCGAAACGTGCAACAAAAATGCGTCCATCTGCCTCTTCCATTTTAAACACGAGTTTCCGGTTAATACAGACTCGCAATTCTTTATTACTAAATGTCACCATCATTTGTGACAATTTCCATCATAGAGAAGACTCGTAATAGACTCATAAACTCGTAATACTTTTATTACAGATTCTTTTATTGTTTTAGGTACTTTGGCGAAAAAATTGAGCGATTTTTTGGGTAACTCTGCCAATAAAAGCAAACTATTTCCGTTTCTGGCGAGGCAGATGGACATGGATGGATGTTCATGTTTCGGACATGGTCAGACTTGGAGCCAAAAATGTTTTGGTTCAAACTGTTGACACTGATGTTGTTGTTTTGTGCGTGTCTTTTTTTTATGAGCTCCAGGCTATGGGTTTAGAAGAATTATGAATTTTATTTCGGTCGGGAAAGAATCGACGTTACATTGCATCTTACAAAATCACTATCCAACTAAGAAGAGAAAGGTGTATGGGCCTCCGAAGCTTTCATGCCTTCGCCGGTTGTGACAGTATCTCCTTCTTTGCCGGAAAACGAAAAAAAGATGGAAAACATGGATGTCATGTGAGTCAGCAACAGATGCATTTACTTTTATGTCTTTTCCGAATGACCACATTCCAAGTCACATTCAAGCACTTCTTGAAGACTTTACATCAAAGATGTATGCTGCAACTACAGGAATCTCCAAAGTTGATCAGCTTCGAAAGCACCTGTTCTGCACTGAAAATAAGCCGCTAGACTTAATTCCTCGTAGCTCCGCAGCACTGTTACAACACTGCCTTCGTGGTACATATCTAGCTGGCCAAATTTGGGGTAGATCATTGGATATGTTACAGTGTGACCCACCGACCCCAACTTCTTGGGGTTGGGGGCAGCACAATAAAGCTTGGGAGCCACTTTGGTCAACACTTTCATCTTTATGGACAGCTTGCAGGGAGCTAGAAAGGTGCGGATGTAAATCCGGCTGTGATTCGCAACGTTGCTCATGTCGGCGGACAGGAGTGACTTGCACATTACAGTGCTACTTTTTAGTGCATGTGAAGAAGATTTACTGGAATAAGCTCATGGGAATCGAAATTTCTATATTGGACGTATACGTATACGCTTTTAACCACACTGTATACAAATTTATCATATAAATTAATATTGCACTCAAAAAAGAGTTGTTTTAATGAATTGCTCGCCAGAAAAATTGTCGAAATCGACATATATTATGCTAAAATCTGTTAATAACTAACAATTACAAATTGTTAATCGGCCATTTTGAAAATAAGGCGCCATTTTGAGTCAAACTCAAAAAATGGCCTTGCCCTCCGGGTCAAAAATCTTAGAATTAAGTGCTTAATGCTTTTAGACAAATTTGCCGAATGATTGGATTACCGCGGTAGCTATAAGAACTTTTCTAAGATCTATTGTGGCAGAGCTGATCCGTAGGTTACATTCTCCAGTCCTGTTCTTTTCGAAAGGTATATCTCCTTCCATTATCAAATGTAAAAAAACACAAAGAATAAAGAAAAACTATTTAAAATATCTAACACTACTATCTACAACTATTCAAGAACACTTTAATTTTTTCAACAAATACGCTCCTGAAACATTAGCATATTTTTGTCCGTTAGACAAATTGGTTTTATTAGTAAAATACCGACAACAAAAAAAACTTTACTGAATCAAAGCAGCCGTGTCTACAAAAAATAGCTTTTTTATGTTGTGGATTTTCTTACAGTGGCGAAACACACAGAAGACTTTTTTTAAAGAAATAAAGCTTTTACAAAAATATAGACATTATTTAATGTCAATTTTATTTAATATTGATATTTGAATATCTCCCCAAACCTCAAATCTAATGATGTTATACGTGCAATACTGTCTTATATTTACTACACGTTAATGTGTACAGGGTGGGTCAAATTCGACGCTTTTAAATGGAAACACCCTTTTCTATAGGAGATAGACAAAAACTAATACCGGTGTCTGGAGCTCAATTTTTGTCAAAAACATGATGGTGGAAACCGCACATCAATATCTGTTACCGTTTCGGAGCACGGGGTGTTTTCAAAATATGCATTTTTTAACAACTCGCTCTAACTTTTGTTATGGAAAATTTTGTATTTTTATGAAAACATTTCCAAAGCATCTTTTACGTAGAATTTAATGGTTTAAGTATATTTTATTTTAAATTAATAATTTAAGAATTATCAACAGAAAATTTGATTTTTATATGGGACACCCTGTATATTTTAATTTATTAAAAATAATTTAAAATTACCTTTCTAAAAATATAACACACTTGATATTTTTGCTCGATTCCTCTTCGAGATATAGAGTATATAAAATTCGCACGCTTTAAATAAGTAGGCTTTGAACGGCACCGGCTGTAATGCAAAAAAATTCTATCTGTGAGCATCAATTAAAACGAAAATAATATTTGCTATGAGAGATGCAGAATTTTATAACAATTTAAAATATATTTAACATCAACACATTTAAACGATATCTAATAACAATAAAAATAAATAGCAAACCAAGACATGAGATTTTGCTACAGGTGTTCGACATATCGACCGTCTTCTGTTATGGACAGACGGGGCAGTTTTTGAACATTTCTCGCAGAATTATTAACTCAGTAGGGTGAAAGTACCCTCTCATAACTGCTAAGTATTTCTAATTTGTTCAGATTATACGGAAGAATAAGGAACCTTTATTCTTCCGCAAATATATCCATAGGGATTAGATCCATGGGCACTAAGTCAGGGCGGCCTCGACGGCCAACGGCTGGGATCTTGGTTAGCTATTCAATTATTCTTGATTGGCTGCAAAATTTGCTGATAACTTCAGCGTTTCAGTAGCGGTGCGTCGTCTTGCTGGAAAAATATGTTTTCGAGTTCCATTAAGGGCATATCATCAATAAGGGTCCAAAGCCTACTAGTTAAAAGTGGCGAACTTTTAAAAAATTCTGTATTTCGAAGGGAATTATAACAAAATATCAAGTGTGCTATATTTTTGGAAAGGTAATTTTAAATTCTTTTCAGTTAATTAAAAATATAGAGGGTGTTCCAAATAAAAAATCAATTTTTCTTTTTCTGTTGGTAACTCTTAAATTATTAATTTAAAAAAAATTATACTTAAACCATTAAATTCTACGTAAAAAGGTGCTTTGGAAATGTTTTCATAGAAATACAAAATTTTCCATAGCAAAAAAGTTACAGCGATTTGTTAAAAATGCATATTTTTGAGAAAAACACCCTGTAACTCCGAAACGGTAACAGATATTAATGTGCGGTTTTCACCATCATGTTTTTGATGAAAATTGAGCTCCAGACGCCGATATTAGTTTTCGTCTATCTCCTATAGAAAAGGTTGTTTCCATTTAAAAGCGTCGAATTTGACCAACCCTGTACAGGATGGGTTGAAAATTGATTTTTTATTTGGGACACCCTCTATATTTTTAATTAAATGAAAAGAATTTAAAATTACCTTTCCAAAAATATAGCACACTTGATATTTTGCTACAGTCCCCTTCGAAATACAGAATTTTTAAAAGTTCGCCACTTTTAATTAGTAGGCTTTGGACCCCTTATTGATGATATGCCCTTAATGGAACTCGAAAACATATTTTTACAGCAAGACGACGCACCGCCTCTGAACACTGAAGTTATCAGCAAATTTTTGCAGCCAATTTCAAGAATAACTGGATAGCTAACCAAGATTCCAGCCGTTGGCCGTCGAGGCCGCCTGTCTTAGTGCCCATGGATCTAATCCTATGGATATATTTGCGGAAGAATAAAGGTTACTTATTCTTCCGTATAATCTAGACATAATTAAAAATACTTAGTAGTTATGAGAGGGTATCTTTCACCCCCACTTAGTTAATGAATTCCGCGAGAAATGTCCAAAAACTTTCCCGTCTGTCCATAACAGAAGACGGTCGATATGTCGAATACCTGTAGCAAAATCTCATGTCTTGGTTTGCTATTTATTTTTATCGTTATTAGATATAGTTTAAATGTGTTGGTGTTGGTTAAATATATTTTAAATTGTTATAAAATTCTGTATTTCTTATAGCAAATATTATTTTAGTTTTAATTGATGCTCACATCTAGAATTTTTTTGCGCTTCAGCCGGTGCCGTTCAAAGCTTACTAATTTAAAGCGGGAGAATTTTTATACACTTTATATCTCGAAGAGGAATCGAGCAAAATATCAAGTGTTTTATATTTTTGGAAAGGTAATTTTAAATTATTTTCAATAAATTAAAAATATACAGGGTGTCCCATATAAAAAATCAAATTTTCTGTTGATAATTCTTAAATTATTAATTTTAAAAAATTATACTTAAACCATTAAATTCTACGTAAAAAGGTGCTCTGGAAATGTGTTCATAAAAATACAAAATTTTCCATAGCAAAAAAGTTACAGCGATTTGTTAAAAATGCAAATTTTTGAAAAACACCCCGTAACTCCGAAACGGTAGCAGATATCGATATGCGGTTTTTACCATCATGTTTTTGACAAAAATTGAGCTCCAGACACCGATATTAGTTTTTGTCTATCTCCTATAGAAAAGGGTGTTTCCATTTTAAAGCGTCGAATTTGACCCACCCTGTACCTAGACACTGCGGTAAAAATTATTTTTTTTTAAAGTTATTGCAAATTATCGATGGTAAGAACACATTTGGTGGTGAAAACAAAATTTGCTTTCGGATCTATATTTTACACACTACACAAATATTTTATATTTGACTGAAATGTATGTATATAATTAAACAAAATATCTAATTAAAAAAAAAATTCGAAGTCTGAAACTACTTTAAGAACTGTCTGAGAAAAATATATCTCAGATACAAAAAGTGTAATTCTCAAAAACAAAACAGTTTTTTAAAGTATGGGTTTAGGGCTACAAGATATTTTATCCTACAAAATGGATTGATCAGAATTTTTTGAAAAAATTCAAATGGGAAACAAGCAAATTTCGCAAAAAATCGAAATGTCTCAGATTGCAACTAAAATATTCTTGCCTGTAGTAAATGTTACGTAGAATTCACTAAAACAAGCCATTGAATGATATCTTTAATACTGTGAGCTTGTTATATCACTCTAAATTATTCTTGATTTAAACTGAAATGTAACTCATCGTCATCAACCAGCCACTAAAGTCCGCTGCTGGACGTAGACCTCTCTCGTTTACTTCATTACTCCCTATCTTGAGCAATTTGCCTCCAGTTACTGTAGATACGTCTTAAGTTGTCATGTCATCTAGTTGGAGGACGGTCTATGCTCCTGAATCCATCAAGTCTTGATCTCCATTTTATTATTCTATTCGTCTATCGATCATGGTTGGCTGATGGCGAGGGTAGAGAGCTGCTTTCTGGAGCCGTCTCTGGCTTTTGTTAAAACCCTGATCTGTATGATGAGGTATAACTCGTTATAACTCAAGAAAGGGGAACACACAATAGATATGTAAGGTCGCGGTGATTAAATCCCTTCCTAAACATTCTATATTCTACATCGATCATGGTTTGGCCTTGCAACGTGCCATGCCCAATTCCATTTTAAAGTTGTTATTTTTTCTATGGTATCCGTAACTTTTGCTCTGTCTGGTACTTCGATATTCGGTACTTTGTCTCTCGGAGATAGCTCCAACATTGATCTTTCCTTTGCTTTTTGTGTTATTCTGATTTTGCTGGCTTCTTTTTGTTGGTTACCTAATGTTAGAGTCTCTGCACCATATGTCAGAACAGGTAGTACACATTGATTGAGGAGAATACCTTTATCCTTTTCTCTTCAAAAATATCGAAAATGCTCATTTGAAAGTGTATTTCAATCACAGTCTCTTCAATCGTCAAAAATAATTGAATACGTCAATCAATCCCAATTTATGTCATATACTAACATACCAAATCTCGTTTTTTTATCTGAAAAAATAAAAAAGTTATAAAGGTGAGACATTTCTATAGCTTTATTTACGCAATTGGATATCAAGACAATGTCATCTGCAAATTGCCAGGTGGTACAAGTTTTCACCATTTATATTTATACCGAATTCGTTCCGTTCTATCTGTTTGCACATGTCGTAATGTTGATTTAAACTGAAACGTAAATGCTTATACTCACAAAATGTTCAGTAAATAACAGTTTTGATAGCATACTATATCTTTTTTAAAAAAGCTTTAAAGATATGTTTGAAAACGACTAATTTTCTCCATTCACCTACTACAACATGTACATCATAGCTAACTGCCTCTATTCCCGCTCCCCTCCCTTCGACCCATCTCCACCCGTTACCCCTTTCCCCCCATTTCCGCCCGCACCCATTACACCCCACTTTATTTCAGCCAGCCGAGCAGAAGACTGTTATAACTTACCTTTGTTAATGGTAAGAACGCCTGTAACAGTTGTAGCGCCACATTTTGAATATTAATTTTCCCTGTTAAGTACACTTAGCATAATTGTTATAATTTTAAATTATCGCAGAGACATAACGATAAACAAGACGGGTTAGGGGCGGCAAAGGGCGGCTGAAACAGCGCTTATCTTGTTTAGGTTACGATTATTGGCGGTTTTTATTGCGCAGGGGGCGTTAGTTGCACGTTAGACGGCGATTTTAAGAGGTCCAGGGGTAGGAAGGGCTCGGAGAAGGACCAGACATGGTTTGTTTATTTTAATGGAAAATTAACATAAAGTACGTCGTAGATTCGAGAAAGAAAAATAAAAGGAATTGGAAAAAAGAGTTTGCAATGCTGTTAAAGGAGAGACATTTTTAAGAAGAGTTTGTTTTTCGGGGTAAATTACGCAATTATTTAGGATATAATTTTGAAGTGTTATAAAAAGACAATATTTGCTGAAAAATTTCAAATTTAAAATACGCTCTATGTTGCTTTTAAACTGGGAATATTTCTGGCAGGTGTTATTAGCATTCGTTCGCATTTGCTATCATTCAGCAGGAAATCTTACTCAAGTATAGATGTATATTACAGCAAAATGTAGAGCGGGGTTTCTATCTTTTTACCCAGAGTAATTCCGCAATAAGAATAGAAAACTGAAAGGAATTGGACCATTATCTCTGTTCATATTATCTTTATATTAATTTATTTTGACGCTGTCATATGGCATCTAATTAATTGTAATTTGCTACTTGTTTGATTAATTTTAAATTATTAACATCTATACACAATAATCTTTATGAAAACTATGTTTAACATTGCAAGATTTATCCGCTCTACCATATCTTATCTGTATAATCTTTAAATCTAGTTAATATTGATTTTCTAGTTCGTCTATTTTTCATTACATTTTTACATAAAAATGAGATAAATTTTGGGTTGCTCAACATATTTTGATAAATAAATGTAATGTAAAAATGTGTTTAGGGTCATGTAAATGATTACTCGATTGTTGCCATACTAATACTAATTTATTCTAACTTCGTATAATATAAATTCATAATGTTCGATGGATTATTGCTATGGTTGTTAAATATTAAAACTAGGAAATGACTACAACTTTTGATTTTTAAATGGTACCCTCGGTATTTTTTTACTTTATTCGATAGAAAATGACATTCTGAATAGAATGGCATATCATATGTCAACTTTTGACATTCTCGCTTAATAAAAAATCGCATTTTAAAATTCAATCTAGAGTGTCCTGGCTATGTTGAAAACACTAATTCTTAACCCCCCAAGGAGCCTTGGAAACATAGATTTGATCGTCTAATATTTTTAGTGCCTTGTCCTGGCCGGTTAGAAAATGCTTATAATATCTCAATTTCTTCAAATGGAACGAGGGTGGCTCATTAGCATATTTGGAAAAATCATTTTTTTACAAATAATTTGTTACCACACACTTGGTATTTCGAGTCAAATTTTCGTTACGAACCGCAAGTTATAATTTCAAATAAACCATATGCAAAAATGTCAAAAGTTGACATATGATATGTCATTCTATTCAAAGTGTCATTTGCTATCGAATAAAGTAAAAAAATACCGAGGGTCTCATTTAACAATCAAAAGTTGTAGTCATTTCCAGTGAAACGGGAAGTGACCAAAAACAATTAAATACAATCAATCCTAATTTATGTCATATACTAACATACCAAATCTCGTTTTTTATCTAAAAAAATAAGAAAGTTATAAGGGTGAGCCACTTTTGAGACGCACCCGGTATAAGATAATTACATAAAACGTAATTTTAAAAAATTTTAACATACTGTAACTCTAAAAGTATGCATACCCATGTTTATAAGAACTTTTTTTCAATGAGTACTTATTTAAAACTTTTGCAAGTTAATGATTTTAAACTTTTTTAAAGGTTGCTATTAGACTTGGATCAAGGCAAATTAAAAAAATTGCATTTATATCATCAAGGAGGCCGAAATCGACAAAATATCAAGCCACTTTTAATGGGCATTAAACTGCTTACACTATTTTGCTAACAAGAAAAAAAGTCAGTGGCGTACATGATTTTTTTAGAAAAATATTCCAGTGATAACCCATATGCACATCCCTGGTGAATATGTCGATACCTTCTTAGCTTTAAAATATGTCGCATTTATGGTAACTTTTACCTTCAAAATTTCATTCGAAACACTAAAAGTACTTGGAAAAAAATTATAACAACTTAAAAAAATAATTTTAATTAAAAATAATTTTTAATTAAAAATACTTTTGTGCCCTGTAGCTACGAAATTAAGCAGAATCGGACCTATGTTGATATGAAAAATAAATCTTATTTTAACGTGAGGAATCTCCCCACGAGAGATGGCACATATTTTTTGAAACACCCTGTATAAATAAGTAGTTTTTTCTGTCTTTTGAAAATACATGGTTCGCTCTTATTGGCTAACAGCAACCGTACGCAGGGTGTAACTACCGATATTTTATAACAAAGATATACAGCGGCGTAGAGTGGTGTCAATACAAGGGGGGTAATACGTAACTGCAATTAACATTTTACCAACACAATAAAGTTTTTTTCTTTTTTTTTCAATCAAATCAAATCTTGTTCTTCTTCTAGTATGCATATTTGCGAAAACTAATTATATTTTCTTTAAATGAAGGAGAAGAACGCATACTCTCTACTATCGAATCGGTCATCGCGACGCGTGACGGTATTTTTTATTTTATACTGCAAACAAGATGTGATTATGAAACTGCATCAACCTATCGACTAAAACAGCGAACGGGAGACGCAATCGCGGCCGGAAAGATCGCTGACCTCGGCTTATGTTCGGCGTCGTTCAAGATGTAACGAGGATAGTCGCATCATCGCGCTGTCGAGATATTTTTTTTAGCGTTTAGCGTAGGTCTTAGCGCTTTCTATAAAGTGCCAAAGAGACCAATAAAAATGAAATAATCGAAATTGAATTTGATTATTTAAATTTTAATGGGAATTTGAATTTCTTATAGGAGATCTCAATGACTTTTTTAAATAAAAACGTATTACAATATTTCGAAGGTATGCGACGCATCACCTGCATCAATGGAAGTTTCGCCGCTGAAGATATGGTAGGTCGTTAAAAAAACAAACACAAATTGTTCTTTCTGTGCAGTTAAACCAAAATATTTAAACCCAACTGACAATTCCATTCACCAAGACGATGATGTTCCATTTTCTCCGCCCACTCAACCCCTCCCACCCCTATCTCCTAGCCGCTGTCTAATTGCCACTCACTCGGACATCCGGGACAGATCTCTTGCGGAGGTCCAGCATCGTCGTCCGTTGTTGTCTTCACAAAGGGCCCGTCAGGACAGATCCTTTGTACCGCTACATCACGAGAGAAGGACGAGTCCATTGTTTCCTGCAAGAAGCTCCCCAACATAATACTATTAATTAATTAGATCCGGCTTTAAAACAATTTCTGTCTGGCGCGGACACTACTTGTCACACTCTTAAATGGACGCGACAGCGGCAACGTATAGGTTCATTTTAAAGAGGATTGTGTTACAAAGGAATGGGTGAGGCAAAGTTGGAAATACTGATAATGGAATGTCTTTGGGTATTTCTTAAGTTAATAGATCAGTTTTTATTTGCTATTATAACGTTTCGAATTAGCTTTTTTATCTCTCCCAAAAAGTCTTATGGGTATTTCGTCACTGTAAGAAAATCTACAGAATAAAATAGTTATGTTTTGTAAACACTGCTGCGTTAATCCAACGGATACTAATTGTCAGCAGTGGTTTACTAATAAACAAATTTTCCAAGTAGCATAGGAAGAAGAAAAAACCATTTACCACGGAAAATTAACCACTATTTGGTTGAATTTTACTTATATTTAACTTAATAAATTTCTTGTAGGGAATAAAGTGCGAGAAATCTAAAAATGAGGTCGTAAACTAGTTAATAATAACCTAAAATTATGCCTTGGAAAAGTAGCAACGTTGGAGTTAGCTGGCATTGTTAAAATCTAGTTACTGATAACCTATTGAGGGCATTAAGACTACAGGAACTTAAAGTAGGTCAAATGTTACTTTATTATAACCTCAAATTTGTCTCGGGGGTCATTGTCAAGGCATTGTTTGGTTTTCTAGTTAAAATTTAGTTGTTAATAACTTTAAATAGGACCTTATTTGAAGGAGTTCAAATTAGGTTGAAAAGTTAATTTATTTCGACCTCATAAGTCGCTATTATGCTTCAAAGGTAAAAGTAACTTAGTTTTTTGACTTGGAAGAAAGTCAGACATACGGCAGGTTAAAAATTACCTTTTTTAATTTCCTCGGGGTGATTTCCGTTTAAAATAGTTAAAATAGGGATTTTTACGTCATAGCACATTACCTTGTTCCCACTGGTGGGGAACGAAAGAATATTCAATGCGTTTCTTTTTTATTACCGACACAATCTTCAACGTGTCCATTATGTGCAATAAAAACAAAAAGTCCTCTATAATAACACTTACAATCCCAAAACACAAAACTTTTACAAATAATAAGCAAACAAAACTAATTTGGTTTTCTAGTTAGTTAGTGTCCTAGTTTAGGCCAGTTCGGTAATTGCATCGGCTAGCAAAAAGATAAAAATTTGACATGTCACGTGACTCTCAATAAATATTCTCATTTTAGGACACATGATTACTGTGAAAAGTTAATCGGATTGCTCGAAGATGTAATTACCGAACTCATAAAATAATTAACTAGAAAGAAGTGTCAACTCTGTGTTAAACATATACATATAACTATATATGCTCAGTGTTCCCTATTTAACCCCGTGTGCTGTTTCCGTGCCGTAAGAAAAAGACAACATAACTCAGCTCCATATTAATGCTGCATAAGTCTATTTCACCCGGATACCGATTAAACTGCGATTGCGCCAAACTCCGATTGATTGTTGTTTTAGTTCTGTTTGGATTACTTATTATTTGTGCGCGTAAAATAGTGATTTTGTTTAGTTTATTGTTTCCAACTATTTTTTGATATTTTTCCAACTCCCATGATAATGTGTTATAAATAATAAAAATATAAATAAAATTGAAGGTTAGGTGAAATGTCAGTCAACCACTTCCCTTTAAAAACATCGACCAATGAAAACTTCTTCAGGTAAGGCATGCGCAGTTAAATGAATATCCGGGTGAAATAGACTTATGCAGAATTCCATATTTCTCTTTCACTTTTGGGCTTCACTTTTTAGAGATTAGGCTGAGTATATAAAGTTATATGAATATGTGGAAAGACGATTCGCCATCGAAAGCCTTCGTTGTCGTCTGGAGAACTAATTTTCCAATTTACAGGTTGACATGATGGCTTAATTTTCATTTCCTTTTCCGGTTATTCAATGGCGGTCCCTCTTTTAGTTCAAATGTATTTTGTATATTTTCTTATCATAAATAAAACCAAAAAACAATTTATTCACATATTTTTATTTGAAATATGGAACAACGTGACTAAATAAATATAAAAATATAGAGGATTGTATTGTTTCAATATCAATTAGTTAATTATATGCGCTTTTAACGTAAACTAGTTAAGGTATAAGCATGACTTACAGTAATTTGTAAATAAACACACGTATTCGCAGACTTCAAGGACAGAAAACGGACACAGGAACATGAAAACGGGAGCTTTACACAAAAACCTGAAAACAGAAAAACAGATTTTTTAAACCAAAACTAACAATGTAAAAATATGAATATAAAATATAAATATACTAGTTCTACACATTTTAAAATAAAGATAAATAGGTATATAAAGAACAAATTTATCATCTACTATGTATCTTATAGATCTATAGGATAATTAATATAGGCTATAGTTAAAAACGGTCTTACCTTGCAGTAAATTGTTTCCATTTTCAAAAAAATCGCTAATCAAAGAGATTATAACAGCATTTTCTTGCATCTAAAAAATGTAAAAACAGTGTTTATTTACTACCTATTTTTCATATAGGTACATGGGACATACCTACTACTGCAGAAACGTCATTTTCTGGAGGATTCTTCATGTAATATATATTTTATATACTTTATTACCTTTATATTTATAAATTTTAGCCGAAATATTAAATTGAACTTCCAAAACGAAACTAAACGGACTGAATTAAAATGGCGTCGAATATATTTGTAGATTTGTTCTAGAACAAATCTGAAGTTGTCTCTGAAATCTGTCAATTCTAAACTGCTGTAAAGTTAGACAATAGTTAGACAGAAACAATGCTGTCCTTGTCTCGGCGGCCATACTTGTCGTGAGGAGAATGACAGGAATGACACTAATGACTGTTTTCAATTTTCCTATTTCACTGTCACCCCCCTGACCGAACTTAGAACTTAGCATAAAATATCATTGTCAACTGTCACTCAAAGAAAATAAAAGTTTTTTGTTTTGCCGGCGATACTCCAAAAGTCAGGCCTTCGAGAAATGAGCTTCGATCTAATATAGCACATTTTTTAACTTGCACCTCGAAGGAAAAATAGCTTAAGCAAGAAATCTTGACCTTTGAGGTTATTAATTTAAAAAAATCTTAACCTCACAAAAAGAAAGCGGACTTTAAGGTTTTAAAATTATGAAAAACCTAACTTCATCGACGAATAGTTAAAAGCACCATTAGCGGCCATTTTCTTATCCAATTTGTTTTTAAAAAATATTTTTTTGTGATATTGTTCTAAACTATTGAGAAAAATAAACAGACATTTATGAATAATACTACCTACCACAAGTTAAATTAACTAATTAAGAACTTTAAAAGTGTACCAAGGAAGTTAGCTGAAAAAAAGTTAGGTTAGAACCTTGAAAGTAACGATTTATTCTAAAATTAATTGTTAAAAATACATAAAATTTTAATGGCGCATAATTTTTTAGGGCCTATCATATTTACATCTCACAGAAAAATTTTCTTCGCAGACATAATTATCTTTCAAATCCAGTAATCCACTTCTAACCAATAACATTATTTACATTTACTAGGAAGTGCATATATGTAGGTATTTCATCCATATTGGATTAATGTTCAAACGGCCATGCCAGTTATTACTACACTTGTTTGTTTGCCTGGCTCATTATTGGGAAATTCATTTACATACACATATTAAAAAGAAAAATATTTTACCTTATTCTTTCTCTTTCTTTCCCATGTTAAAATGTAGGTAGTATAAACTAGGACTATTTTTTAGTAAAATTGACCTCTATTTTACCATGTTATGACCTCAGGGCGGTTATTTTTGACTTCATAGCCCATATTTTATACAAGACATTATAACCATTATAACCTGTTAACCTGTTTTTAACTTCCAAATTACTTTATTTTTATTCCCAACTTTGGGAATTTTAACGTCAATTCTTGGAAATTTCGACCAACTTGCAGTTGGTCAATAATAGTCCAGGTGGTTAATTTAACGTAATTTTAACTTCAAATGTTTGTTGGGTTGCCTAACGGACAAAAAAATGAAGAAAAAAGAAAAAAAAAAACTAAATGCAACTATTCGAGAACACTTTAGCTTTTTTTTAAGCAGATACGTCTACAAACACTGTTGACGTTGTTAACCCACTGGAGACTGAGTTTTTATTCTTATATGGGAGTTTTTATAGATTTCTATAACGGCTTTAATTATTGTAGCATTAATTTTTATTGCCTCCAGTACCTCCCACAGTTTAATAAGCGGGGCGCTATCGTACGCTTTTTTTAGGTCAACGAATAGTAGATGGACTTACTTATTAAGAGATGACATTTTTTCCAGGATTTGTGTGACACAAAAGAGGTGGTCGACAGATAATCTTCCTGCCCGAAATCCAGTTTGTTCTTCAGCTTCGTAGTCAGCGAAGTCGTGTTCTATTCTGGCCTTAAGGATCTTTCAATATAATGTATTGGGGTAAGATATGATTCTTTCCATTCTTCTGGGATCTTTCTGGTACTGATACAAACTACTTCTTTAAGGTTCTGCTAGGTGTTCGTATAATTTGTGTATTTCAAACTTTAATTCTGCTGGAATGTTACCAGGGCCAGCGGCTTTTCTGTTTTTTAATCCGTTGCATACATCCTTTACTTCTTTTATAGATATCCTAATTGATGAGGTGGAAATTGATATGTTTGTGTTATTTCATATATGTTCTTTAAATTCGTCTCGGTCTTCTTGCAGATTACTGAAGTATTTGTCACCAGCTCTAAATGCTTTTCCTTCTCCAAGGTATGTTTGGATTGTGTTGTGTTTGAATTCATTCTTTTTTGTGTGATCATTTTCATGATGTTTGCTTGTGCTTCTTTAAACAGCGTTTTATCATCTTGTTTTTGTGTTGTTAAGAATCTTTAGTTTAATACCCTTTTTCCCTAATATCTTTCGCAATGTTCTCGTCCTATCAATACGGTTTCCCTTGCATTATCCGTCCGTATGTACCCAAGGCTTCATTTACACCTTCCTTTAAGTATTTCTTTATGTGGTTGTAATGGTCATTGCTATTTTCAAAGTCTTTTTAAGCTTTTGATTGAGCCTTTCTGCATATAGTTTTTGGTGCTTTCATGTTCTAAGCTATCTATGTTGTATCTCGTTTGGTTTATTTTATCGTATAGATCTAGTTGTTTTGTATGTTTTGTTGTAGTTTGTTTGATGGGAAATCCTATTTTTGCGTTTAATAGGTAATGATCACTGCCACATGTTGCGCTTCTATAAACTCTAACATCATAAAATTTAAGTGTGGTGTTCTGACTTAATAATATTAGGCAATCTATTATGGTTTTAGGTAACGTAAATTTATGGATTATGCGGTGTGGGACTTTGTCTTTGGTATTTGGTTCAGCGAACAAGTTTTTCTATTTAGATCTTCCAATATTATTTCTCGAGATTGGCCGACTGGTGCAAGCTTTCAAAAAAGTTATTCTTTTAGTTCTCTCTGCTGTCATCATTTACCGCATACTAAGGGCTGGCAAAGGTTAGTCTTGGGTCGAGATTTCCGTATGTAAGAAGAGTAAAATGCGTTTATAATGTACTGAACAAAGAGAGGACAGTAAACACGTTGCCAAACGTATGAAATAAACCGAGAAACTGTGCACATCGCTAAGAGACGTGGAAGGGGATATAGCAGATTTGTCGCAGTTGACCTGTCGACCCAATCAATAACTCTGTCAGTACTTAAAGTTCTAGGGAAAGGTGTACGTCATGCGTTCAGCTTTACGATTTAATTACGTCTCGCGATACTTAATTTGTTTATTTATTAACGAGTCGTTGTAATTTTCCCTATAGCTTGAATGTTTTTAAGTGCAAGCTAGAAACGCTTGCATTTTTGGTAAAAATAAGTGAAATTGAGTGGGTGTTCGATAGTGGTCGCGCTATTAGAACTCTGAATTCAAAAATCGATATCTCGAAATCTATTAGAAATAATAGATTGTAGTTTTTTCAAGAACTTTGTTAATATTTCTGCTGTATTTTCTTTGTAGACAGTATGTGAAAATCTTTATCAATAAAAAAATTACACGATTGCTGAAAATTGATTTGCTCTAAAAGTAAATGGATGGATTGTTTACAACTTTTTAATGGAAAAAACAAACTTATCGAATTTTTCTTATGTAAACATATTGTAAAATATCCGATCTTGAAAATAAAAAAAAGTTTCAATATCTAAAGTGGTTCTTGAGTTATGGCCTATTATGTGTTAAAAAGTTGAGTTTTCAAATTATCGCGATTACTGACGTTTTCTCGTTATAAAAAAAAATGATACCCTAACGATATCCTTATAATTCCATTACAGATGCTCAGACACATGTCTAATGATTTAATCTAGTTATCTCTTGAAAAAAAAGTCTTTTAAAAATAAGCGGTTAGCGATCGTGATTTTACTTTACCTGATAGGGAAAGGCGTATCGGCAACGCCGCAACAGCACACCGTCGCGCGTCGCATCGGTCGGTCGCATTTCTCTCACTCCGACTTAATAAGATCCCTATGCGATTTACTTCCACACATGTAAATGCCGACCCAAAAGTAACAGTTGCCAGAACGGTATACTCCAATTGTTGTTTATTATATATTATTATGCATTTTTGTCCCACGAATTGTCAGATTTATTTTAATTAATCTTTCATTTACTAGTTGCCATGATGTTATATGCCTTCTCAGGTATTTTGCGGTTAGAATTGAGATGCCTTGTTGTGCTCTTTTTTCTTTTGGTACCCTGTTATAGAAGTGGTCGTATTTACCAAAATTTTTCGATCCATGACATTGCTTTTTTGTTTCCGTTATTACTTTGTCATTTTATAGGTTTCTGTCCGTTCTGAAAGTATCAGAAATAACCATCATTATATCAAAAATGCTTGATAATGCACTATGGAAAAGATTTAGGTACTTCAGATGTGTATCTATAGGTGTGTGAAAGAAATTATTTCTCTGAAAAGAAATTCTCAAGTATACTAAAATAATTGCTGTGGTAGCAAAACAAATATAATTATAAATTATAGCATAAATAGGCACATTTCGAGATTTGTTGGCCAGTCAACAAAACTGAGTTTTATTCTCTTATAATGGAGGTGCCGTAGACCCCCTACCCTGGGGAATAAAAATTTTACGTAATGGAAAGCGTATATCATTAGAAAATTGCAGCAATTTGGCATCGCGTTGAAGAAAAGGCTCCTGCGAGACAGTGACAAATACCGGACAAGGGTTAAGCGGTAGAACATTTGATCCGAAAACGACGACCAGCTGAAATAATTAGACGTCGTCGGCTCGACGTTCTAAATTCGCCGATGCAGGGAGAAGATTTACGAGGTCCATCGAAACAATAATCGACCGATTTTGTAGTACTTTATAATACGTTATTAAATAATTGGATGGCATTTTAAAATTCAATTGAGGCTAAAAGATTATCTTCTCTTCAAAATTCCATATGTAAGAGAAACATCAGAAAAGATCAGGCAAATAGCCAAACATTTATGATGTAGAATGTTTAGGAGGGGAGTTAATCACCGCGATCTTACAGATCTATTGTGTTCCCTTTTCTTGAGTTATAACGAGCTATAACTCATCATACAGTCTCAGGGCTTTAACAAAAGTCATTATCTGAGATGGCTCTACGGAGGCCAGCTCTCCATCCTCGACATCAGCCCTACCAAAGCTCACTCAGTGATAAGGTGTTCTGGTGTTTCTGTTGTTTTCCCAACAGAATCTGCATTCGCCGTTGTTTCTCAGCTTCAGCCTACTGAGGTGTTCGTTGAGGAGACAGTGTCCTGTTAGAAACCCCTTGACAATCCGAAGATTGTTTTTGTTTAAGTAAAAACAATCTTCGGATCTCCTCAACAAATACCTCAGTAGACTGAAGCCGAGAAACAGATTTTCTGAGTCTTTTCTAAGAATTTCCTTGAATTCAAGGTGAAATCTTTGGTTTTTCTCGGTCGTAAGACATATATGATATTAAAACTGTCTTCAAATTTGGGACGACCCCAAAAAGTGTCAATAAATGTTGATATTTATTAAAAATGTTATAAAAATATGCAATTCTAATAAAAATTGATAAGTTATAATAAATATTTATTAACACAAACATCCGATACGCTGCTAAAGCAGGTAAATCAAATTAACTTAAATAAATTCTTTGACATCTAATCTTTTACAAGTAGTAAATAAAAGCAAAATACAAGAAAAAAATACATAATTACTTAATTTTAAGTGAATCTCATAAATGATATAGGTTTACTACAGGTATGTATATTATATAGTCACTTACTAGCGAAAAGTTATTCCATTATTTTCCTCGATTTTTGACCACCGCACTCTATACAACCAATTATTTTAGAGTTTTTTTAGATAAATCGCAATAGCGTCACTGTTAATTTAAGTTCTGCTCCAATTCTTTTTATATTTACTATCTTTAAACAACTATCAGTAGTAGAATAAATAACATAAAATAAGCTCAGTAAAGACTGACAAATTCACAACATTTCAAATCTAATTCAAATGTGTCAAATAGTGATGTGTCGGTATTTGAGTAACGCGATTTTGGAGCGGTATTTTTTTGTAACGTCGTGTCGCGCTCTGTCGTTACTGAAGAACGACGATCATAATGACGACAAAATTATAAATTATTTATAATTTGCAAATAAATTATTTATAATCGCTCTTGAAGTTAGCTCGAACCGTAGTAACCGCATAGCGACGTGTTTAGCTCCAGCCGTCGTGATTTCGTCGGTCGCCAACAGTAACATCAGGAACTGGTATGTACGTAGCGCCACGCGATCTCGATCGGTACGTGTTCGCTCCAGCCGTCGCGCTCCTTGAATTGTAGTTCCCTGTTGCGAACAGAAGTAACTGCTGTAACTGGGCATCGGTCGCGTTCATCAGGACGTAGCGCTACCGCAGGGATCACTAATTTTCTGCTGAACGCGCCGATTAGTTGTGAGTGCTCTGGGATCAGTTGCCATTTTTTCCATCAGATTTAAAATACGCTACTCTACCGATGCATGATGGATTAAACGTCACATACGCCAAAAGTCACAAAATGTTTTGGAAAACGAAAACAAACCATTTTGTTTATTGTTCTCGGTTGACTAATTCCCTCGATTTGTGCCAAAAAAAGGGTGAAAATAATTTAATATGCTTTACTTATGACTTAGACTATATGCATTACTTATGATTTATAGACCTTAGACAAGGAAAGAGAGTTCCTTGTCTAAGGGATGCTAAAAAGCGCGTTCAGCAGAACAACCAATCGATGGCACATCGCTCACTGATCAACTTGTCCTGATGAACGCGACCATAGACGCTCGACCTCGGCGGCGACCTACTTCGCTCCAGCCGTCGCGCTCCTGGAGTTTTAGTTCCCTGTCGCGAACAGAAGTAACTGGTCCCTGCTGTAACTGACTATCGACGCTCCACCTCGGCGGCGCGGCGCGGCAGCCACTTACTTCGTTCCAGCAGTCGCTGGAGCGCTTCTAGGGTTCCGTTTTCGCCTGTCGCGATTTGGTCGGTTACTATTGGCGTTGGTGCTCCCATCGCTACGTTACTTTCGAAATAGCGATTTTTGGTATGTACTAGGCATGGTATAAAATAGCGTTGTTAGAAAGATGAAACGTAAAAGCAAATAAAATAAAATAAAAATGTTATTTGCTTTTAGACATTTATATAAGTTTTATTGTATATATCTATTTTTAAGGTCTAATGATGGCTAGAATTGCCCAAACCGGTCACCAATAGAGAATTTTTTTGACAGTGGTTTAAACTTTGTTCTTGATTTTAACATTAAATATATTATGTTGCAATATAATATATTTTTGTATTTCTCAGCATTGAAAATTTTAAAAAATATAGGGCCATTTTCTATAAAGTAAACACCGCTCTCCATAGGCGTTCTATTAAATTCAAATAAATTAGTTAGTGCATTTTAGTATATGATTGATAATAAATATATGTTAGGTAAATAAACCTTTTTACAAAAATATGAATATATAAAGAAGAAAATATGATTGAAAAAAAAACGGAAACTTGTAAAGCCCCTCTCAATTGATTAAAAATAAAATCCTATTTAAAGTAATATAATCTAACAAGAAAGAGAATTACGTTTTACTAACATATACGGGAATAACGTAAGAATGATTTTATGATTACCTGACATGAACATTAACATTTTACTTCTAAATTTTCCCATGAGTAAGAAATATATGTAGATAAAAACAAAAACATACATCTAGATAAAAAAAAATTAGCATATGTATTTATATATGATGGAATAATGATTCTAATTATGTCATTTTTTTTATTGTTTAAGTTTTTAAAGCAAACATATTTTAAGAACAAAAGATAGAAAAATGTTATTATCTTACAAATGTGATTTTTTTTCTTTAAATTGCAGCGGTTATAACCTGGATCAGTAGAATATATAAATCTAAATTATTGTTGGAAAAAATCAAAATTCTTCACTCTGAATGATGGCGAATATTATTTAATAGTTTAATTTCTAAAATTGAAACCCAATGTATTGCCACTGTCATAAATTCTTCTAGTCATCCTGTATTGTATACAAATTTGTCTATGAAATTGTTTATGAATTTACACGAGCACAGAGATAACGGCAAGGTTGGGAGTAGTTGCAGTTTGTGAAAAAATGTGGTGGAAAAGTCAATAAATCTCAGCAAAATGTATTTTGAGGTGGTAGAATGTAGAAATGAGTGGAAGGGGGTTAATCACTGTGTTAATCATCATACAGTCCCAGAGCTTTGACAAAAGTCAGTAGCTGGGACGGTTTTATAGAGGGTAATTCTCCATCTCCAATATCAGTTGTACCTAAGTTCATGGCACGAATGGTTGTAGCAGCTGCTACAATTTTGAGAACCTGACAACACTGATTGCGAGTAGGTAACTAATGCCAGAAATACTGCATAAGCCATGACCGCGACACTGTGGAAGTCGGAACCTCGATTACAAAATAGCGTTATTTTGTCGCGGTATTTTTCTGGAGCGGTCGCTACTGTAACGCGACTCATATGAAACCGGTATTCCCATCACTGTCAAATGAATCGTCAAACAGAACTGTCAAGGATCCCAACCCTAGGGCCCTTTGTCCGTCTACCTTGCATGAATAAATGGATAGCATTATACACCTCCCTTAATTTTTTTATTTAAAGGTTTATACTTACTATATACTTGTCAGTTATACAACTAAAATGTTATGTTGTATAAGTTAAATAAGAATTAAGGCAATGGAAGTTTGAAATTTTTTTGTATCAGTTTTATACTTTATACCTTCTAAATTATATAAGTAAATAAGTAAATACACAGCTTCTTTAAGTGTAACAGTATAAGTAAATAAGTAAATACACAGCTTCTTTAAGTGTAACAGTATGTAGGCAACTAGTGTCACTGTAATAATATTAACAGTTACTGCTATATTAACTGTTACTGCCTTTACTGCTAACTAATAGGCATAATAAAAAATCGTTTAAGAATGCCAGAAACATTTTTTCAAGAACAATAATTTTTTTTTCAAAAAGGAGTACCTTTTCGAAAGATTTTGTAAATATTCCTCCCATTTACTTTACCTTTCGCCGCGCCTCATTTTTAACGCTTAACACTCAAACTGACAAATTACCTAGCCGGATTTCAATTGTTGCTCGACAAAGATCATTATTCGAGAATTTCATTCTAGATGCCATTAATTCACCCTTATTGTATTTGTATTCTCGCTTTCCCCTTGAAAGACTAACGATCGTCAAATCTTTCGTCAATGTTTTAGTAGTTTTAAGAGAACAAATGTTTTTGAGAATAATTTTTGTCTATAATTTTGGATTACAGTTGGACATTAAACTAGGTTGATTTGTGTTAAATAGTTAAATATTGCATAAATAATGCATATTTTTACTTTATTTGTGAAAATGAGTATACAGGGTGCTACAAATTCGAGGTACGAGCATTAGTATCTCGGTAACCGTAATAGATACGAACATGGTTAAATTGGGACAAAGTTGCGCTTTAGGATGTCCACCTCTTGATGCCATCAAGAGAGTTTAAAAATTTTCAAGAATTGCTGAGTTTTAACATTGAAAATGTTCCTGTTAAGGGAGCCCAAATCGAATTAAAATGCTACATTTGCCACACCATGACGTCATATATACAAGGGTATAGGAAATCTTGGCGCAGCGGCGGCAGTCGGCCAGCGCGCGCAAAAACCATTATATCGCTAATTGTTTATTGATATATCTTTATTAGTTTAAAAGCAAAAAATATGGGGTTTGCTTTGATACCTTGTCAAGACATAAGCGAAACTTTTAAATTGTTTCTTTTTTTCATTTAGGCCTTCGTTTTTCGTTAAATGAAATATTAAAAAAATCTATTTTTAAACCAAATTTTCACTGATTAGATGATTATTCATGTTTAAAGTTTTTTTTATAGCGCTAATGGAAATGTTTTCGTAAGTAATTATAAAGATTACTCCCTACGAAGACTTTGTGTACTGGATCAAAAAATAATATTTGTTTTCTCTATACGGTGGTATTAATATATCGATTTTTGATGATAGTGCCCTTTTACCCGGTCTAATTTTGTACTACTTTCGGAATAAGGGTCCCCATATCATGTACTGTACTTCCATCCCTGAAAAATTCAGCTTGTGACACCGAAGTGAGGGGTAACGTCAAAATAAGCTTTAATCTACATACATCATAGGTAGGTGTATGTACTCCAGGTATATTCTACCTAGACAGAGTAGCTGAACTAGCTGACAGTAGTAATTAATTTGTTATCCGATAAGTAGTTGTCATTATATAAGTTTAATCATCTTATACCTCCTATAACGGTAGGTTTTGGATTTTTCCCGATTGGTTTTTTATCTATCACATTTATCTATTAAAATCGAGATTAAAATAATAAACTTGCGTAACATGTTATACACGAGATAGAAAGTTTCAGAATCGATTAATACGCAATACGCTACGCAGTCAACTTATTCCTATGCGCGGGTGAATGTCTTCAAGACTCTTCCTTCGGCCAGGGTCACGACGCCGCCGAAGAGGACTCGGCCTACGTTTGGCTAAACAGGCTGGACACGGTGGAGTAGTCGATATTAGGGATATTAGCGAGTCTGAATATTTATAAAAATTTGCAAAGTAAAATATGTTGGAAAAATAATTAATCCATACATATATAAAACCTCAAAGGGTTTTTTTGTTGCATCCATCCCGCCGAAACCGCTTTACCAATATTGATTCTTTTTTTAAATGAAAGGTATATATGTGTAGATTTGTTATGAAGTATTTTTATAGTGCTTAATGGCTATTTCTTTGTGTAAAACGACTAAAGACTAAAACATACCTGAAAAACACCTACACAAAATACCTCCAGAAATAAATTATTTGTCAGTGGTGTGTCAGTTAGATTATATTTTACGTTTTTAGATATTTTAGAGATTTTCATGCCGCCAGCTTTACATACATAAATATTAGCACAAAGGTTCGTTTAAACGACATTAGTGAATTAGCTACACAAAGCGATTTTAGGAAATTCATCCTCTTAGAGAGTAAAATTATCAACAGTTTGTTGTATGAAAATTCCTTACTATTTGGTCTAGAAGAATGAAATCCTACAAAAAGAATTAGAAGAAATTTTTGAAATTCATCAACCAAATGGGTAAAGTTAGTAAAAATTTATATAAAGCTTGGTGACCTCTGGATTATACACATAAAAATGGGCACAAAGGTAAAGCAAATTTATGAAATGTATACACTTAGGGAGTAGAATAGGGAATGAAAGTTTGCTGTACGAAAATGCAATACTATAACATTATAAACCAGACAGTATAAAATTATATACAAGGGTTTATTTAGTGACATCATAACGAAATATATCTTCCTCAATTATCCTTCAAAGAATAAAAAATAACCTATAAAGAGAGTATTAGTGCTCTTAATAAATAAAAAAAGATGAAAAATAAAAAAACATCTATGCTCACTAGCTCTCTATAAAGAAGTAGAAAATCATTTAAATCAATGCATGAACGATTCGAGGTGTAACGCGAACGTAGAACGTAGTCGCGGGAAAAAGCTAGTAATTTATTAAATTATTTTATGTAACTGATTAATTTTCATTGAAAAGGAATTTTTGTAATTCGCCACTATATTAGTTAAAAACTAAGAAACTCATCAATTTTAAGTTTTGCGATTTTGACTTATACTTTTTACAAAATCTGAACACATTTTATAAGAAAAAAAGCTTTTGATAATATTTGTGTAGATTGACTACAAGTTGTATAACATAAATTTCTCTACCTAGTGGTCTGCAGCATCGCCTTGTGGTGCAAACGTGGGCCTGTTAATCTGTGACGTGACGCACAACAGCCAAGAAAAACAGAAGCGTGGCTAAGAATTTAGTAATTTAAAAAAAAGTCTTTTAGATACAGTAGTAGGTATTAAAAAGTTTTGTGTTTAAATGGGGTTTGCCTTTAACAGTTAAAAAACTATATCGTAAAGTGTAACTTTCCGTAAGAATTCTTTTTTTTGCTTACTTGTTTTACGGATAGGTGCGATCGCATAATTATTATTGATAATGTTTTATTTAATTTTAACATTACTACTTTTTCAGTGAATCTTTAAATCTGTTGTTTTTTGTTAAGTTCGTTATTTAAACATATGTATGTAATATACTCATATTAACACTAATCATATTTTTACGTTTTTATTCATCATTTTCAATGCCCCCCCGGTTGCATCTTTGTAAAGGACTGTGAATTTTTTTGAAAAAACAGGATATTTTGAAAATCAATTTTATTTTGTCTTGTCGTTATTTTTTAGAAAATTAAAAAACTAAAAAAACTAATTGCATATTCTCATAGCCACTTTATTAAGGCTATCTGACAGTATTTTTAAATTTTTAAATTAACTGATAATTTGTGAGATACAGAGGCCAACTTATTTTTTTTTAATGCGGAACTGCATTTTTATTTCCTGTTTTGAAAGAACTCGGTCTCCTGAGTACAATGATATGTCACATTTAATATTTTAGTATTTTTCGTTTCGGACATTTGAACACAATTTATTTAAATTAATTTCAAGTCTGGCTCTTTTTTTAAATATTTAATCTATTCATCGTTATTAAAAAATAATATAAAATAAATAATATAAATATAATATAATATAAACAATCAAATCACTTGCCCGGAAGATGGATTGGAAATGGCAGAGAGAGCAGTAATGGCCAGCGAGGTTCCTGGACCTGTCGTCTAGGGGGAGCCATTACATGACGTCATTTGTAAAAGTGAAATCAATACATTTCAACATTTACAATAAAGAGTACGAAATGCATTCGAATGTATAAGAAGAAGATATGTTCAAAGAGCTATAAATAAAATTGAACGAAAAATAAATTTGTGCAATAGGGAGGGTGGTAACCCGTTCGAACATGTAGAGCACTAGAAACTAATTTGTAGAAGTTGATTTATAATAACTACGATTAATATTATGCATATTACTAGATCGTACATTGAGATTTTAAATTAACAACAAAAAAAGTTAAAAATAATATCTTTAAATTGCTGACCTGGATATTATTTATTTGAATCTTTTAATTGGCTCGATTTTCCTTATTCAATGTTAGTTAGCGCTGATCAATATTGTTGCGATATAATCAGATTAAATAATTTAAAAAAACAGAGTCGGGCTTGACATTATTTTAAATAATAATTAAATAGTTTTGTTGTTATTAAGGTACCCAAAATACAAAAAAGTATAAAGTGCGGCATATCATTGTACTAAGGAGACCGAGTTCTATCAAAACCTGAAATAAAAAACGCAGGGCCGTATTTAAAAAAAATTAAGTTGGCCTCTATATTTCACAAATTATCAGCGAATATGAAAATCTAAAAATACTGTCAGATAGCCCTAATAAAGTCGCTATGTGAATTTGTAATTAGTTTTTTGATTTTCTAAAAAGTACCGACAGGAAAAAATAAAATTGATTTGAAATTTTCAAAACTTTTTTGATGGCATCATTTCTACGACACCTCAGTGAAGTCATGGTAGGCTTTGGAAAAAAGTTGCTTTTGACGTAATAGTATAAACGTCAAAATGTTATTAGATCAACATTTTGATAGCCTTAGCAGCGTTTTTTCTCTTTTGAAGAAAGGAATTTTTAGAAAAGCATCGAAAGACAAAAAACGCTGCTGAGACTATCAAAATGTTGCTGATAAAATGATATAATAATATTTTAATGTTTAAACTATCCCTTTAAAAGCAATTAATTTAATTAATTGACATGAATTCACTGAGGCGTCGTTTCTTGTTTCCTGTCATTGTTATCTTGATTATCAGACAACCTAACCTAACCAGCAATTTCTCATAGTCTCTTTAGTTATAAATATTTTTTTCCGCAAGCCCTACGATTAGTACTTTCGAGATACAGCCGAGAGCTATTCTTAGTGGGACACCCTGTACATGAAAAACTCTACAAAACTCAGTTTTCACTTTTTTGATAAGTTATAGGATAACGAAAATACGAGGAGGGTCGATAAACGAAAAATTTTAAAATTTGTATTTCAGGAACTAAGAGGGCTAGAACAAATCTGTGTGTAGCATATATAGTTTCAAAAAAAATAATTAGCATAGTGATGTAAAAACCGCATATTTGTATCTCCCCTCATAAACGA
Organism: Sitophilus oryzae; assembly: GCF_002938485.1. Lineage (NCBI taxonomy): Eukaryota > Metazoa > Arthropoda > Insecta > Coleoptera > Curculionidae > Sitophilus > Sitophilus oryzae. The sequence continues at coordinate 1,011,302 of NW_022146024.1, forward strand.
GAAACCTCATAAAACATAAAAAAATGGGAAACCCTGTATAGTAGATAATAGAAAGAAAGAAATACATTCTAAATTTATTTTCAAACTCCATATAAAACAAGACTTCGATTATTTAAACCTATAAACAAACCAAACTCCGTCTTATTTTTAGACTGAAACTTGTTCGATAAAGGATATTGGCGATCCAGACGTTCGAAGGCTAATCCTCCTATTTATGTTGAAACTTACATGAGCTAGAGCGGGATCTATCAAATAAAAAGCGAAGTTTATTAAGTCAAACGCCGATATTATGTCTCGCGTCGGGTCCAACTTATTGGCCCATAGTGCTATGTCCGTTATACGGATTTGCTGATTGCAACGGTTGTAAATATGAGCTGGAATTGCAGCAATGTCGAAGATTACCGACGCTTTTCTCGGACGTTGAAATAAAAATAATATCAAACTAACTTCAGTGATTTAAAACCAGTTCATACCAATTCTTGTATTTTATAGAATTGATTTTTTTGTGGCACATAGAATATTAATGTAGATAAGACTAATAACTTAAGTGATAATAAAAATGTTTTGTCTGATATGCCAAAAATTAGAGGTGCTACACTAAGTAATCAATAATTAAATTAATGTTGTTTCTTAGATTTGCAACATAAGAAGCTTCATATTCAATAAAATAAAATTTTACATAAAATAGCGATAACATAGGTAGCTAAATTATACATATAAAGCACCAGACAGTTGTTGACCAAAGATATATTTGAAATCTACATAAAAATTTCATGTATTATACATTTCAATATATTTTGTTCTAGATAACTAATTTTGATAATTTTTAAGCAATTTTTGGCCAAATTATATAAATCTTATATATTAGTATATTTTTAAATTAGAGTCCCCATCTGTATGGAAAACAAAATGTTGTTATTTTGGTGAAAATTTAAAACACCTTTTCAAATAGTTTACCAAAGTAAAGAATTTAAAAATCATTTTATTCACAAGGTGCATTTTTCTCGACAGTGTGTTTTAATTCTTTTTAGTATGATTTACGGGAGATATTGCTGGAGACCTCTGTGTGACCGTTCATTTAGTATTTTTTGAATTATAGTATTTTTTGAATTTGAAAATTTAAAAGCGCCGCATATTTGGTGCCCAACGTGGGCCTTTAAAATTTTTAGGAAAATCAACAAAACAATATATTATTAGCTGAGCATAAAGACTACAAATAGGTAGAAGAAAATCTATATTATACTTTGAAACTTTCTGGGTAATGTTGTGTACATCGCATAGAATATCAACCTAAAAATTGGATCTTTAATTGCAAGTAAATTCAAGCAAAACTCAGCCTCTTAGAACATAAACTACTGCAATAGACTCTAATTCTTCTTAAGAAGATCTAATATTTTCTACAAGTAGATTGGCAACGGCACGGTAGCTAGCAAATTTAAAGCAAAGTTATTCGAACATAGGATACACAAGTCCACAAAAATAAAATTTTCGTTACAGAAATCCTATTTTAACCTGAATTCCTGGGTTCTCTCTTCCTGGAATAAAGAAACCAGTATCCTTCTAGTTCTTCCTTCAAATAGAAACCATTCGTTCCAATAATAGAAATAAAGAAACTAGGAATCTAACCTTGTTCCACTCACATAAAATATTCACATTAATAGAAAATTAAATTCTGGAATATTCTTCTTCTATATCTAGGAAAATCGTTGTCTAAAGGGTAGCCAACCATAATAGTGTTTTGAAGATATATTAATTCTCTATTCAGTATTGAAAAAATATACCGGCTGTTCTATTTAAAATAAAGGAGTAACTTGCTTTTAAATGTGACCAGTATTCAATATAAATTTTGTCTCGCCTTGTATAACTTTTCGGGTCAAATTTTAATTTTATTTACAAGTACATATATAATACGCTATATCGGATAAATTATAATTTAGGTAACATTTATTGAAATTTTAAATTTGTTTTTCATTTTAAGAAATTGTTAGATATGTCAAAGACCTTACATCTTAGCCATATACTTCTCTAATGAAACTCACCTTATTTTTTCCTAAAATCCGAAAATCAATTAATATGTATAGGGTGTTACATTACAAAAAAACACAACTGTGATGTGTAGCTTTTTTGGCACACCCTGTAGAACTCCCTATATTTATAAAAAATGCTCTAAATCAACCTACATATGCTCACAAAATTTCATTTCAATACAAGCTCTAGTTGTCCTTGCAGCCTTGGGGTCGTATGAAAGGCGCCACCCTGTATATCAATATTCATATGGTATTCTGCTTGTCATAACGGTTAAGAAAAATCTTACCGTAATTATATTCTTTGCAGCATAAAACTATAACTTTAACCATTAAAACTGCAAGTACCATTGTGATATTTCTACATCAGTAATCGAGAGCTTATCATATCTGACGAGTTAAATCAGTGGAAATTTCCTTCCGGCGCCACCGAAGGGCCCTGGCAATAATTACGTCGCTCGCTACGAAAATGGATCCAATTTTCCCCACCTCACATAGCTTAACTTTTAAAAGCATGCATATAATCATTAACATAAAGAACACTTATCTGACACCAGTGCAACGAATAAGATCAGTCTTCGCGCAAGGCTGCGCCATGTATGCAAAGGACCGTTCTCTTTATGTGAGTCGTAACGCGAGGCAGTGGTGGCGGGACGTTGCCGATTTAGATTATATTTATTAAAATTAAAATTTAACCTCTCTCTCTGTGTCTTTATTCCTACAAAAGGAATGTAGTGGTCAGGTGATGTGTGCGTAGTTTGTTTTCATATTTCCCTGTCTTGTGTTCGTGTGTGCAGTGGCTTGTGGGTGAGCTTTGATAGCTGGTCTATCCATTGGGAGAGCGAGTGGCCTCTTAGTCTTTTTTCTGGAACCTTGCCCTGTATAATGAGACTTTCCATACAGTCCATTCGTTCCATTCGTCGCCAACAGTACATCTCTCAGTTGCGTCAATTTCTTTCATTTCTGACTGTCTCATCGTCCAGGACTGGGAGCCATACATTAATATAGGAAATATTAGGCAGTGAACAAGCCTTATCAAAGGTAGACCTAAAAACGCGATAGATCTAAAACCCTAATTAATTCTGATTAATTTTCAGTAAAACTTTTACAGGTTGGAAGAATCCGTTTATTACATTTTTTAATGTCCCCAAAGAAACCAAAAATTTGAAAAATTGTCTTTCTGGCCTTGATGGTATTTAAGAGTTTCCGATCTTTATAAGCTGTCTAAGAACTTCTTCATTGCTATTGTGCTCGGTTCAAGAAATCGTATAGATTCTCCGGTATAACCACATTTCAAAGGTTACTATTTTATTGATATTATCGACTTACTGTCCCTGTCTCGCATCCGTAAGGGAGAGTGAAACATATGTAACAACGTAGATTATATGTAGTTTTCTCGATTGGTATTACATTGACAGGTTTCTGTTAGTAAGCAATCTTTTATCTTTTCTTTCAATCTATACTTTTTAATATATGTTTTTGTCATATTTGTTGTCACTAATTAGCCAGCTTTTTAATTATCCGAATGTGGTAATAATTCAACATTGTGTCCGCTGATTGTTATTGTAATTGGGTTAATTTGTATTTTACCCACAAATATCCATTTCGTTATTTTGATATAGATTATACACTCAGCAGCGGTACGAAAAACGGGCACCTTAAAATTTTTTATGTATTTTAAAGTTTAATATATTTTGTTATAGTGGGCCGATTTTGATGGTTTTTTTTAGCAATTTATAGCTAAGTTATTTGACTTTTTGGTATCCCTTTCTAAATTAAAAATAAAAGTTTCCATCTGTCAATTGTCGAGTATCTCCAAAGCTATTGAGATGAATCAAAAAACAAACTATAGAGGAAAGATAGATCTAGATGATAAAGTATTTTAAAATTCTTTGCTCGGACGTACTCCATAGGATGTTGCAAACTTTCACCAAAATATCAGCATGTTGTTTTCCCTCGTATTATTGACAGATGGCAGTTTTCATTTTTAATTTAGAAAGAGTTACTAAAATTCAAATAATAAAGCTTCAATTTGCTTAAAAAATCATCAAAATCGGTCCACTAGAACACAATATATAAAACTTTAAAATATATCAAAATATATAAAAGGCTCCATTTGCAAATCATCATGTACTCTGTCTAGCAGCACTTGCAAGTCTTTCTATTTTTGTAGATATGTAGTAATGTTCTAATTGATATACATATTACTTGAAATAAATATATTCAAAAAATTATTGAGATTGTCCCAAATTACAGTTGAGTGTCATCTTTTTTTTTAATAAAATGTATATCATGGTTTTATATGTTATGATACATTTTCAAACTTTTTACAAACTAAATTTTTGTTTTTAGTTCCATTTTTATTTCGAATTTTTTCAAATAATGTCTGAACTGATAATATTTGGATGAAATTTGGTGTCTGGGAGTCTTTTGACATGGGAAATTTGATTTTAATGTCAATATGACTCCTACTTGCTGAGAGCGCCATTTACATATTTTTTAACTGATTTGAAGAGTAATAACTTTTTGTCCGTATCTGTATAAAACTACTGAGTAAAAAAATATATATAATTCCGCTATTTTTTACGTAAAATGTCTCTGATAAAAATAACTACAAGTAATGGTTCTTGAGATATTTGGAATCGAAATAATCAATACATGTCATCATTGGCATAAATTAAATATGTTGACTAGATAGTTATTAGACTAAAATAATAAATTTGATATTTTTTGTGTCAAAGGTTCAAAAGGAACTGTTTTATCATGATTTTTTTAAAGAAAAATTTATGATTAATTTTAAAAAAATATGTTCCCAAATTTATAATTTCTGCTTTTAACGATCTACACAAGATGTTTCTTTTTTGTCAATAATGACATGTATTGACTATTTTCATTCTAAATACCTTTTTTAATTAAAAAATGATGAAAATGTATATTTTTTCATACAGTAGTTTTATACAGGTATGAACGAAAAGTTATTACTCTTCAAAACAGTGAAAAAGAATGTAGGTGGCGCCCCCTAAAAAGTTATATTGACATCGAAAATCGAAATCAAATTTCTTATGTCAAAAAACACACAGACCCTAATTTTCATCCAAATATCGATATTAGTTCAGATTACTTATTTATATCTGCAGAATATGCTGTCGAAACTTCCCGAATACAATTCGAACCACTCTATATTTTAATACTTATTCAGCTATTCAGGGCTGAGACAAATCCAACAAAACAATGATCATTAAATTCGGTGCTGTCTTTCTTGATATACAGGGTGGCGCCTCTTATACGCCGCGGAAGCTCCAAGGAGAACGGTAGTTTATATCAAAATGAAATGTTGGCAGCACATGTAGGTTAACTAAAAGTATTTTATAAAAATATATAGATTTATACAGGGTGTCCCCAAAAAAAGTTGCACATCAAAGTTGCGTTTTTTACCTAATGGAACACCCTATATATTAATTCATTTTTGGGTTCTAGAAAAAATAAAGGTGAGTTTTATTAAAGAAGTAATAGTATATACCTAAAATCTGAGGATTTTGACATATTTCACATTTTGTGAAAATGAGGAGTAATTTTTAAATTTTGATAACAGCTACCTAAATTTTAGTTGACCTTGTATAGCCTGATATTTAATTACAGTAACCATTGTATGTTAAACCAAATTGAAATTTGACCCGAAAAAGTTATACAGGGTGAGACAAAATTAATATGGAACATTAGTCACTTTTAAAAGCAAGTTACTCCTTTATTTTAAATGTAACACCCAGTATATTTTTCCGGTGTTCAATGGGGAATTTATATGTCTTCAAAATATTATTAAGGTTACCTATCCCTCAGACAAAGATTTTCCTAGATATTTTAATTTTTATGATTTTGCGTCAGTAGATCTTCATTATTTGAAAAAATCTAGGTGGCTGTGTGATATATATTTTGTTAATTAAACAAAAATTAAAGATTGTAGAGTAAAATAGTCAACGGTAATAAAAAGATACACGTTTAAAACATATTTTAATTATTACAGAATTAAAACTCGATATAAACCTATAATTATGTGACAAAAATTAGCTAGATGAAATCAAATGCTGTCTTTCTTGTTAACTGCATAAAATGATTGCTTTTTCAAATGGGTCTTTTCATTTTAAAAGGCATATGTGGAGTTCTACTGCAACCTCAGCTACAATAATTTCTCTCATATTGTCGACAATAGTTGGTCGAGTTTTGTAAACACTGTTTTTAACATATCCCCATAAAAAGCCCAGACTAGATAAAATCAGGAGCATTTGAGTATTCTATTAATTGGTGAATGCACACTGCATTCACCAACTAATAGAATCAGATCAATTCTCTCTGATGTAGGATAAGTTTGCATTTTCGGCAAATTTCTCAGAAATTTTTTTGTTTTAACTGACACAAAATGATAACTAGTTGTTCAAGTTGAACTAATATTACAACTATGTTGAAGTAACATCAGACGTATCACAGCCACTTAGATTTTATCAAAGATCTACTCAGATCAAAACATGTAAATGAAAATATCTAGGAAAATCTTTATTTGAGGGGTAGGCAACCCTAATAGTATTTTGAAGAGACATGAATTCTCTATTGCATATCGGAATAATATACTGAGCGTTCCATTTAAGATAAAAGAGTAACATGCTTTTAAAGGTGACAATGTTCAATATTAATTTTGTCTCACCCTGTATAACCTTTGGAAGTTTTAATTCGATTTTTAAATACATAGTTAATTTAACTACATATTAGGCTATACCAGGTAAATTCTAATTTAGGTAGCTTTTATTGTAATTTATAAATTGTTCTTTATTGCTGGAAAATGTTAAATATGTCAAAAACCTTACATTTTAGTTATAGACTTTTCTTATAAAACTCACCTTTATTTTTATCTTTTGCCATTTTTTATCTTTTCTCCTGGAATCCGGAAATCAATTAATATATAGGGTGTTCCATTACAAAAAACACAACTTCGATATGTAACTTTTTTTAGGGACACCCTGAAGAACTCTCTATATTTTTAAAAAATGCTCTGAATTAACCTACATATGCTCACAAAATTTCATTTCAATACAAACTGTCGTTCTCCTTAGAGCTTCCGCGGCGTATGAGAGGCGCCACCCTGTATAAATGGTGTAACTAACAGGACATTGTTTAATTTATTTGCATGAACGTATTTAGATGCTCCAAAATGAAACCGGTGATAGAGCCGAAACATAAAGAAGAAAAAAGGAGACTGTTAAGCCACAAGATAATAACCCGCCAGTAGATTTTACATTTTTTATCTGGCTGCGTGCATAATTCAGAAAAGTAACTGGATACGGGTTCCAGACCGCATTATACGGGGAGACATAATTTTCAATGGTTTAAGCTTGTCGAGAAATATACATGAATCAACGGGGCAGGCGCTTTCAGCTAGCCGTAATGGATGTGTACTTGTTGGATTAAAGTTCAAATGAATTGAATTTTTTTCTTTTTGGATTAGGTGTTGGATTGATTTAGAAGTTTTTTTCAGAGTAAAATTGTCAAAATAAAATAAGTGAGAGGGAAATCTTAATTGTATTGTATTTTTCTTATAATAATAGTATTCATACAGTTTATACCAAATAAACTTTTAGTCGCTTGACCGGCACAGCGTTGCCCACTTTTCTATATTTTCTTTTGGTCAAAATATTTTAGGAAACAAAAATAAATGAATTATAAATATACAAGCGTGTACCCGCGACTTCGTTCGCGTCGAATTAATCATTTGTAATGGTGATGATAAAGCAAAGCAAGATTTTCCATTGACATACAAACTGGATAAAATTTTCTCACATTTATGTCAGCATGAGAAAAAACAATATGGCGGTATTATTACATAATTTGGTTATATTTGAGGGGTAGTTTCATCTCGTTGGAATTTGACTTTTGAAAAATCCGTTTGCCAAAAATAAGCTTTTTACGTCAAGCAGTTTAAGCAGAATCGTGATTAATCAATTACCCAAGTTTTTGGAACACCCTGTATGATTTTTTAAAAATTTCAAAATATGTAAAAAAACAAAATAAATTAAGCGTGTCCAAGCGTTTTCCCGAAAGACTAACTGTTTTTTAAATAACAAATATTGTAATATTTGAGGGGCGTTTTCACCCTCTTGGAATTTGAGATTCAAGACACCCCTCCTTATCGAACCTCTACACCCCACGGTCAATCCGTTTGCCAAAAATCAGCTTTAAACGTCAAGCAGTTTAAGCAGAATCGTGATTACTCAATGGTCATATTTTATGAAACACCCTGTATAAATTTTAAAAAAATCTTAAAATATGTAAAACAACAAAATAAAATACACGTGTTTAAGAGTTTTTCCGAAAAACTCACCGGTTTTTAAATAAAACATATTCTTATATTTTAGGGGTGGTTTCATCCCCCTCGAATTCGAGTTTCGAAAAATCCCTTCTTATCGAACCTCTACACCCTAAAGTCAATCCGTTTTCCAAAAATCAGTTTTTTACGTCAAGTGCTTTAAGCAGGATCGTGATTAATCAATGACCAGATTTTTCGAAACATCTTGTATACATTTTTAAAAAATCTTAAAATATGTAAAAAAACAAAATAAAATATACGTGTTTAAGCGTTTCTTTAGTAAATTTGACCGTTTTTTAAATAAAAAATATTGTAATATTTGAGGGGTGGTTTCACCCCCTTAGAACTGGAATTTACTATACACGGCGCCGAATATGTCGACGGTTGGCAACAATGAATTTAAAAATCGCGTCCTCGATTACGTAAGTAAAAGTTTAATTGATATCAAATATATCTTAAATATCCCTAAAAAATAAATTGCATACAATATTACATTAATCTTATTGTAGAAGTATGTACAAGACTCTTTAGTCTTAATCATCTGCTGATGATGCTAACATGGTTAGCGAAACGCGCGTTTAGTCTAAAAATAAAAGTGTTTTGGTGTATTGTAGTGATTTAGTGTTTTATTTTGCTGTACAACACCAAAGGTTCCAACCCCCCAACTGTACTATACAAGTTTTCATAAAAAATTAAAATTTAGAATTATTTACCGGCAGGAAGTTTTAAATCCTTGTATCTCAAACTAATGTAGTTTTTTTCAAGTCATTAAATATTATAAATTAATAGCTTCAGAATATCAATTGTTTATAGTTTAAGTATTAAAATCTACGCTGTTTTATTTACGTTACTTATTTACGTTATGTTATTATGTTAACGTAAGTTAAGTGGGTAATTTTTGTTTATAGTAAGTAAAGTATTATGTAACAAGCCGTATTGATGCCAGTAGTCCATCTGAAAACATAAATCTTTAATATAAATTTAATTAAACCGATAATAGTTTCGGTAAAAAATTACCTACCATTTTGCATTACCTGAACCATATTTATATTCTGAATATAGTGATATTATATACTTTGCCTTAAATAAAGGTATTAATGTGAGCAAAGTAATGACTAGTCTAGATTTATATCAACATACTACTTTTGTGTACAACAAATAAAAGTACATCATAAATAAAAAAGTTATGCAAAGAATGTTCTCTTTTCAAATTTAAATTGAAATTCACACAGTTTATTGTGTTGATTACAAATCAGTTCACACTAAATTTACCTAGTTACCATTACCCAATTAACTTATCAATTAACATATTACGTGTATCTCTAGTAAATTATTATGATACTACTATTCCTGCACCTCTATTAAAATGTTCCAAATATATTTATGTTCAATTATTAATAACTATTAATATTCAAAAAAAAACTTTACTCAATATACAGGGTGTTTCAAAACAAATGCGAAAAACTTCAGGGGGTGATTCCTTGTTCAAAATAAAGGGTAGTTTGCTTCATAAACGTTGGGTCAAAAGTCAACCATTAGGGAGATATCGCGGTACAAAGATGGCGGAAAAATAATGTTTTTATTTTTTATCTTGAAAACGAAAAGAGATAGACTAATAAAATTTTATGGAAATATTGCTGTTATGAAAACACACTTTCTGGTAATTTTTTCACTTTTTTAAAATGAGTGGAAGGGGTTGAAATAAACTACCTCTATCATTCTTGTTAACGAAATCTAAAGAAAAATCTTATCAAACACATGCAAAAAAATTAATTTGGATAGTTTAGTTTGTTTAGAAACTTTTTTATCTCTTGTATTTTTTTAATAAAACTCACCGATTTGAAATTAAAAAATAAAATGTAAAGCATTACATGCCAGGACAAAAAACATTTTCTGATAAAGAATCTAGTGGGCTGCTGTATTTTTTTTAGGAAAAAATCTAGTCGGCCGCTGTTACTTTTTAGGATGTTCCTAATATTATTTTATTTGACATTACTCTACTGCAATACGTTATTATCTAGATGATTATTATTATCGTTATTATCACTAGATTCTTAATCTAAAAATATTTTTAGTCCTGACATGTAATGATTTACATTTTATTTTTTAATGTCAAATCGGTGAGTTTTATCAAAAAAACACAAGAGATAAAAAAGTTTCTAAACAAACTAAGCTATCCAAATTAATTTTATTGCATGTGTTTGATAAGATTTTTCTTTAAATTTCGTTAACAAGAATGATAGGGGTAGTTTATTTCAACCCCTTCCACTCATTTTAAAAAAGTGAAAAAATTACCAGAAAGTGTGTTTTCATAACAGTAATGCTTCCATAAAATTTCATTAATCTATCTCTTTTTGTTTTCAAGATAAAAAATAAAAACATTATTTTTCCGCCACCTTTGTACCGCGATATCTCCCTAATGGTTGACTTTTGACCCAACATTTATAAAACAATCTACCCTTTATTTTGAACAAGGAATCACTCCCTAAAGTTTTTCGCATTTGTTTTGAAACACCCTGTATATTTAAACGAGATAATTATACAATAGCGGTATATGAAACGTATCGATTAATACCATGACTAGAGTTGGCGAAAAGAATCCTAGATGGCGACAGCAGTGCTTTATATTGAGAAAAGCGCGCCAATTTCAAGCCAAGCGGGTATTTCTAAAACTACAAAGACTCATTCGTAATTCCCAGTTTCCCCTAGCGTAATTTAGAGATGAGCGGTTAACTGAAATGTTAACTGAAATTGTATTTAAAAAATTGTATAAAACAGACGCAATTTAACCGGTTATTCAGATAACCTAAATTTTTAGTTTTATTTCAAATTCAATTAATTAATAAATTCAGTTAAATCACATGATTAAATAGAGACCGTAGCAATGGAAATATATATTATATATATATATATATATATATATATATATATATATATATATATATATATATATATATATATATATATATATATATATATATATATATAATTAGTAATAATTAGTTAACGTTCAAATTAAGTAATAAACCAGACCACTCACAAGTGCTACAATCTTCAACCAGGTCATTTTAATCAAGCATCATAAAAAAAATTGCAGATTGGACGAATAAATAATGAAGATTATCTTCATTCGTTAATAAACTTGGCGTCAGGTTTGTAGTCCGGGAAAACCTATAACTTATGCAGAAAAAACATTAAAGTAATTTAAAGAATATATTTGTGGTTAGGTTTGGATGGGTTCGCTTTTGGGTGGCTCATTTAGTTTTGGAATTAGATGACATACACTTTTATTGAGTTTTTTATAGAACCCGCAGTATTCCTGCGAAAGCTCAAAGTTGTATAATGTATTGTATAATGAATATAAGGCATATATATGCTTCTAGGTACCCTTAATGCGTATGAACTCGATCTTAGATTTTTGAGATTTCTCAAACCCTTGCCCAATTATAGCTAATAATTTGTGTCAAATTATGTCAAATAAATTGCGTTCTGGGACAATCATAAACATTTGCGAATTACTTTTGCATCTTGGTACGTGTTATTCCTCATGTTTTGTGTTTTTAAAGTTAAGTGGATGAAAATCGAGGGAAAATTGAGTGTAGACCCAGAGCACAGTTTATATTCGGTGTCCAGAGTATTGTATTAGCCACCAATAAAGTTTGTACATCATCTCGTATATAGTACTAAAAACTGGAGTAGCTATAAAATAAAGACATCGCACAATAAGTAAATAATAATACATTTTAGTACTGTAGAAAGATAAAGTCAAAAGGTACTGGTTTAAAAAAATTAAGATTAAAGTTAATTAACTAACTTTTAAGGTATAAAATTCAGTATGTGTGAATTATTGAAATTATTATGAATAAACTATTTTGTTTCGTTTATGTTGCGTTTTATTTATTTCTGTGCAATTTTAAAACTTTTCTATTTGTACATAAGTTATATCGATAAATATAGTAATAAATGCAGGAAGTTTCTTGAAGTGAGTTTTTTTTATAATTTTTTTTTTGTATGCGGTATTTTGTTTAACATACACCCTTGTTTTGTATTAACAAACACGTAAATTTAAATTTTGAAATACAATAACTCTGTTAGATTTTTTCAGTTTTATACAGTTTTTTACTCATAAAACTTTAAAGTAATCATTTCAGTCAGTTAATTAAAGTTAAAAAGTTATGAAGCATAATTAAATAAACTACTTTGAAATTAAAATAAAAATAAATTAAAAAGATGGATACATCTATTACTGTTAATGATTTTATCGTTGGATAGACTATACCTTTAAATAACCGGATATTTTATATGTAAATATCGGTTATTTTTACCCATCTCTAACGTAATTGGATTTTGGCGCCCGCTCAGCTCTCTGAACAAGAGACCACCTCACCGGTATAAGGAGATCAGAAGACGAGGATGGGTCGCATTCGAGAAGAATTGGGGAAACGTAATCCTCGGCTATCGTGGCAACAGTTTTGTCCGATTGAATGTGTCTCGTTTTTGTGCGTTTACATTGCCGAGTGTGTCTTTTTTTGTCCCCTAGACGTTGGCCAGATTTGAGACGAGCACACGCGCGCCGAGCAAGAAACACGGGGCGGTCGGTCGGGAGAGGAGTCTGGTGATAGGAGAGTAGAAGAGTGTTGGGGTAGGGGTAGCGATATGGATTGCGTTGTATACTATAGAGAATATATTTTGAATCTATACTTAGAATTAGTTAGCTAGTAGTTATTTTTTGATTCGTCGGCTTTATGACGAAAAGGCGTAACTCGATTTTTTACGATTTTGAGATATCAACGTCATGATATGCCCACTGGAGCATTTTTTAGCATAGCGAATTTGCACATTTCAATATTAAACCTTTTTCATTTTATATTTATTTAAAAATTTGCTCCATTTCAATTGCTAGAATTCTTTGTTATGACGAAGAGACATATGTTGAGATAGGGCTCTTTGTTATATCAATGGTTATACTAATTGTTACACTACAAGAAAGATGGAATCTGAGATAAGTTCTTTGTTTTAAGTTATGAAAATGCGTGCAAAAGAAAATAACACATTTTTCCTGATAGTTGGTTGAGACAAAATAAAATTTCTATCATGGCAGCTCCCTTTTACAGTCTGGCTAATTCAACACACTTCAAAAAAATAAGTCTCTGATTTTTTAAACACAAACTATGGTCAAAAATGAGTTAGACTTTGCATATAGCTGTTTGAGTATCCAAAAAATTGACGAAAAAAAATGGTCGAAGGAAAATTGACTGAAAGCAAATCACCGAAACGAAGACTGCCCTAATGAAAAAAAGTATACAACCAAACCAAACCGTTCCATACATACGAGACTTATGTCTCAGAAAAAATAGGGAGGATAGGAAAACAATATAACATACGAACATCCTTCAATACACAAAATACACTTAGATCCATTTTAACCCGCACTAAACCAATATACATTGCACAACAAATGAAAAATATAATATAAAAAAAACCATGTGAATGTGATAAAATATATATTAGTGAAACATTTAGACCGTTAAATGTTCGAATTAAAACATATAAAGATTATTTGAAAAAGGTCAATTTTAAGGCAAATCTAAGATTTCTCGGCATTCATGGGAGACAGGGCATAGAGTAGATTTTAACAACGCAAAACTTGTGATGAAAGAATCGATAGCTCCTAAACGAAAAATAAAAGAGGTAATTTTTTTAAATACTATCTAATATAAATAAATGTATTGCTCAAGCATTTATAGAGGTTACTAATGTATGACTATCGCTTTTTTGATTTTAATAAACATAACATAAATAAACATAAAATAAGTAAATAAATAAATAAATAAATGCCTTTATTGTCAAAACATTTTTCAATTTGTAGACAAATGTAAACTAAAACTAACTAAAAATAATATTGTCAGACTTATTGTTTAAAATCAACATTTATAAATGTTTACAATGTCAAAGGACAAAAAAATAAAAATAATATTCAAAAATATTTAGTTAATTTATAGTAAATATCAGTGACCTCTAAATAAATTTATTTCGATGTCATTAGTAAATATAGCAATAGCAAACATTAGACAAGTGTTTACAGGATCAAATTCGATTTTCAAAATATAATTTATTTACGGCGTAGAAAGCCTTGTCTAGTAAATAAGAGTTCAACGCTTTGCGAAATGAAGAAAATGATGTTATGGATTTGATATCAAATGGCAGGTGATTGTGGATTTTTTGCGAGTTGTATAATATTGAACTTTTAACTTACTCTGAGCGTGGGGTAGGTAGATAAAGATCTTGCTCCGCGTTCCTGAGTGGATAAGTGTGAGATGGCCTTTCTTGAGAAGCTGATACAAGTAAAAATTAAAAACAAATAAAAAATAATCATATACTGAAAATTTGAGGCCTTTTGGTTTTACCTCATTGAGTATTTCTGATCAGGTAAAACATGTTAATTTTGAAGTTTAGCTAGATATAATATGATATTAACAGAACACCAATGATTGTTAATAGTCGTATATGTTGAAAAAACTAAGATTTTCTTGAATACTTGTATTTAGATATTTAAATAGTTTCTTCTTTGTTCTTTGAGGTTTTTTTGGTCCTGACGATGACGGAAAGAGTTATACTTCTCGAAACGTTAAGCATTTTTGTCAGTAAGGAACATTTCTTTTATTAGTAAAATATTGCTAACAAATCGGTCTCCGTTGTATTAACACAGATGTGTTAAAAAAATAACTATTTTATTTTGTAGATTTTCTTAGAGTGCAAGTGGCAAAATATCCAGAAGACTTTTTTGAAGACATGAATCCACAGAGGTTCTAAATATTTCACAAACTTCAAATTTTGAGTTTTACGTGGCTTTAAGCATATAATAAAAAGAAAAAATTAAAAGTCTCGAAATATCCTTATGGAATAAAAGTTAGTTGTCTATCCGCTACCGTTCCATATCTGTTACCTTTTTCCAGTCAACAAAAATTTAGAAAACTAGAATTAATCGATTTAATATTGTCTCATTTTATTTATGTATGAATGTATCAACAATTAATTCAAGCGTTATGAATTGTTGTTAGACAAACTTCCTTAATTTCATTAAGGAAGTTTGAAATTACTTCCATGACAGGTGAAAAAGTATGACAGGTGAAAAGTAAAAAAGACTTTTACTGACTAAACACCACCTTAAAGCATCAGCTAGTTCCTGAAAAGAACATATTTATATAAATCTGAGCAAATTGATGGTAACTGGAGTTACGCGTGTCTAGATTTATTACGACATACATACTACTATTGTGGACATTGGATACACATTGGGTCAGACACATTATGAGTCAGAAATCCCTCAGAATTGTGTGCTATGCAAACAATGCGATATTGAGTGCAGAGAACGAGGATAACCTACAGCCGACTTTTAGAAACTAACTAATAAATCTGAATACCTTACCATGCAGATATCTGTGGAAAAAACGCAATCAGTGCAATGGCAAAAACCAAAATGATGCCAAACAATTAACCAATTCTTCCAGGTTAACTACTTGGGTGTAAATATCTATGGTTACAGAAATTATTCAGAGGAAGGTCAAGATTACAAACAAAAAAGGCAGTACGAATATCTGGCTACCTGACAGATACCATAAGGAGAAATAAATTAGTGTTAAGTGAAAGAAAAACTCGAATAAACAAGGCTTGTCTTAGATCAGTTCTTGTCTACGTCATAGAAACAACACATAGAACAACAGAAATAAGTATTTGGAAAAATACGCGGAGTGACACTAAGAGATTGCAAAAGGTGAGAAAGGAACTGGAAATACACAAAAGAGTAGTAAAAACATGTAGAAAGAATGAACCACGGTAGTATAGCAAAATGTGTGCGAACGTAAATACCCAGCACATACCCAGCACATACAAAGCATCTGGACAACTAAAGAGATAGTACAAAATAGGATATCCGTATTCCAAGAGGCTTTGATTTTTTTGAGATGGATAACCCTATTGCAAGAAGAAACTACTTTTGTGGGTGACAAATAAAGGCGAATCATAAATAAAAAATTATGCATTCAAGTTTCTCTTTTCAACTTTAAATTCAGTTTGAAAAGGTTTATTGTCTTGATTACAAAATCAGGTTACAGTAATCAAAATGTAAAATAGAATTAAAAATAAAAAACGTAACTAATTATATAACACATAAAACAAATATTTCACACGTGTATTTTCCTTTGTGTATGTTTACTTAGAAATTATTCCATAAATTATTTTTGAATAACCCCAATCCTGTTTCACTAAAACAAAATGACAATGGCGCATAATTATCTAAAGCAGATAATTTACGTGAAAATCAAACTGGATCGATAGGCGCGCCGGTGACTCAAATAACAAATTTGCTGCAAAACTGCTGCAAAATGTATTATATTTATAACCCGGCCAAGCGCAGCTTTTAATCCCATTGTGCATAAATTCGTGATTGACATTACGTCAAATCCGGATTATTAAATATTAAATAACAATTATAATTTTCATTTGGGACATCAATCAGTTTCTGAAATAATTAACTTTGGATCAAACTGTACCGGAATTTCATAAAATTACTGCTGCATTATTGGATAAAATTCGGCAGCGGCTAGCAATTAAAAATGTTATTGCAGGATGACAGACAGTCGGGCTAATTTTGTTAAAGCATATTAATTCGACGGTAAATATATTCGTCATCGTTATTTTTATTATATTATATATAAATATTGGTTTTATAAAAATAAACGACGTAGGTATTTTAAATAAAAATAAATCAAAGAACTATCGTATTTTTTCGTGTTATATCAATATAATTTTTATTTTCATGCTTTTAAATTGGATCAAATACAGGGTGGCCCATCGAAAACGTTCCGCAGGGTATTTTTTTTTCAGAAAATTTAAAAACGCGTCAATTTTGTTGGTGAGGGGGACAAATTTTGTCCCAAAAATGATTGCAAAATCTTCAACCCGCTAAGCGGGGGTGCCATCCCCCAATTTTTTTCAAATGGGAAGGGGGGTCAAGTGGCACCGCAGTGAAAAGGGCTTTCTATTTTCTATACTTTCCCGCTTTGTTTTTGAAAATCGGTCGAGTCATTGAGAAAATATGAAGGAATGAAATTTAAATAGTTTATTTAAAAATTTATCAGAGTAAATGATAAGGATAAATTCCTTCGACCAATTTGCTGTTTTTTCTTTTTATTTTTAGATGTTTACGCATTTTTCACTTGCCACAATGTTGAACGATCAGGTGCGGTAGTTGCTAAATAGCTGTTCTGTGGCTTGTGCGTTGCAGTTCTTCTCCGCCGGTGCTACCATCATTGGAGAATATCGTAAACAACTAGTATATACAAATACAGGGGTTTAAATAGCGAGTATACGAAAAATTTATTATACAGGGTTTCCCAGAAATAAGTGCAAGTATTTTAAGGGGTGGTAGATCTCGATAAAAGAAATTCAAAACAATTTTTCAAAAAATTTTGAATTTTCAAAATTTCTTTTTCCCAAAAAAACCTCATAGGAGTGTTTCTGGGGTTAAACTATACTACCATTTAAAATACTCGCACTTATTTCTGGGACACCCTGTATAATTATTCTAAATGTGTTATGAAGTATAATTTGTGAAAACTGTAAAAATAAAAATTAAAAAGTGAATATTTTGATATCTTCAGGTCTAACTTGTATTATAATAATATAATAGCTCCCGTATATAGCGTTTAACGCCTTGGGAGTAGCAAGGTACAGCTTGCCAAACTAGAGCCGTTCGGTATACATGGAAGGTAATGTGGCTAGCACTACGCTTCAACCGCCTATTATTACCTCAGGATTATGAATCCCAAGTACTCATTTAAGGCTGAGTCGACCTAGGTACCCAATCTATTTTTATTTTAATAAAAATAGTCGGCTGATGCAATGCCGGGTGTGGGAATCGAACCCACTACCTTGAGATTGGTAGACGAGAGCCTGTATCTCTACGCCATCACCGGGCACCTTGTATTATAATTTATTATTTTATCTAAAAAATCTTTTTAGATGAGTTCAACTAAGGTAGAGAGCATAGTTTTAATCACCGACTTTTCTAGTGAGGTCATAATTAGGGCTATTTCTGCTATAACAAACATTTTTAAAGGTACATAATTATAATTTTAGAAGATGTTTACAAAACATTTAATCACTTGTCGATTAAAAAAAGTATACCATGAATATTGCAAATTATATTTTATCCTCTCATATTATATGTCTATTTAATTTTTTGATTATGTAACGAGCACTTTGTTTACAGTGCTTTCAGATGGAGCGGACCGTCCGCGTGTTTTCACATGAGCTGTTAAATCCGTCGTGACAAAACAGGCAAACCGTTGTTGCCATTGCTATAATAATTCTACAAAGAGTTCAGCGGCCCTGCTGAGAAAACAGCTACATAGCTGTTTTTTTCAAAGATTAATACGAAATGAGTCATTGTGTGTTAATGGTGAAAATTTATAGGAAAAAAAATACATTACCAAAAAATAAAGCTTAATCCACATCCATTTCACTTTGTTCTGTATTTTCACAATCTGATGATTTGTTATGTTGAACATCATTGTCGAAATCTTGCTGGTCTTGACCTTCAGAATCGTCAACTGCAGGAGGCAGTAACATTTTCATAACTTCCCCGTCGAAAGATCTAATTTTATTTTTTGGTAGCTTCCTAAGATTGGATATTAAGGGGTCAGATGATAATAAGAGTCTATTAAAAACATCTTCCATAGTTTGCTTCCTGGAAAATTTTCGGGAGAACCCTTCATGGTATTTTTTTATCGTTTTCTTCAATGCTTGCGCTTCTTCAGTCATTTGACCAACAGGGAACAGAAACGAATTTATTATTTCAGCAGAGTGAAATAATACTTTATGCACTGTAGTAGGCATATTGTACCAAGGATACGTCTAGATAAGCAACTTAGCTGTATCTATAGTCTGTCCAACGAGAAGATCCTTGACAGTGATAGATGTGTCTGTCATTTTAATTTCAAAGTAGTTTATTTTATTTTACAAAGAAATAAGTTGGTACAACTGGAACGCATAGCAGTAAATTATCATGATACAAAGAAAACAAGGTATGATCAATAGCGGCTCCAATTTCGTTAAGTTTGCGCATACCACCTGTGACGTCATACGCCATACAAAAAATATCCATATTGTTCAATATTGCCACTAATAAAAAAAGACCTAAAATAGGGAAGAATTAGAACACAACTAAAGACATAACCCCAAATGTTATGTCAAATCGTCTAGCTTGATATTTGAAAAATTATTTTCACATTTATTGTGTCATCTGTTTGACAATTTGAAATTGGCGCGCAGAGCTTGTCGACCAATGGTGCCGTTTATCACCTGTGACGTAGTGACCAACCTGCGCAATATCATACCTTGTATTCTTTGTATCATGGTAAATTATTATATTTAAAATTTGACTGACAAGTGATTACTTCAAAATATTGTAAAAAACTGTATAAAACTGAAAAAATGTAATCGAGTTATTTCATTTAATAAAAAACGGTATGTGTTAATACAAAACAAACAAGAACAAGACACCACATACCAAAAAAATATAAAAAAAAACTATTTCTTACTTATTTTCGTTCAAGCTTTATGAAACTTGCCGCATTTATGATTATATTTATCAATATAACTTATTTATAAATACAAATTTGTAATATTCCACAGGAATAAATAAAGCAACATAAATAAAACAAACTATTTTATTATTAATAACACTTACCAAATTTTATAGGTACCCTAAAGGTTGATTAATTAACTTTAATCTTAATTTTTTTAAACCAGTACCTTTGGCATTATATTTCTTGTGCAGTACTAAAATCCATTATTTACCTATCGTGTGATGTAGATATTTTACAACTACTCCGGTTTTTAGTATGTGTTTAGTATGGTCCTTCTACCATATTCGAGATGCACTTATCTACGACGAGATGGTATACGAATTTTAAAGATGGTAACTTTATTGGTGTATAAGATTTTTTGCCTGGGCAGCGAGTATTAACCATAAGCTGTGCTCTGGGTCTACAATTAATTTTCACTCGATTTTTCCTCCACTTGACTTCAAAAGACACAAAACACACGTAATAACACGAATCAAAATGCATCGTCTTCCAAAATGCAGGGTATTTGACAAAACTGACAAAAGTTGACACAAAATTATAACCCCTAATTTGGCAAGACTTTGACAAGCGTCAAAAATCTAAAGGCGAGTTCATACGCATCGGCGTCCGTTTGTCGTTCATCGTTTCGGCAAACCAATAAAATTGAAATACGATCTGTCATTTTTGAAATAAACCAATAAAACTGGTTAAAAACAACAAGAGACGACGTATGACGGATTTATATTTAAACCCATCCATAGTTAACTTAAAAATTATTAGAAACTTTTTTAGTAAAATGAATTGATTGGTATGGGACGTCATCTGGTTTTCTTCTGTCATCGTATGTCGAAATCTTACCTGAGAAAAAAAACAGAGTATAGGCAGTATTCTTTAAATAAATCTGTTTTTATATCAAATGAACTGGATAGAGTTAGAAGTATCACTTTTTGATGATAAATAACCGTTTGGTCTATGCCTGTTACTTACATTACAAGTTACTGTTACATACATTCGAAGACTTTTGGGAAAATATTGGAAATTCAAGAACTGTTTCTAACCAGCTTTGGTTTTGAGATATAAGTCTTTCCCGTAAGTACCGGGCTGCTTCATATTTCTGTTTGAATAATGAGTTGAATTGAGAAAGTTTTCTATGAATCAATACAGATTGATCTCCTGGGCACTCAGTTTTGTCAATGACGTAATTTTTCAAGAACAACAACTTGTCCTCCAGTTTTCGTGAGTCGCATTCCATAAGTTTTTCAAATAGGGCCATTTTCGTTAAAACCAGTGTTTTTGGATGTGCTCCCGATGATTTTGTCAAAAAGATTCCATTGTACTATCTTATTGACGCAAAAAACTTTTTTAAGAAAAAAAGAGCACACATACACTAGACCATTTAAAACGATTTTTTTCGGTCAGTAGTCAAGAGGAGGAAACTTTGTTTGGGGCTTCTTTTAGCTGAATATACAGGGTTGTTCACCACATACGACACGGAGTATTGTAGCTAAACGATAAGATTTTTACAAATTGTAAGTTTTGGGTTCGATGAAGGACTATTAGAGCTACAATTTAAAAATAATTTTACAAGATACAGAGTGTCCCAAATAAGTAAAAAATATCAAAATTGTATTTTTTTAAATGGAACACCCTGTACATTATTACGTTTTTAGTTTCTACGATTAAAATAAAGGTAAATTTGATTAAGGTTTATTATACTTAAACCTTACCGTTTTTGAAATATTTTCAATTGTGTGAAATTGCAGTAAAAATTTTAAGGCTTCATTTCTCCAAGGGTATCAAAGTTTTTAGTACTAAATATTTACTGAAGTTTATTTACTGATCAGTTATTGTGTTGCAATAATAAAAATAATACTACCTTATACAGAGTGTCTAAAAATTTATTTTAAATAATTATTAGCTTCAAACGGCAATAACTTCTTTAATTTAAATGGAACACCCTGTATATTTTACGAGAATCAGATGCTCAATTTAATTGTCTATCAAATTATATTATACCATTTTTTACCTATCTCTTTAAGTTTCCGTAGAAAATGCATTTTTTTGTAATTTAGAACTTATTTATCAATATACCTATGGAATATTGACATTTTAGATTATTTTTAAAGATGTACCAAATTTTTAAAGAGTACAGATACTAATATTGTCGATATAATTTGTTTATTTTATTAAAAAATAAAAAACTGTTTAAATATTTGTTAAAGGGGATCAATTAATATGATTCCAGTATTCAGACTACATTAACTGACTGTTTGCGTTGATTAATAATAATTGCTCCAAATACTAAAAACTGAATTTTGTATGGGTATTAGACAGTGTGATAAAAAAAACACCTTAAAAATGATATTTCATTTTTAATAAATACTTATTTATAACAACAGAGACTTTAATTTTGATAACTTATTATCATATTGATTTCTGACTCAAATCCACATTTATTTAGAATAATTTATTAACGAACACAATTAAGTATGTAATTAATTAGTATATGGGCGGAAATAATGGTGTTATATTTAATTAATGGTATACTCTTTTATAAAGATTTAAATAGTTTTCTTTTTGCATACAAATGGGCTAGTAATATTATCGTTTTGCTAAAAACGATAATATTACTAGCCTGTACATTTTGTACATTTGTTGCTTTAAAGACAATCTAAAATGTCAATATTCCATGGATATATTGATAAATGAGGTCTAAATTATAAGAAAATGCATTTTCTGCGAAAACTTGAAGGGATAGGTAAAAAATGGTATAATACAATTTGATAGACAATTTAATTGTGCATCTGATTCTTCTGAAATATACAGGGCATTCCATTTAAATTAAAGAAGTTATTGCCGTTTGAAGCTAATAATTATTTAAAATAAATTTTTAGACACTCTGTATAAGGTAGTATTATTTTTATTATTGCAACACAATAACTGATCAGTAAATAAACTTCAGTAAATATTTAGTACTAAAAACTTTGATACCCTTGGAGAAATGAAGCTTTAAAATTTTTACTGCAATTTCACAAAATTGAAAATATTTCAAAAACGGTAAGGTTTAAGTATAATAAACCTTGATCAAATTTACCTTTATTTTAATCGTAGAAACTAAAAATGTAATAATATACAGGGTGTTCCATTTAAAAAAATACAACTTTGATATTTTTTATGTATTTGGGACACTCTGTATCTTGTAAAAATATTTTTAAATTGTAGCTCTAATAGTCCTTCAACGAACCCCAAACTTACAATTTGTAAAAATCTCATCGTTTAGCTACAATACTCCGTGTCGTATGTGGTGAACAACCCTGTAAACGGTGTGAAAACCGTTATCGGGACTGAGAGGGCACTATACTTTTTAGATACGTTTTATTATTTTTTAATAAGTTTTTGCATCTACTTTTGAAATTAAATTATATAGGTAAAAATAAAAGGTTTTGCCGGTCAATCTAGCAACTACTTAGAAACTAAACTATAACTTACTTGGCGCTGTAATATCCATTTCTCAACAATAAACGGCTACCACTTTTTAATTATTTGAAATCAAGCGTATCAAAATTCGAAACATATCGATGTTCAATAACAAAGACGTTTGATAAAATACTGGACATACTAAACTGATAAAAATGAGAAATATGTTGTACCAATTCAAAGGTGTGCCTTGTGACCCGATTTAGATTAAAAATAATGTATTTACTGATAAAATTCGGAAACCAGTTATGACCACCTTTTTTAAATTCTGCCACTCTGTGGCGACGCCTAGTTCGGATTCATTTTGACTTATTTCTTAATACCCGAAACAGCGTTATATGATACAAATCTCGTGCCTGAGTGTTTTCAATAAGAGAGTTAGTCTCAATAACTGCACTAGCAAAAAACCTTATTAGCCTATATTTCATGAAATTCTAATTATATATCTGTAATATGCTTGTTCATTTTTTAATAAAAAAAACTGAAAAATTTTATACTAAAATAAGATACTTTTATTTTACCGTATCTTTTGTTTTCGTAATTACAAATTTAGCTGGTATTTTATGTGAATCGTCAGTATAATAAATATTCAAAAAGGAACAAATATATTTAAACCATGAAAATTATTTATGAATGAAAACACTTTGTATGTATGATTTGTATGATTGTCAGCTTCATTCATTTCCGGCACTGTTATTATAATTTGAAATGCTGAAAAATAATTAAATTTGTTTCCAAAGTAAATTATTTGGCTGTCGCTTTCAGAGCCAACTTAATTATATTTATTTTTACCATACTGCAACCAAAATTTGTAAATTACTGCTAGGGAGTACTTAAATCCAAGAGTACTTAAGTTCAGAAAAATTAGACCATTGAGATATAAGAGTATATTAAATATCGAAATATACAGGGTGAGTCTTAAATAAGTGCAAATATTTTTAGGAGTAGTATATTTCGATCCCAGAAACACGATTATGGTTTTTTTGCGAGAAAAAAAATTTCGATATTGGAAATTTTTTGAAAAATTTTTTGACCATTTTTTTAGTTAAACAATATGATTTGTTGATAATATGGCAACATAGGTAGTAGATTAAATTTACAAGAAGGAAAATCCAGAAAAGATACAATGGTTATCAAAACTTTAACAAATAATCTTTTTTTTTTTGGAAATTTTCTAAGTAAAATATCTCAGTTATTTTAGATTTATTTGAAAAACGGTAAAGAGAAAATATGTTTCTTTTATCGAGATCTACCAGCCCTGAAAATATTTGCACTTATTTAAGACTCACTCTGTATATTAGAAATAAAAAAATACTAGCAAGTGTTCAAGAAAACTTAGTTAAACATTACAGAAAACAATAATTTATACAGGGTGAGTTTTCTACGATGGTCTCTATTGATCTCGGAAACTACTGAAACTAGAGAGTCGGTCAAATTTGGAAAGAATTGCAGTTTTGTGAGTACAAACATATGCATCTTTCCATCTTTCGGATTTTTAAAAAGTTTATGGTTAACTAGAGGTACAAAAAAAACAAAATTCGGCTATTTTAAAAATGCTCCCTAATTCCATTATAATCTATTTTAAACAAACATTTTTCAGATAGAAGTAGATAATTCAGTAGATAATTACATCTTTAATGGCATTGTGTTCTCCGTTTTTTTTCTAAAGCGTGTCGTTTTTAACATATGACAAACATATATTTTTTAAATGGAAAACATAGTTGGTAATGACTTGGCGCCATTTTTGAAGCTTTCAACCGATATAAGCCATAATATGTTTTTTTTTCGCAAAATTACGAAGTTACAGGCAATTTTTATCTTTTTTGATTAATTTTATTTAGTTGGCATGGTATTCTTATTCCATTATGATTTGTAACTTATAAAAAGGCAGAATATTTTATAAAACTGTTTTTTTACAATTTACATTTAACAAATTAAAACTTAATAAAATAATATCACTACATACACTTTTAGTTATTTCAGCAAATATTCAGAAAATCCGCCATTGTTTTGAGTACATTTTCTTAAAACTGAATAAGAAACTTTTTTTCACAAAATGGAGGTCGATATTAATAAACTTCTCCCGTACTGCCCCTTCCAGTGCCCCTCTTGATTTATATGTTGTCTTGTAAATCTTGTTGTTAACCATACCGCATTAAAAATATCTAAAACGGATATCTCAGGTGAATGAGGAGGCCTATAGCATTGATCCACCCCTTCCTATCCCTGAGTTTGCATAATTATGATATAAACAATTTTTAATATTTCTTTCGTTATGAGGGGGAGCGCCATAATAAAAGTCATATTGGAACCACTCTATTGATGCGCGAATCTCTAAATTAAAATTTTCTAACATGTCTTGAAAACCGTCTTTAAAAAGAGATCATTCAACGTCTGAACTAATAATCTCACAGGCTTTTCTTCATTTGGAAAATTCATATTAACAATTCAGTTACCACCAATTTAACTAATTTGGTTAAAACAAAATATCCATTGGACGTAGATCGGTGGTGCCATTAAATATTCTTATTTAGGTATATTTGACACCCCGGGTCGTAGTAGTTTCGTATCCAGCGATTTGGTTCAGTAGCAATTCTGTCGTAAACCGGGAAACTACAGAAGTTATGGTACTCCGTGCCGCTAAGTGCGTTGTTATGTAAGTAAAATAGTTATCACATTATTTAATTATTTTGCTTTATTTGGTGTAATTTTAAATTGTTAATTAATTTTTTCGATTGCTTTTATAATATGTTAAATATATTTTATATATATAATTTGTAGTAATGGCGGAAAGGGCCAGTATACAAACTTTTCGCAGATATTTTCTTTGCCTCGCTAAATATGCTCCAGAGATAAAGGTACTAGTTATAAGAAGTACTGGTACTAGTAATAAGAAGCACCTTGGTCCCTGCCATGTATGTGAAACCCATAAAACTACTTGTTTTTGCAACAAATGAAACAAATTTGTCCGCAAAAGCTACAGTCATAGAGTTATAGAAGAGGACTAAACATTTAGAATAAAGTTTCATTTTCTTCCAGTGTTCAAAAATATTTTTTTCTCAATATTATAAAAGGTTTTGATTGGTTTATTTTATTATATGTTCGGTTAGGTTAGATTTGTGAGTTGGCAAAGTAACAAGTAAAAATGTTGCATGTTACGGTTTAGCATGCTAAATTTTACAATAAAATATTTTAAGTTACAGAATACTTATATATAATAAAATATAAATGCGGTACGGAGTACCGCTACGCGCCCGGGCGTGTAATTCTAAAGTACGCGCCTGTCCGAGGGATAAAAAGATAAGAATTGGCTAACTCAGTATTGTTTTGAAGAAAAACATTTTATAGGTTATATCGCTGAAAAGCTTAATAAATGAGCGCATAAAGGTTGATTCTCACTATACCTTCCGTATCAGCTACTTCCCGTTTTCCTTCCGTTTACATAAAATATTATATCATGTAAATGAATAGGACAATGCCTATTATCGGAAACAGCGTTGGAAGGTTCTTACATTTGTACCAGCTCTGTTAACATCTGGCTGATATTTATTTATTCTTTCATTTCATAATTAAATCTATTACCTTTTTCAAAAGATACAAATTTTTAAAATCAAACTTTCGTAAAAATATAAATTGTACAATAAAAAGTATGGAACTGATACCGAACGGAAGCTTACGTATGGCGTCAATAAAATAAAAAATACGGAACGGATATAGAATGGTTATGGAATGGAAACGGAAGATATAGTGAGAATCAACCTTTATGGCGCTTAAAAGGCGCATATGTTTAACCAAGGTTTGACCTCACCAAAATGCAATTCTTATCCCATTTAACCGACTCTAGCTTCAGTAGTTTGAAATAATTGTTTATAATAATATAATTTTATTAAATCATATTATATACTATGTTGCATGACAACATCGTTATTATTATTTGTAAATACACGTACTCGTTATATAACTTCCTTTCCAATATCTAAACTCCCCTCTCGACTTCCTTTACACCGATCCTCAATGCTGCGCTCCTGGTCGCTAACTCACATTTCCTGACGTTTGATGAGCCGGGAGACTGACAGTTGACAGCGTCTCATCTTGGCGTCGGCACGAAGGAGGACCGACAGAAAGGGGTACCTTCTAGATATTGACTGACAGCAAGAAATTGCAGGTATTTGTTTGTCTTGGAACGGTCTGACTTTTTTTTAGTCTGCAGTGGAAACTGCCGTGTCAGGGATGTAGGAGATTTTGAGGATAAAATGTACCGGAGAGATCCTTGTAGCATAATGCTTAGTTTTTTTTATTTCAATGCTACCTTGCTATATATAATGTACTTTGATTCAACCAATATAATATGCATTTAGTCAACTAAAATTGGTCTGAAAATCGTTTAAAACTAGTTATATTTTTATTATTGGGTATTTCGTCAATAATGAAATTCATCTGTGGGACCTTAGTTACTTTTACAACAAACTTAAATATATCCATTAACTTTAAAATAAACAATTATTATAAGCTGTATAGGTATCTTTTATATTACAATTAAATGAGCCACATATTAAATGGTTCATCATAAAATATTAGATTATGCATAAAATGCGTGTTTTTCTTCCTCAACAATTTTTAAATTGTTTAAAAAAGTTTTTCAATTTCCTATTTGAGAAGTATTATTTATTTTTTACTATATTAATAATAATAAATAAATAATCACATTGCATTTACTAGTTGCCGATAAATTGGTCCATCTTAGTTTACAAACCAAATATTTTTCAGACACTTACTTAGCAATATAATGCTATTTTATTTTTTATGGAGAAATATATTTTTATACGAAACTCTTATTAAAATTATAAACAACAATTAATACAAATTTCAGAATTGTTTACTTAAATAAAAGAAATTAAAACTAGTAGAATCATCCTGAATGCTAATAGTATTAATAACATACTTACTATTTCTATTTTACTTAGTTTTTATAAATTTGAGTAAAATATTAAGAATAACAATATTTAATATTTCATAACATTTCCTTGGATGAATGGTATTCTCTTGCAGCAAGACCAGAACCAAGACTGGATCCAACAAAAACTATACCAAGACTAAGATTATTTATTAAACTGCAAGACTAATATTACCAACAAACCACCAAGGGGGCTTGTCCAAGTCTTGGTATTTAATATATTTTTAGCCGACCGACCATACCAATAGGTATGGTAGGCTATTAAGATCGGCAAAAAAAAGTTTTTTTAATTTCACTCAAAATGAGTTATTTGGGTCATAAATGACCTAAATACAAAATATTTTCATGGTGTCTATCTGTCTGTCTGTAACACGATAACTCAAAAACTGCTAAACCGATTTCAACCAAATTTGGCACAAAAATACTGCGGCACAAAAATACTGTGAAGAATCTAGCCATTAGTTTTTGGTGGGGGTAGGGGGTTGGTAAGGGGGTATGGGAAGGGGTTAAAAATTTTAAAAAATCGTAACTCTAAAATTACAGTAGCTAGCGAAACGCGGTTTTCAATTTAAGATTAGGAATAATATTTGTAACAAAATTTGTAATAACATCAAAATCAGTCAAAGTCGCAGTTTTTGAGATAAAAAAAATTGGAAAAATTCCTTTACTTTGAAACTAAAAGAACTGCCTATAAACTTTTTATTAACATATTCCGGCGCCAATTTTTTTTTAATTTGCTCATTACTAGTAGACATTTTCTACTGGTGTGGCGACACACATTTTCTGTTTCTAATTTTCAAAGTGAGTTCATTCTTGTATTTGGACGGCTCTTGTATAGCAAGCTCTATCTCGCTACTCCCAAGGCATGTAAACGTTATATATGAGTAACTATAATTAGTATTATCAGACTTCCTGTTAAAAATATTTGGACAATATTTCCAGTTAAATAGTACAATATAATTACTTAATTGTGTTCCATAATTTTTATATTTTTAGAAAGTCGAACCTGTATTGCAAGCCCTGCTAAAAAGTCTTTCCAGAGTTTTTTTTACACTTACTTGAAACCATTTGAAAAATAAACAAACAATATTACAACATTAGCATAAATACTTTTCAAAAATTATAATTTCTCAAGATAAATATGACAAATCTGACAAAAAAAGTTATTTCGCGCAACATGGCATCCTTTCGGTCTTTAATGCATGAATATAAAAATAGTATTTTTTTTCAAACGTCACAAAAGTATTAATTTTTGCGACCTGATTGACAATATCAAAAATTCATTTTAACGCCTAGGCATAGATAGATATAAAATGTCAAATTCAACGAGTGTACTTATAGTTTCTTGTTATATAATTATTTACAAGGTATTACTTTTAAATCTTTTTAAATTATTCGCAACGTTTGAAATTGTTTAAAATATTATTTGTGGACGTTTGAAAAAAACTTGTGACTTTTTGTGCCTCGCCTGTAATGTCAAACGTACAGCTTCACCAGAAAAAGTGTAATTTTTACTACAAATAAAACAATATACTATTCACCCACTTCTTAGTCTTTTTATTCGATGACTTGAATCGATATTTAGGTGAGGCAATAAACGGTGAAAGAACAAAACCGCACGACGGCAAACAAAATCCGTTATCCCCGTGTCGAAAAGCGGACGACTTCCCATCCCTGCAGGACATCAATCCTGCGAAGACGGCATTTTAATTAAAGCGCTTTATCGGTAGGCGCGGCCGCCGTAACTCACCGCCGCGGTGGCAAGGATAGACAGTCTCCTCCTGCTGAAGCTGCTGATCTGCAGGAACAACTTTCATCGGGCCGTGATGCATGACCCCCATTATGGGTAACATTCGTCTTTCACTTCCTGCCGGTACGGGGATTATAAGAGTTTATCGATTTTTTAGATACGCCCGCTTAAGATTTATTCTCCGGTATGTTATTTGAGATACGGTATGTCGTTCTGATATATTGACATTCCATAAAATCAAAATTCAAATAGATAATTACTACCTAAAGACCCAATAGGGTAACATTAATAATTTTAAAATTTCTGTATTATATGAAATATTTTGTATTTTTGTTTTTACTAATAATATCTTGTAGCGTTTTTTACAAACATTACCACTGCGAACGGCAGCTTTTCGTTGGTAGAGCAGTCGTGGATAAGGTATTTCACTGGAAAGAACTAATTAACAATAATAACTCGAAATTATAAATATTGGGCGCCAGGCATGAACAGAGAAAAAAACACAGTTGTTTATTACTTAAAACTAGTGACTATATTCATTCATGATATTCTTTGCTGGTACATGACATTGTAAAGTTCTAGTAAATATATAGTAGTTATATGTCAAAGAAAGTGGTGTTAAGAGTTGTACTAAATCTTGAAAACAACTATGATAAAATACAAGACATGTAAAGTTTAAGAGAATGTATGAAATGTAGTATTACTTTAATTAATTTGATATATTTTATGTGATGTTAAATCGAAGATGTTGCAACCTTTAGATTCTAGAATCTATGTTTGGTTATTCATCTGTTAAAATAGTGCAATAATAATATCTATAAAAGTAATACCATTACAAGACGTAATGCAATGAAACCTAAGATCTAAATTATATTTTAAACATTAAATCGAGATGAATGTTCTTAACAATCTAACCACTAAACATAGTCTGTACGATATTACTTAAGATGTACGTTATTGTTTAAGACTGAAAATGTGTTAAATGTTAAATATAAGCTAAAATTTAAATCTAAACTTAGCTGTTCTTTATATAATCTTGCTTCAAACAGTAACAGCGTGAGGTGGTCTCGCATCTCTGTACTCGGCCATCCAATACAACAAAAGGGGCCAGAATGAGGACACCATGAATTGACACAGCCGTAGCTACTGAATAGGCTTAGAAATGGGAGCGAAGCAGCATGGGGCTTACGCTGTATCCATACTGTGGCAATATGGGGACACTACCCGTACCTTGGAACACTACTAGGACCTTGGATAATGCCCGTACCTTGTAAATAGTCCGTACCTTGGACCCTCGAATTACTTCCGAGGGCTCAATAATAAACAAAGAAACTGTCCTTTCTTACATGTAACATTCTGGAGGACAAAAGAAAAGGGACGCCAACGTGCCAGCAAAATACAAATACAGGTTAAGTTGGGACATCCAAAAATCTACCCTGTAACTTCGAAATAGCAGCTGATTCAAATTATACAGCAAGATTTTTATAATTGCAGTTTCTCGAAGCAAGGATTTTTTTTGACGGTGACAGTCGGACGGTCAAAGCCAAGTGAAGTTAAGCACGGAGAGAGTCGACAGAAGCGATGTTGACAGCGCCTCCACAGAAGAGTGAAACGATAGCAGAGTTGCCGACTAGAGAACGTAAAAATTACGCGTCAAATAAACTATCCGGCCTGAACGAGAGGGAATCCGGTGATGATAGGCCAGACATCATATATTATATATAAAAAATACATGTAACGAACTAAAAACGTTACAATCTAATAATCCCAAAAATTCTACATCCTAATATATAGGATGTAGAATGTAACAACCTAACCGCGACCTTACAGATCTATTGAGTGTCCCCTTTTCTTGAGTTATAACTCATCATACAGTCTGAGGTCTTTGACAAAAGCCAGTATCTAGAGACAATGTCCTGATAAAAACCACGTGATAATTTGAAGATCGGGAAGGAAAATCTTTGATTTTTCTCGGTCGTCAGTTCTGAGAAATATCTTCGAGTATCTTAGACCGGGGTAGATTATTCCCAATCCAGGTTACGCATGGAGCCCAGGATGAAGTTCCAGGTTCTTAACTTCCGCTTTAAGCTGGTTTCCACTTGGCAAGCAAAACGGTTCTGGTCCAGTTGGAGTGTTCGCTCCTTTTCTAGCTAGATCGTTTGCTTTTTCATTGCCTTCTATCCCTTGGTGAGCTGCCTAATTTGCTTTGCCTAATTTGTTTAGCTTTTCTAGGCATTCTTTGACCAACTTTGAATTGATGGTTACTGAGTTGATAGCTATTAGTACCGCTTGACTATCGAATAAGATGTCTGTTTATTGTTTCCGATAGTTCCTATCGAAATTATTATTATAATTGTACGCATCTTTCGATAGCGTAGATTTTTACCTAAAGGATGCTGAGGTAGATGCCTATTGATTTGGAGTATTAAGTTGTCGGCCTAAATACTCCTATCCCTGTTAAGGTTTATGATATCAGCTAGAAATAATTACTACCTGATATCATTAAACGTTAGTATATCTTGCGTAAAAGAGGATGAAAACGTTTCGATCATTTTTTACAAAATTTTTATAAGACTTTTATAAGGCTTATATTTATCGTCCTATTTCGTGGAGCAATTAAGGTCAAACGTTGTGGTGGCTTCAGAAAAATAATTAAACATGGAATATGAATTAAAATCATTAGTTTGTAATAGAGTGTAAAGTAATACCACTATACAATTATACTGATATAAAAAATCAAAAACAGTGCATTTAGAAAACTGTTACCTATGGTAGATTAAATTGGCTATTCCTCTAAAGTTAGCCAAGAATATTTAGTTTTAATTATTGTCTAATATTCTTAATATAGTAAAGAAATATATTTCCACTAGCGTGTATCAGCGTTTCGTTCGCGTCGAATTAATCATTTGTAATGGTGATGATAAAGCAAAGCAAGAATTTCCATTAACATACAAACTGGATAAAATTTTCTCAAATTTATGTCAGCATGAGAAGAAACAATATGGCGATATTAGTATATAACTTGGTAATATTTGAGGGGTAGTTTCATCTCGTTGGAATGTGACTTTCGAAAAATCCGTTTGCCAAAAATAAGCTTTTTACATCAAGCAGTTTAAGCAGAATCGTGGTTAAGAAATTACCCAACTTTTTGGAACACCCTGTATGATTTTTTAAAAATTTCAAAATATCTAAAAACCAAATAAATTATGCTTGTCCAAGCGTTTTCCCGAAAAGACTAACCGTTTTTAAATAACAAATATTGTAATATTTAAGGGGCGTTTTCACCCTCTTGGAATTTGAGATTCGAGAAACCCCTCCTTATCGAACCTCTACACCCCACAGTCAATCCGTTTACCAAAAATTAGCTTTAAACGTCAAGCAATTTAAGCAGAATCGTGATTACTCAATGGTCATATTTTATGAAACAGCCTATACAAATTCCGGCAAATCTCGGGCATCTAAAACAACAGAATAAAAACTTGAGCATTTTTTGTTTAAGTGCAAACCTAAAGTATGTACTCAGGATGTATTTTAATAAAAATATTTTAATTCTTGAGGGATGGTTTCAAAAAAGTGTGAGTGGACCTTCGAAAAATCCCTTCTTAAATGGAACACCCTGTATATTAAGTCAATCTGTTTTCAAAAATCAGCTTTTACGTCAAAGCGCTTTTAAGCAGGATCGTGATTAATAAATGACCAGATTTTTTCAAACAACCTGTACACATTTTTAAAAATTTTAAAATATGTAAAAAAACAAAATAAAATATACGTGTTTAAGCGTTTTTTCGGAAACTTGGCCGATATAATCCACGGTATTAAACTATTTAAAAAATACTCTAATTATTCTTATTTTAATGGATTTATATCAAACCATGTTATAATTATATACAAAAGTATCTTTTACAACTTTTTCTTAAAACAATAAGAGAACATTGCTTTAAAAAAAAACGGTGTGTGCACTATGTTACTTCTTACTAACAACTATTAAATTGAAGGATTTGAAGGATATATATTTTTATGGATGCTTTTTATAAACTTCAAAAAAATAGAGTTAATAGAAAACCGTATACTATTCTAGCTTTTTTTAATTTTATGTTTTTAATTTTTGTTAAACATTTTATAGAAATTAAGATAGCGACACAACTTTATAGGCATATGTTATTAGGCACCAAAGAAAGCAATATACGCTTAGTCCCAAACATACTACAGCTTAGTTATTTTTGCCATACAAAGGGGAAAAACGAGAGTATTTTTTCTGTGTAGAAAAATATGTTATCGATATATTAAAGAAAGCCCCTTACTAGTTTGGTGACAGGATGACCCGTGGCCCGTGGATAACCTCATGTTTGTAAAGAATGACTTAACCTCAAATCAAGAATCGTATTTTTTAATCCTGGATATTAAAGATTTATTGAAATCCTTCGAAACTGGGTATACCCATTACTATTCTTGATATAAAAAGTACATTTTTGATTGTTTACTTAGGCTAGGATATTAAAATATTGGTTAAAATATGGTTGGATTGTAGAACATAAATAGACGTAAGTATGGTTATTTATATGGAATATATATATACATATAAAGCTTACTTGTCTGTTTTGCATTTTCAGTTTTTGATGAGACAATTGATTTTATTTGTGAAATGCCCACAAAAGACCTACCAATGATTCAACAACAGTGTCTTTACTGCATAATGGGCCATTCCTTTTAGACCATTTGAAGAGACTACATGGGAAAAATCAGATGTCACATTTTCATAGAAATTATGATAGCAACACTACTTTATGGGCAAATGTTAGCGTTATTCAAATCAATTTAGTGTTCTTACCTATTATCGTTTCAAATCCATGTTAATAGATAATAAATATTTTGTATTTTTATCTTTTATTTTTAAATATATTTTTGGAACTGCTGGTTTTAGTAATTATTAAATTAAACGAACTAAAAACAATTCTCAACCATAACCTGTGCCATAACCCTATAAAATAATCAAAATAAGGCATATCTCCTGTCTCCTGTCAACGATCAATTGTTTGATCTGATGCTTCGCATGACCTACGCGTCATTATAAAGTCATACCGTCACGCAGCCATCAATCAAGGCTTGAGGTTACTCTACAACATATATCGTGAACGAACTAGTTCCAATAAACTATTCCGACCCGGAATGAAGGAACTGGTTCCTGGTTTCTCAAAGAACTAGTTCCTCAGGACCTATTCCGAGATCGAGACTGTGACCGATATAGAATGATATGCGATGGCGACGGATCGGATAGCGCGCGTAGCCCGATGGTAGGCAGGAGTGGGGAGTGCCAGACGCACTTTATCGGATCCGGACCTAGAGGAACTAAACTAAATAAAAGACTAGTTTACGTACGTACGAATCGGGCCAGCGCGATCGATGCTAGGCAGGAGTGGAAGTGCCAGCCATATGCCGTATGTTATCGGATCCGGACCTAAAGGAACTAGAGGAACTAAATAAGACTAGTTTACGTATGGATCAGCCAGCGCGATTGATGCTAGGCAGGCGTGGGGAGTGCCAGCCGTATGTTATCGGATCCGGACATAGAGGAACTATTAAAAGACTAGTTCACGAGAATCTATTCACTCGGTTCAAGATCCGAGATATAATACAAGGCGACGACAATGGATTCGACCTTGTCTATTGCCACAGCTGGCGCGGCGCGGCGTAATTACCACAGAAAATTGTCGTGGATACTGTTTTTGATTTTTTGTTTGTTTTTTAAATATTTTATGGGAATGTTTCACTTTAGGTCCTTAAAATTAAGAAATAGCTTATAAAACGAAGTAGATATTCTGAATTTTTAGACAAAAACAAAAAGCTTGAAGTGAGGAAAAATGCAATTTTTCGTAAAATTTTTGTAATATTTGCTCTAATTGATTTGTGATATAGTTTTTAAACTCTGATTTGAGTTTCTTTTTTATATTTTTATCTGCAATAAATCTTACCTATAAGGGAAATTAAAATAACTTTCGTTGCACATCATAATACGACCACTAGCAAACTCCATAAGACGACGCATGGTGTCATTAATGACGTGCAACGAAAGTTCTTCCAATTTCCCTATATATGTTTTAACATACAAAATTACACGTCTCGTTACATCTCCATACATTATAAAAATTATACAGATCATACTCTGAATAGTTCTGACTGACAACGAAACGCATTAGCAAGCAAGGGGGATGTCAGTGTTAGTCGGGAACTATTGTGAACTAATGACTTAGTTCAAGGAACTATTCCTCTGGAGGAAATAGAACTAAGGAACTAGTTCCTCCCAAGGAACTAGAATTCCCACCTCTAATCAAGGCTGATTCGCGGCCTTCAATTTTAACTCCCATCGAGCGTAAAGAAGTTTCACTTCAAAAATTTTCGTGGACCATACTTTTATTGACATAGGGCCAATCAATAGTTTTCCTTATCAACTCGATATACTGATGATGTTGCCCGTATTACTCATCAAGTTATATTAATCAATTAAGGCCGCGTAAACAAACATAACATACAATTTTATATACTAATTCATTATAACAAAAATATTTAATTATATTCCTGCAGATTACACACCTACCCCAGTTTTGTTCTTAAATATCTACTCTACATATTATAAACGCGTCTTATAACAAATATAATTTTTGTGGAATATATATCAACATAAAAGATTAACGAAATATCATCGTAACAACATATATTTTAGAAACATTTAGGTTTACCTATTACACCGAAATTTATGAAAAAAAGTCCTTTGCCTCGGGTACAGATACCGCCACGTTTTGGAAATAGCTCGAAACGAAACAAAATTGAACGAGACAACAGGAAACGCTAAAAAATCCTCTACGTCATTCGCCGCAATTTCACAAGTAGTTTTGAAGCGCTTTTAAGAACCGAAATTAAGCCGAGACAAACCGAAATAGATCAAGACACCACGAAATAACCCGAAACGCGCCAAATTTAGGCGAAGAAACGCGACCTTGATCTGTTTCGGTCTATTTACCGCATAGCGTTGAGCGTTTTTTACAGTAACCGTTTCAAAATTCTAAACTCTGCTCTTATGTCCCCTCGTCTATAAACATCTATCTCACTTTTACTTCAAAAATTGATTTACCGGACTAATAACGTAAATATATACTACAAAAATTAATCCAATCTAGAATTTAATCAAATAAAATGAACCCATTTTGTAAACAAGAAAAGGAAAACATTTGCTACGAAAGGTGAATTCTCCCGTTTAACAAGGTAGATTCGGAGAAATAACTGTTGCTCAATAAAAGCCTGGCCCAGAATTAAAAGTCTGCAGAAACGCGGAACCACCGCCATCAAGACAAGCAGAAACGAAACAAAACGAGTGGGCTCCGTTGTGTGTGGCGCGTCTCGCCCTCGGGCCAAGGGAGAGGAAATTAGAGATAGCGCAGCGCGCTCAGACGAGAAAGAGGAGTCTGATACCGACAATCGTGGAAATTACGCCACCGAAAATACTCTCAAGGGAATTTTACCCAACAGGTAATTAACAAGTTTGATGGGTTTACTTGCTGGCGCCCGAGCCGCTCCTATTAAAATTGAAATTTTGACCGGGATGCCAAGAAAATCGAATGCCGGCCGCCTAATTGTTTTGTTGAGTTTGCCACCGCAGCCGCCGCGTTTCTAATTAACACAACTTTTCGATATTTTGATTGTTCTACTGGTGTACGACTCTTGTCATTCGCCCAAGTTCTACTTTCAAAGAACTTTCCTAGTACTTTTATTCCGGATTAAAACCACTTTAGCATTTATTACCTATTTTTGTACGGAAAATACATTTTTGTATCGCGGTGCTAGTCGTACGCTGGCATTTGCATTTTTGAGATAATTTTGCTTCGGTTCATTGTGGATGTCTGTCTCCGGCCATTATAATTTTTCCTTGGTAATAATAATCATAGCTCCCGTATATAGCGTTTAACGCCTTAGGAGTAGCAAGCCATACTAGAGCCGTTCGGTATACAAGGAAGGTAATGTGGCTAGCACTACGCTTCAACCGCCTATTATTACCTCAGGATTGTGAATCCCAAGTACTCATTTAAGGCTGAGTCGACCTAGGTACCCAAACTATTTTTATTTTAATAAAAATAGTCGGCTGATGAAATGCCGGGAGTGGGAATCGAACCCACTACCTTCAGATTGGTAGATGAGAGCCTGTACCTCTACGCCACCGGGAACCACCTTGGTACCTATTTTTCCTTGGTAATCTGCTTAATCTATTGGAGTTTTAACAAAAGAGGTAAAAGCGTGAAATTGTCTTTTGTATATTTAGAATTTTCACTGTATATTTTTAGAATAGTTTTTCAATATATCTTAATCCAAGTTATTTGGTTTCCGAATCCATTGCAAAATTGTAAGTGCAGAAAAAGCTAATTTCACGTTTTCAGGGTCCTCATTGGGAGATAGTAGTTCCCATTTTTCCCGTAGGGATTTAAGCTTTCTGTAGTTTTCTGAAGCATGTATGTACTGTGGGAATTAGCTTATAGTGTTGGAGTGACTGTATTCAGTCTGCTTTTTGCGTTTTGTTTATAGTTTTAATGTCAGTTTAACATTTAAAAATATGATTTACTTTCTACTCACCCGTTCATACGGTACCTACGGTTTCGATTGTATTTTCAAATCGGTTGAAAATTCGTTTTGCATTCTAAAAAATGATATAAGCGTCTGAAGACACCATTTGATTCGATAAAATCCCGTTAGTTTTAGTTCGCATCATAATATGATAATTTATGAGACTCATTTTCTTTATATTTTTTATATAATTGTATATCTATAATATTTTGTATACAATATTGTGTAATTGTGTATATAATATTTAAAACGGGCCACACAACGGCGGGCCGTGCTGATCAACTATGTCTGTAGACACTGTTTACCAACTTATCAAATCAACCTGTATAAATTTTAAACAAACGCTATATGGACATTCTAAATTCCATATACGTGAAATAGAAGTTTAAGGAATGTTTTTTGTATGCCGGAATAAATAAATTCCAGTTATTAGTGTACAAAATTGGGCTAAAACTTTCAATCAATGCTCCAATGGCAATGTCAACGTAACATATTAGATTTCGACAAATCAAACGATTTTGATTTCAAGCCGCGTGTTAACTGATTAATTTGTTTTGATGCAACGTTGGAAACATATTGTTCGAAAAAGGTTTACATGCGACTACCGTTCAAAAGATTTTGAAAAAAATATTTTGAAGAAATAATTCAAATTCTCGCACAGCAATCGACACACTGCTTCTAGAACCATGGCCGATTACAAGGCAGACTTTCTAGGAAAAAATCTAAATATTCATAATACATATCAGTAGAATTGGGGAAAAAGTGATACGGGAAAAATGGAAATTGGCGGGTAATTTAGCGATGATATCAAAGCAGTTGGAGGAACAAACTAAATTCTTAAAGCTCAAGACAATATATGAGTAAACAAATGTGAGAGACTTACGTTCAGCTCACGTTTTAAACTTCAGTAATTTTAATCAACGCGAAATGTGGTGGAGCCACCAGTCTCTTTTTGATTAAAACAACATAATAAACATGTCTAATTATTGAAGAAATCAAATATAAAAAAGATTGTATGGAAACAATCTGGGAAATGCAAAGACAAAGTACGTTGAAGAGTACATTGAAGAATACATAACATCTCTTGACTCTGGAACAACACGATCTTAATGGCTGACCTATCGAAAAGAAAACTCATTAACTCTCTATCTGAGCTCTCTTCAGTATACTCTTTATATTACCTTTCTCGTCACAGTCATCAGCAGGTACGTCATCAAACAGTTTACAGTATACTTCCACCGCCGATACCTGCGACGAACTTTACCATAAATTTATCACATTACGTCGACCTGATTTTAATTATTTAATTAATAATGATTTTTGCCAGTAACGTGTTAAGATCGAAGTTACGCGATCGATTCCCTTGGGTTTACATCGAATTAGTTTTCTGAAGTATAATTTTTCCCATATTGATGTAAACTCAAGTTGGCTTAGATTTAAGTTTTGACAATATATTAAAACTATCTAGTTTGACGTAAGCTATCAATGTAAAGGGGGTAGGTGTTTGAATGTGCTGGGTTGGTCAAAATCCCGCCGGTCGGTTCCGAGAGGGCGAGATAAGCGTTGGAGCGGGTCGCTCCGTCGCAAATTAAACAGAGACAAAAGGTTAAAATTAAACACAGGTAGGCCGTCGCCGGCAAACAATAAAGAAGGACGATTTAAAGGCGGCCTCCCGGGGCCGGCATAAAGAGCATCTGCCTGCGAAAAAGCAGATAGACCTCTCCGGCATTATATTGCATATTGTAATGATTTATTGCCGGGATAAGCACACATCTAGCGGCCATTCTTGCAGGACCGGGCGTGCTAATGACCACTGCGACCCGGATCGCGGTCGTGTCCCCCCGCGTCCCTCCCCGTCCCCGGCCCCCGATCGGCCCTCGCCTCTGATATTAACAATAACACTTAGTATTTAAATTATGACTTTGAATTGCCTCGTAAATAATCGGGCATTAGGAGTTTCGCATCGTCCACCGCCGCGCCGTTCCTCGCCGCTCTGCGAACAGACTAATCATGTTTAAATTTTATTGCTCGATGGGCAGGGTGTCCGGATCCCCGCCTTTTGTTCTACCGTTCTTCTTGTCTCTTTTCCTTTCGGCCGTCGTCCTTGTTTTGGGTACGTCTTTGCGCTCGCTATTGTCCGGCTTAAACATGATAACTAGCGTTCGGAGTTTAGTCTTTCAGTTTCATATTTATATATTTAAGAATATGTAACGTTTTTAGTTCGTTACATGTCTTTTTTATATATAATATATGATGTCTGGCCTCTCATCACCGGATTCCCTATCGTTCAGGCCGGATAATTTAATTGACGCACTTGGCGTAATTTTTACGTTCTCTTGTCCACAACCCTGTTATCGTTTGAAACAACCCTGTTATCGCTCTGAGGAGACGCTGTCAACATCGCTTCTGTCAACTCTCTCTGTGCTTAACCTCACTTTGTTTTGCCGCTCTGTTGTATCCCGGCTTTTAGAAATGGTGATTATTTAAATCTTGCTGTATAATTTGAATCAGCTGCTATTTCAAACCAACAGGTAAAGACGAGATATTATCCTTTTAGATTCGATATTATTACTGCATATTTTTAGGGTAGAGTTTTGGATGTCCCAACTTAACTTGTATTTGTAGTTTGCTGGGACGTTGGCGTCCCTTTTCTTTTGTCTTCCAGAATGTTACATGGAAGAAAGGACAGTTTCTTTGTTTATTATTGAGCCCTCGGAAGTAATTCGAGGTAGGTTTATTTTGTTTATTAGACCTTGTTTGGTTTTAAACAAGAGTTTCATATTTTTAGGGTCCAAGGTACGGACTATTTACAAGGTACGGGCACTATCCAAGGTCCTAGTAGTGTTCCAAGGTACGGGTAGTGTTCCCTTGTACCATTATCTTATGGACGGATTTCCCGTGGACGAGTGTCCCCAGTAGGAGTGATTATCTTACATATAAAGTGCCCCAGCGTGGATGTAGCTTGAGCCCCATGCTGCTTCGTTCCCATCTATAAGCCAGTTAGTAGTTACGGCTGTATCAATTCATGGTGTCCTCATTCTGGCCCCTTTTGTTGTATTGGATGGCCGAGTGCAGAGATGCGAGACCACCTCACGCTGCTACTGTTTGAAGCAAGATTACATAAAGAACAGCTAAGTGTAGATTTACGTTCTAGTTTTTATGTTTTAAATTTTCTATATTTTCAGTCTTAAACAGTAACGTACATTTTAAATAATATCGTACAGACTATATTTAGTGGTTAGATTATTAAGAACATTTATGTCGATTTAGTATTTAAAATATGATTTAGATCTTAGTAATGGTATTACTTTTATAGATATTTAGTACAACTCTTAACACCACTTTCTTTGACATATAACCACTATAATAATTATTAAAATTGTACAATGCTATTTACCATCACAGTCCATCTTGAATAAATATAGTCATTAGTTTTAAGTAATATACAACTGTGTTTTCTTTCTCTGTACATGCCTGGCGCCCAATATCTATATTTTTTTGTTTATTGTTATTGATTAGTTTTCTCTCTAGTAAAATACCTTATCCACGACGAATCCTCTGCATCTTGGCATTTTTTATAGCAAATATATTGTTATTCCATGATGTTTTATTGTTATTATTATTTAAGAAAGAATCAGTATAGTTAGAGAATCTTTAATCAAATATATTGATAACATATGCTAGTTCTAAAAAGAATTTTCTCTGATGCTTTTATATGCATCTAAAATTAGTAAATGTAAAGATAGAATGAACAGAGTCAACGGTCCAATTCCTTCAAGTTCTTTGTTCCTACTACTCTAGTGGCGGAAATCTAACTGTTACGCTCAGTTGGCTCTGACTCGGTTGGCTAGATTTTGCCACGCCCACTCGGTGCCCACTGAGCGAGTATATAAACGCTCAACTTGTAGATTGTACTTTAGTTTATAATCATCTGCTGATGATGTGTGAAGTAGCTTTGTGAAGTAGCTTTGCCAGTTTTTTCCCAGCAAAGTTTTGTCATATTTAGGGAACATTAGTGAACAGTTTTAGATCTGCGTTTTGTTGCTTCTTATCAGGCAAAAGATGGGCCTGGTAATGTAACAACGACGCCGACGTCACCTAGAACACATTTCCCTTAAAGGAATAAAATGCTCATTTGGTTAAGAAAGATGACTTTAAGAAAGACTGTACCACCGTAACACTAACAACTTATTAAAGTAGAAATTGATTTCGTTTCAAACATTCCGTTTTTTAATTTAACCCCATTCCAAGACCTATATAAATTCATAAAATTGGTAAATACGTTACATTTTTATTAATTTAATTCTATAAGCTTTGCTAATATAAAATACAGTTCTTCTTGACTATATTCTATGATAGAACATTCATCAAGAAGGAAATGAAAACTTCTTAAGAGCTGGTATCAAATTTTGCAACCAACATTTCTAGATGTGTTTAATTTCAAACCATGTATATCTAACATATATCTTATAGGACTACGCGATAACCACTTCAATTGTTGGATGCTCACTTCGTCTTTGATCTTGTTTTTTTTTGTACCAAATAAAAACTGTAGAAATAGAATATTTTGTTTAAATATTTTTGCTGTCTCTCCAAAAACAGATATTGATACGAGTGATTTTTTATTTCACAAAAATTATTTATATGGCATGGTTGTTCTCATTTTCATTTTTGTGGGTCTTATAAAAGTTTTATAAATTCGGGTCTTACTCTCTGTACACATGTATTTATTTTTCCATATTCAAGTAAATACCCTGATATGCTTGAGGATTTTTTAATCTGATTGTCAACTTCAGTCCTTATACTTCAGCTGCTCGATGTTTTTATTCCTAAATAATTGAAACTGAT
This sequence comes from Sitophilus oryzae, assembly GCF_002938485.1. Lineage (NCBI taxonomy): Eukaryota > Metazoa > Arthropoda > Insecta > Coleoptera > Curculionidae > Sitophilus > Sitophilus oryzae. The sequence continues at coordinate 1,054,944 of NW_022146024.1, forward strand.
TTCCTGATTTGTATTTGCGCTCATTTACTACTAGTTTGCACCGTATTGGATCTTTGGATATTACCATAGATTGTGTTTTTTTTGCTCGAAATTTGCATATTAAAACTCTGTGCCGCTAAATTAAATTGATAAAGGAGGCACTGTAGGTCGTCTTCATTTTCAGCAATCAGTATAGCTTCACCTGCGTAACAGAGTATTCTCAGGTAACGGTTGTTCATCTTAAATCATGCATAACCTCGTTTACACTACCAATTATTTGGTCCATTATTATGTTAAAGAGACATGGGCTAAGACTATCTTCTTGTCTGATACCAGATAAGATTTTGAGTTCTCTTGTTAAGCCACATTCTTTTCATGTACTTGTTTAATTATTTATTTGTTTTATTGTATTTTCTTATTTACTTGTATTATATCCTCTTGTATTTATAACTTTCAAACTTCAATTTATGGTCATGTACTTTACTATGTATCCTACACAATATGGTAAATAAATAAATAATGTTTGCTACCTCTGATTTTTTTTTATTTGACAAAGGTCTCTAGTAGAGTACTTAAAGAGTCTTTTTACTTATTAAGTCATAAGCCGGCCACTGGTATAAAAATAAACAATCTCATATATTAATAATTTAATTATATAAATTTTTCTAATATTAAATATACTTAAGTAACTTTACTCTTCAAAAGCATATGTATGAAAATGTGAAAAATAGATGACAACGGATCAAACTTTAGAGAATATTAACTTAATCTATGAAACTACCCCGTTCTGCCAGCGTTCCGCTATTGCGGCGAGATCCTGCTGATAATACACCGCTCTCGAGTCGTAACAAGCCACCGTCCTCGTAAAAACTAGAGTTCTCGCCCAAAATATTTGCTAAAATATGCAGAAAGTGTATCGTCTGGCGGCGAGGCTTTGTTAGTTCTTTGTGTTAATATTTACGCTTCATTATGACCGCGAGTCTGCTCGTATTGGGTAAGTCTTGTTAAAGTTGAACAGTTGCCCGGATAATATTATAAGGACACATAGTTTTCTGGCAAATATAATGCCAAAGTTGTTTGCCGGGAACACTTTATTTAAATTAATTCTATTACGGTTTATGTATATGGTATGCTTTGTAAGTATCTTTTTGGGTAGTATTTCTAATATATTTTTCTATGTCTTTACAATAATTTTTTATTGATAGAGAATATTTATAATAATAATGTCATATAATAATTATTTCACTATGACTAATTATACTAAAAAACTGAATGAACGTAATGGGATGACTAGCCTATTTAAAAATAAACATATTTCTTTAAATTCAATATATTCAGTTTTAAGACACTCTGTATACATTAATATAATTATTGATTTTTAAAATATTATTCGAAAACTAGAGAGACGGAAATCAGACAACGAACAGAGATGATAGTTGTTAAATAATAGCTTTGAGACTACCGTTCGAGACGCATTGATCTTTTTTTGTTGCAGTTTTGTGACAAAGAAAATTTTTAAAGGTAAATGAATGTTTTCTCATTATTTAACTAATGTTAACTAAACCATAGGTATTATTTTTTTCCTGTTGTAATTTTTAGTACTAAAGCTTTTCCTTATTTATTTAATCTGATAAAGGTTTCACATAACATCTATATGCATTTAATGGAATCGATTTATGCTGTAAATTATTTCAGTTTAAAAATAATCTAAATATAAGCTGTTATTGTTCATTCGCGCCTATGTTTTTGGTTCAATGTGATAATAAGGACCTTGTTGAGTCTATTAATATTTTTCTACCGTGCATGACTGAATATCTTAGTTCGCAAAAGAGCGACGAAAAACAATAAATATAATCTAAAGATCCAACTATATCTTCGAGCGTCGAAACCAGAGCCTTAGTACCTCTGGGCGGCGACCTGCTAACTAACAAAAACTCCTCAGTTTTGAATGATATAAATGTGGCATATTTTGAATATATGAAACTACAAACCTTGCTATGAGGGCAGTTTCAATATTATTATTATTTCTCTTTTGTTAAAGTTCAGAACAGGATAGTTGGATTCTCTGGAATAGTGATCAAGGCCTACTGTCCCGTGTTCTTTTACTTGTGAATTCCAGGTAGAGTACGGCACGGTTTATTTAATTTAATAAAATAAGTAGGGTAGTATTTATACAAATTTGGCGTTTAATTTACATAACCTATTTTCCTCAAATTTCCTTAATATTGTTTCCGTCGAGCGCATTCGAGTTAAGTTAGAATAAAAAAAATATTTTTAATACAACGTATGCTTCTTTATTTTATTTAAATAGTTTTTATAAAGTTTGTCAAAATATTATTTCTTTAACTTTGTTGAACGACCCTGGGTTGTTATACTATAATACCAGAGTACGTAGATCGCCGAGTAGCGACAGAAACCGTCGGCTCTTTTGATGTGGTGGGACCAAATTTTCTTTCTCTCTCCTTTGACGTGTTTGACAGATAGACTACGTATTTAACTGCTCAACTTATGAAGTGGTCCTATAAACATGGTATACACTGCTCACAATTTAAAGTGGAATTAATTATAAAGTTTTATACATATCTTTTTGGTTTTGTTTTATCCTTATTTCTAAATTCGAATGTATAAAATATCTTACTGCTAATAAATAATTAAAAAAAAACGATTCGTTGCCTGAGGTATACTTGAAATAAAGTATATAGAGATATTTGATAAATGGCAACAGTGGCAAGTTCGCTTCTTCGTATGACAGATAACCTACTTATTTCGCGCAGCCGCAAAGAAAATTGAAAACGGGACTGTCGCTACTCGTCGGTTTAGGTACTCTGATAATATACTAAGAAGAGAGTGACCAGAACTATGCTTAGATCGCTTAAACCTTGAGTTTGAGTGTTTCCATTTAGTGTAGTAGTATATTAAAGTACCCATTTAGTGGTAAATCGACCTATACAGGGTGTCATTGAAATAGTGTAAAAAAAAATCGGGGAGTGATAGTACTCCTAAAAAGAGTAAAAAAAGTTCCTATAAGTATAGGGCGGAAAATGCATATTAAGGGAGTTAGGGGCACTGAAAGGGTGAATTTAAAAAACGGTTGTTTTAAAATTGTAGGCTTAAACAACGAGATAAAATTTCGAAAAAAAATCCTTTGCCATAAATTTTGACCCTAAATCAAATAGCGATACTGAAAAATTATTTGGAAAAGCGGAAAGGGTAGTTTTTGCAAGGGTAGGGGGTTGTTTCGTGAATAACTTTTTTGAGGTTATCTTTTTTGGAACGTGAGTTTGTTTTTTGAAAACTAAATACTTTTTCCTACAAAAAAAGGTACTCTTGTTGCACATCGCCCAGAGCGATGGTTTTCGAGAAAATTGAAGGGAAAGGTTTGCTATGACGGGTTGATAACTTAACAACTTATAATGGCGGTTCGAAAGTAACCAAGTAGTTATTAAATAATTAATTGGAAAATCAACATTTCGTGATTTTTAAAACATCTTATTGCTTTAAAAATGAAATAATCTTTTTTGGTTTTAAAAAAATTTGGTTTTCTCAGTGCCGAATAATACTGAAGAGCAAATACGGCAATGCATTATTGACTGTTCCAATCAAATTAGGACAGCAACAAGAATATTCCACAGAGTACGCAGATCGTGGAGAAGAAGATTATATGTCTACATTGAAATGAATGGTGGTCACTTTGAACACTTACTATGAATGAATTAAGGAATGCATTATTTTAATAAAGAATTTTGGTAATTGGATTATTTCGTTTTTTAAAGCAATAAGATGTTTTAAAAATCATGAAATTTTGATTTTTCAATTAATTATTTAATAACTACTTGGTTACTTTTGAACCGCCATAACTTTCATAAGTTTATGTTGAATAACCAGTTAGCAACCCATCAGAGCAAACATTTTGTCTTCTATTCTCTTGAAAACCATCGCTCTGGGCGATGCGCAACAAGAGTACCTTTTTTGTAAGAAAAAGTATGTAGTTTTCAAAAAATGAACCCACGTTGCAAAAAAAAATAACCTCAAAAAAGTTATTCACGAAACAACCCCATACCCTTGCAAAAACTACCCTTTCCGCTTTTCCAAATAATTTTTCAGTATCACCATTTGATTTAGGGTCAAAATTTATGGCAGAGGATTTTTTTTCGAAATTTTATCTCGTTCTTTAAGCCTACAATTTTAAAACAACCGTTTTTTAAATACACCCTTTCAGTGCCCCTAACTCCCTTAATATGCATTTTCCGCCTTATACTTATAGGAACTTTTTTTTATTATTTTTACGAGTACTATCACCCCCCGATTTTTTTACACCATTTCAATGACACCCTGTATACTGAAACATTATTAATTTGATTAAAAAATCCTGCTGAGAGCATGCTGGTCGCAGTATTATATGATACCGTATGATAAAAAAACGGCGTCTAGTTGAGTGGGAAATAACAATCGATGATATTTCCCATATAAATTTACATATAAAACGACAGCGAAATAATTTATACTAGTAACTTATATTCTATATATTATTATGTTCTACATCAGATAAATAATAATTTTAGTAAGCTACATAATATAATATTTCACGAGACACATTTTCTGCATATTTATATACAGGGTGTTTAAAAAAAATAAATGCTATAGCTCATGGGGAAATTCCTTATGTAAAAATAACATTTACTTTATATATTAAGATCCGATGCTGCTTTGTTTTGTAGGTACAGGGAATTATAATATTTTTTCGGTTTATTATAATTTTCTTCCAAATGTCTTTAGTAGCTTATCATTTTTGGGGTAAAGTTACTATAAGTGATACATATTTTAATGCTAAAAAAGTGTCGACAGGTTCACCAGGAACGTGTATATTTGAATATAGGTTATCACTGGAATATTTTTCTAAAATCATTTTGAACCACTAACTATTTCTCTTGTTAGCACACGTTATGTAGACAGTTTAAAGCCGATAAAAAGTTTCTGTTCATATTTTGTCGATTTCCATCTCCTTGATGAGATAAAGCAGTTTTTTATTAATTTGCCTTAATTCTAATAGAAACCTTTAATATTTTTTAATATCATTAACTGACCAAAGTATTAAATAAATACTTTTTTATTCCCTATCAAAACTACGAAAAAAGTTCCCATAAACATAAATGCATAGTTTTAAAGATACTGGATGTTTAAATTTTTAAAAAATATGTTTTTCTAATTATCTTAAATACCATTATATTTTGAATTTGGTATAGGTAGCACTGGCTAGGGAGGCTTTTGTTCAGCAGTGGACGGTATAAGCTAAATGATGATGATGATAGGTAGCATTGAACATCTTTGTTATAATTTTTAATAAAATTTAATAATAAATTATATTAAATAAATAATTTATTATATTATCAATTGTAATTAACAAAATTGTTTATCGTTTAATATTTATCTCAAGGAGATCAGAATCTACAAAATATAAAGAAAATAAACGACCTACGCAAAGTTTGATAATTAGAGAAACCTTCTTAGTTGATCTTATTTTTATGTGCGGAATCAATCTATGAGAGATAGAACATGTTTCTTAAAACACCCTGTATAAGTTATTTAAGGCAGGCCCACGCCTATCCAAGTCCTACTACGGGGAAGCAAGTCAAAAGGTTGATCGACATATTTCGTCAATAAAGTCGATTGCATTGTCCGCATGAAGTAGACAATGTCGATAGAAAGAGTTGATCGACAATATCAACTTGATATGAATACAGTTTCCTATATTCAGATTGTTAATTAATTTTTCAAACTTTTTTATCTTAAAACGCTGCATAATTTTCTAAGTTCCAAGTATTGCAACTTTGCTCAGATATACATATCTTAGAAAATAAACGTCCTGCAGATGAAGACGCTAGATGAAGGTCTAGCAAGTCTGAACGAGACATCACGCGCAGCCAATTAATACCGAAAAGATTAAAGTATCAGGAAATCGTGCACCTTCTCGCGAGGCGACAAGTCAAAGCTTATCTAATGCTCAAAAGTTGGGGCGCGTTTGCCGCTTAATCTTGGCGGTGTTGCTTGCCGTCTCACCGCTAATATCTTAATTCCGGCTATTTGAATAAATGTTAATATAAACTGGAGCTGCCTCTGAGTCCGAGATACCGCGGTTTCATCATATTCGAATGATTTATGCGTTTTCTTGAGAAAGTTGGATCAAGTTTGGTTGATTTCTCGGAGCGCGGGATTCCGATCCGAACGCGAAATCCTCGAAATTGTAAACGTGATACGGTAAAATATACAGCAGTATATCCTGGTTTTAATTTATTTTACTTAAAAATTTCAGAATAAATTGATAGTCATGTTTCGATACATTTTTGTTCTGTTTTTTTTGGTTTATTCTTTTGTAATTAAAACTTATTTTTTAAATTCTAATTTAGATTTTCTTACTAGTTTCGTAATGCTGATACGTATGAATCTATAAATAAAAGATTACACTTTGTATAAAACAAATTATGACATAAACATAAGAAAGCAGAGCAAAAAAAAAAATAAGAGAATATATTTTAAATGGTTACGTAGCTTTTGTCCGTAATAATTTATAATTATAAAAGCAACATTTGAGATTGAATTTTACATCTAAGACTCACCAATCAATCATCCAAACCAATTCTACAACTCGAAGATTTCAAATATAGAAGTCCTTCGACTGGTTTTGTGGGCTTGAAAACTATTACATAGAAATATTACTACATACCGTGCTGGCCAACTCTTACTATTAGGTCGGTATTTACATGTGTGGAAATAAATCGCATAGGGATCTTGTTAAGTCGGAGTGAGATAAATGCGACGGTGTGCTGTTGTGGCGTTGCCACATTTCTTCGGTACGTCTTTCCGTATAAAGTAAAGTAAAATCACGATCTCAAACCGCTTATTTTTAAAAGACCTTTTTCGAAAATATAGGTAATTAGATAAAATCATTAGATAAGTTTCTGACCATCTGAAATGGAATTATAATGATACAGGGTGTCCAATTTTTATAACGAGAAAAATTTAAAAACTCTTTAACGCTCTTTAAACTTTTTAACACATAAACGCGATAACTCATAAACCAAAATAGATATTGAAACTTCTTTTTTTATTTTCAAGTTCGGATCTTTGATAAGATGTTTAAATAAGAAAAATTCAATAGACTTGTTTTTTTTTTCAAAAATTTGATAAACCCCATCCATTTACTTTTGGTGCATAGCAATTTTTAGTAACCGTGTAACTTTTTTATTTATAAAGATTTTCACATACTACTACTGTCTGCGAAGAAAATATAGCAGAAATATTTAAGAAGTTCTTGAAAACAACTACAATCAATTATTTTTAATGGATTTTGAGATATCGATTTTTGAATTCACTGTCCAACACCAACTAAGTGCAAGTGTTTCTAACTAAAAATGTAGAACCTATAGAGAAAATTATAACGACTCGAATAATTAAACAAATAAAGTATCACGAGTAATTAAATCGTGAAGCTGAACGCATGATGTACATCCTTCTCTAGAATTTCAAGTACTGATTGGGTCGACCGGTAGAATCTGCTATACCCAAGTAGCATCTATCTGACTTCGAACTAAATCTGACCTGAAGCGACGTCAGAATTTGTGCAAATTTAGGTCGGGTGCTGGTGATACGACTGGTGACGTCGCTTTCCTATTAAAAGTGACATCGTTGGATCCGAGTCGGCAAATCCAACGATCTGTCGACGTACAAAATAACAACGTACCATTTTTATTAATTTCCCAACGTCGTTCCAACGTTGGCTTGCACGACGTACCTATACTTGAACTAGCCCGACGTCTGCCCGTTGTCCGAATAGGATACGTCTCACTGATAAACCCTAAAGTAACGACGAAGCTGCGATGACGTCTTACTTCAGTTAAGGAACGTGTTCTAAATCGGTTCCTGAATTAGGATACATTTTTTTTGTAAATCTGTGATTAAATAATGTAATTGACCCAATTATATTTTGTTGTATTTTATGTTCATATTGTTAACCTAATTTACGTATCTCTATTTACGTCCGTAAATACAACTCATTAAGTAGCATTTGCGGCCTAATAAACATCATGAACATAACCTAATAAAAAATTTTTGTAAACAAACTTTTTTTTTATTATGCCTAAAAAAACACTAGAAAGGCATTTAGACATTCATCTACATTTTACAGAAAGAGGTCGAGGCTTTTGCAAAATAATAATAGTAGTAGTGATGTCTTCCCTCCGCCCACGAATGCTTTTTATGCGGAAAAGATGCTGCATTACACTGGTGCATCTTAATTTTATTTGTTAGCTTAGGAAACTAGCAGACCCCATCCTCCTCCCACATGTGAGGTACTGGTTCCAATTCTTTTAAATTTTGTATATACTATCTTAAAAAAGTGGCTGCCCATTGTTTTAAAGAGAAAACAAAAACTAAAATATAGTTGCACAAATCACTGTTACGCAAAGTGAGGTTACGTGGCGTACGTTGGAATTATATACGTCATAATACGATTGCCGGTTGTCCGGTTTGATGACTTCGGTCGTGTGAGACGACTAATGTTGGACACCCGGTCGGAATCGGTATATTGGTAGTTCATATTAAGTCGGACACAGAAATCCGCCATTCTTAACAGGTATCCGATTGTCAGCCATTTTAAAATCTTTTTTGTTTTTAAAATTTATATTCACATTCCGATTTCTAGTAGAATAATATTGATGGTTGAAGGTTGAGTTTGGGGGAAACCACAGTACAGTTTTATGATTAAACCAGCTAGAAAATAAAAAAAAATATTTTGGGAGTTGTGTATCAAAAAAGTGACTTCCGTTGACAAAACTGATGTCTGGATTAATGATTCAGAATTATTATAATATGAAATTAGATAGGCACTTATAGTTCTATTCGAGGAGTGATTATGAATCCATTTGTAATTAGGTAGTTTGGTTAGGTTTTTATGTATTCTTGGTAGCGAATATGAAACCAAACGTAACGTAAGTGCTTAGCGACGAATTTTAAGTGACTATATCCAACGTAATATGACGTTGGTAATTGGTAAAATTACATTCCCTATTAGGTCAGATACGGACGTCGAGGCGACCCGAATCTGTATTCCCCATTTAGGTGCAAATAAGGGTCGTCAGGCGGTCGAACCGACGTTGGTACCCGACGTCGGGTTTATTGAACGCGACGTATACCCGATGTTAGATAACGTCCAAATGCTACTTGGGTATCCCCTTCCACGTCTCTTAGCAATGTGCACAGTTTCTCGGTTTATTTCATTCGTTTGGCAACGTTACGTTTGGCAACGTTTTTACTGTTCTCTCTTTATTTAGTACATTATACGTTTCAGTACGTTTTTTCTGACTTATTCATTAAAAATTAACAAAAAATAAGAATAAATTTTTCTGATACTCCTCGAATACCCATATGTATGCTCGTTATAGCAAATGCCAATTCTTGAATATTGTTAAGATAATTAAAAATGAAAATTTTGGTCTTTATGTGTTGCATTTTATTTCATAATTTGTCTGTTCATGGTTCTCATTTTCATTTATTCATTTTTGTGTCTTTAAATTACCTATATTTAAATAACAAGTATTGTTAAGAAACAAAATTTTATTAAATTTTAAGGTTATCTTATTGAATTATTATATTTTAAAATCTTGAAAAAAAATAAAAATTAAACAAGTTGACGCCAAACTAAGACATCTAGGGCCAAGACATCTAGGTGATATGTAGTTTTTTTTGGCCTGGTAGGAATTTTGTTAATTTACTGTTAACTAATTTTGTTAATTAATTTACAACAACAATTACTACCTGATCACAATTCATTCATTATCGCTACAAAAGCATAAACATTATTCATCTATTATGTATTATAACCTGTAATATTTAATTACAGTCTTTTTATTATGATCTAGTTATAACAGGGCAAATATTTTCAGGGCTGGTAGATCTCGATAAAAGAAACATATTTTCTCTTTACCGTTTTTGAAATAAATTCAAAATAACCGAGTTATTTTACTTCAAAATTTCAAAAAAAATGATTTTTTGATAAAATTTTGAGAACCACAGGATCTTTTTTGGATTTTCTTTCTTGTAAATTTAATCTACTACCTATGTTGCCATACTATCAACAAATTATGTTTTTAACTAAAAACTAAAAAAAAATTCCAAACTTTTTTTTGCCAGAAAAACCTCATAATCATGTTTCTGGTCTCGAAATATACTACCCCTAAAAATATTTGCACTTATATATAGCAAAAATTATATAAATATATGACAACTGTCAAAAAATAAAATTTATTTTTTGATTGGTAGAACATGTAACTAGATCATAATAGACAGTTGTTAGGATAGAATAATATGGTCACAATAAAAATCTGAAATGGCTCTCCGTTAAAACTAGGTAGCCATTGCGTGCAAAGGTTACCGGAAAACGTCCAAATCTCGTTACACCTCTAGTTTATTCCTGACTCTTATCAATCCAATTCGAACGCCAAGACTGCGGCAGAGAGCAATTCTAGTTCGGCGTGCCGCGCTGTTTGACAAAGTTTGCCGGAATAAAGAGCCGTCGCTGTCGCACGTACCGAACGCCCCGGTCTAATAATCGCAAAACTTCGGCAATGTCACGTACCGTCGTCGGTATATCGCTACGACGAAATGGCGACGTCGCTGCCATAATTTGGCAAAACATGTAGCCGAAACGAACGGGCCGTAAATAGAAAGGATTCGAAGAGATCGCGCTCGAGAGCGATTCTGGAGGAAAGAAAACGACGAAGCTGCGATGACGTCTTACTTCAGTTAAGGAACGTGTTCTAAATCGGTTCCTGAATTAGGATACATTTTTTTTTGTAAATCTGTGATTAAATAATGTAATTGACGCAATTTTTGTGATATTGAACTCTTAATGAAATATCAATAATATAAACGTAGTACATAATAGAAATTCACATAAAAACATTGTCTAAAAAGACTAAGATAGGATTGTCACATCAAAATGGCAAAATCGCGAAGTCGTTCCAATATTGCTGAGTTTATTCCAGTTTCATCACGTTTGGTTTTCTTAAAAAAATGTTTGTTAATCCAACTCTTAAAACATAAAAGTGTGTCGAAACAAGGAAATTCTTTGTGATTCCCATTTCTAAGGCTCAAACAGTTCCGCTACTGGAAGGATTGAATTATAGATCTAATTCGACTAGTTTTGTGGACATAAATACTACTACATGAGAATCAAATAAAGTAATGATTTTATTTCTTGCTTCTTGGTGTAATTAGGGAGAGTAAAAGATAGTAAAAATGTAAATGTTAATATTTTGTTTTTCTCACTCTTATTCATTACAAGTCTACAAAAATAAAAATCTAAAAAATTAGACAAATGTAAATTTTCTGATACCCGTATAACTATAAAATATCTAAATTTTTAGATTTCAATTCTTGAATATTGTTAAGACAATTAAGGATGAATATTTTGTTCCTTCAAAAAGGACGTATCGAACTACATAATATGTGTAGGATCAGCTAGATAACTATATACAAAATACGTAAAATAATACTTTCTCCATAATTTGTCTGTTCATGAGTTTCACTTCTTTTTTATTAATTTTTGTATTTTATATCATAATCGTAATAGTATTTGTTTAAAATGCCTTTACTGTTGTAACATGTAAATACTCGTCAAATTATAAATAGGTAACAAATATTTTTAAGAAATAACATTATTATTTTTTGAATTACATTACATAAATTCTTCAAATTAACAATTACTACGTGATAAAAATTCCTTGACTACTGTTACAAAGGTATAGACATTATTCAAATTATAGTAATACACAGTAATATTTACAGTCTCTTTTAAACTGATTTAGATATAAGTTCATAGCTTGCATATACTATGAAAACATTTAAAAGAGGAACAATTACAAAATATAACAATAGCCAAAGAAATAACTGGATTTTTAATAGGATATATTTTTGTAACTAGAATAAATAAGTAGATAATGGTAGACTGTAGTTAAATATGTTGAACAATATGCTCAATCAAAACCTGATGTGGAAACTTGTGCTCAGTTAAAACTTGATTGGCATTGGTAGCAAAGGTTACCGAAAAACCTCCAAATCTCGTTACACCTCTATTTTATTCCTGACTCTTATTAATCCAATTCGAACGTCCCGACTGCGGCAGAGAGCAATTCTAGTTTGGCGTGCCGCGCCGTTTGACAAAGTTTGCCGAAGTAAAGAGCCGTCGCTGTCGCACGTACTGAACGCCCTGGTCTAATAATCGCAAAACTTCGGCAATGTCACGTACCGTCGTCGGTATATCGCGACGACGAAATGGCGACGTCGCTGCCATAATTTGGCAAAACATCTAGCCGAAACGAACGGGCCGTAAATAGAAAGGATTCGAAGAGATCGCGCTCGAGAGCAATTCTGGAGGAAAGAAAACAACGACGCTGCGACGACGTCTTACTTCAGTTCAGGAACGTGTTCCAAATCGGTTCTTGAATTAGGTTACATTTTTTTTGTAAATCTGTGATTAAATAATATAATTGACGCAATTTTTGTAATATTGAACTCTTAATGAAATATCAATAATATAAACGTAGTACATAATAGAAATTCACATAAAAACATTGTCTAAAGAGACTAAGATAGGATTGTATCATCAAAATGGCAAAATCGCGAAGTCGTTCCAATATTGCTGAGTTTAATTCCAGTTTCAATCACGTTTGGTTTTCTTAAAAAAATGTTTGTTAATCCAACTCTTAAATAAACTTAACAAATAAAAAAATGTGTCGAAACAAAGAGATTCTTTGTGATTCTCATTTCTAAGGCTCAACCAGTTCCGCTACTGGAAGGATTCAATTATAGAACTAATTCGACTAGTTTTGTGGACATAAATACAACTACATGAGAATCAAATAAAGTATTGATTTTATTTCTTGCTTCTTGGAGTAATTAGGGAGAGTAAAAGATAGTAAAAATGTAAATGTTAATATTTTGTTTTTCTCACTCTTATTCATTACAAGTCTACAAAAATAAAAATCTAAAAAATTAGACAAATGTAAATTTTCTGATACCCGTATAACTATAAAATATCTAAATTTTTAGATTTCAATTCTTGAATATTGTTAAGACAATTAAGGATGAATATTTTGTTCCTTCAAAAAGGACGTATCGAACTACATAATATGTGTAGGATCAGCTAGATAACTATATACAAAATACGTAAAATAATACTTTCTCCATAATTTGTCTGTTCATGAGTTTCACTTCTTTTTTATTAATTTTTGTATTTTGTATCATAATCGCAATAGTATTTGTTTAAAATGCCTTTACTGTTGTAACATGTAAATATTCGTCAAATTATAATTAGCTAACAAATATTTTTAAGAAATAACATTATTATTTTTTGAATTACATTACATAAATTCTTCAAATTAACAATTACTACCTGATAAAAATTCCTTGACTACTGTTACAAAGGTATAGACATTATTCAAATTATAGTAATACACAGTAATATTTACAGTCTCTTTTAAACTGATTTAGATATAAGTTCATAGCTTGCATATACTATGAAAACATTTAAAAGAACAATTACAAAATATAACAATAGTCAAAGAAATAACTGGATTTTTAATAGGATATATTTTTGTAACTAGAATAAATAAGTAGATAATGGTAGACTGTAGTTAAATATGTTGAACAATATGCTCAATCAAAATCTGATGTGGAAACTTGTGCTCAGTTAAAACTTGATTGGCATTGGTAGCAAAGGTTACCGAAAAACCTCCAAATCTCGTTACACCTCTATTTTATTCCTGACTTTTATCAATCCAATTCAAACGTCCCGACTGCGGCAGATAGCAATTCTAGTTTGGCGTGCCGCGCCGTTTGACAAAGTTTGCCGAAGTAAAGAGCCGTCGCTGTCGCACGTACTGAACGCCCTGGTCTAATAATCGCAAAACTTCGGCAATGTCACGTACCGTCGTCGGTATATCGCGACGACGAAATGGCGACGTCGCTGCCATAATTTGGCAAAACATCTAGCCGAAACGAACGGGCCGTAAATAGAAAGGATTCGGAGAGATCGCGCTCGAGAGCGATTCTGGAGAAAAGGAGACGGCGATGCTGCGGAGACGTCTTACTTCAGTTAAGGAGCTTGTTCTAAAACGGTTCCTGTATTATCATATAGATTATTTTGTAAATCTGTGATTAAATAAAGAAATTGATGTTATTTTCGCAATATTTGACTGTTAATAAAATATGGGTAATATAAAGGTACTACATAATAGAAATTCAAATAAAACTATTGTTTATAAACACAAAAGAAAGGTATATCATCAAAATGATGAGATTGCGAAGGCTTCGTGACTTAAAAATCTACTCTTGAGACAACAATATTTGTCAGAACATAAACTTTCTTTGTGAATCGCATTTCTAGGACTCAACGAGTTCTGCTACTCGAATAAGTTAATAATTATATAACTAATTCGAACAAATAAAATGTAGGTGTTATTTACTGCTACATGGTTTTTTTTCTGGTGGGCTGATAACTAAGGAGGGTGATTAATCTATTACATCTGTAGCCATTAAAGGACAACAAAAATACGAATATATAAATTTAAGGACTGGTGTAAATTTTCTGACACTCCTCGTTACATTCATAAAATATATAGATTTTCAAATGTCAGTTCTTGAATATTATTAAGATCTTTGCTTTTCGAATCGTAACATATGTAAAATGTGTTAGATGAACTAGATAGCAATACAAAACATAACTATATCTACATTTTTCTTATAATTTGTCTGTTCATGGTTCTCATTTCCCTCTATATTATTACAGTTGAGGATTGGAACTTTTGGTGTTACAACAGCAAAATAAAACACTAATTGTTGTTTGTGTCCTTGTATTTACTTTTTGAATTTTATATGATCATCATAATAAAACCTTTTTAAATTACTGTCACAAGATATATATGAAAATTAAATTTAAATAACAAATATTAAGACAATTAAGATAACAATTACCAAAAATAATAATTAATTTTAATATTTTATTTTTTTTTCATAAAATATATAGTGGCACTGGCTCATTAAAGAAGAATATAACAATTTAAGTACTAATGTAAAACTTTCTTATACTCCTCGCATATCCATAAATGATCTAGACCTTAATTTATCAATTCTTCATTATTAAAATAATTGAAAAAATGATGATATTGGCTTTACCAAATGATGTGTTAGAGCAGCTATGTGATATGAGCTACAAGGTGCGTCATAAAAGTGGCTCACCCCTATAACTTTTTTATTTTTTTATATAAAAAACGGAATCTGACATAAATTTGAATTGATTGACTTATTTAATAATTTTCGGTCATTTAGAATAACATATCATATGTCAACTTTTGAGATTCTCGCTTAAAAAATCGTAGTTTTTATCGTAGTTAAATTTTAATCTAGAATGCCGTGACTGTGTTAAAAATACCAATTTTAATCAAGGAGCCTTGGAAAAATAGATTTGATCGTCTAATGTGTTTAGTGTCTTGTCCTAGCTGGTTAAAAGATGCCCAAATTATAATATCTTTAATAATATTTCAATTTTTTTAAATGGAGCAAGGGTGGCTCATTAGCATAATATTTGGAAATCATTTTTTACAAATAATTTGGCACAATATTTTTGACCCGAAATACCACTTTTTCGAGTCAAATTGTCGTTACAATATATCATTCTTACCATATAATATGTCATTCTATTCAGACTGTCATTTTCTATAGAGTAAAGTAACAAAATGCCGAGGGTGTAATTTTAAAAACAAAAGTTGTAGTCATTTCCAGTAACACAGGAAGTGACCGAAAATAATTGAATACGTCAATCAATCCTAATTTATGTCATATATTAATATACCAAATATTAATTTTTTATCTAAAAAAATAAAAAAGTTATAGGGGTAAGCCACTTTTCAAACGCACCCGGTATAACATTACGCGAAAAGGTCACACTATTTTGTTCATAATTTGTCTGTTCATGGGTTCCATTTCTTTCTATTTATTTTTGTTTTTATATGATTTTTTATACAATTTTGACGTATGTATACGGTCACACCAATACAATATGTGTAGAAATCAAATTTAAATAACAAGTATTAAGAGAGTTATTGTCAAATTTAGAGCTCCTGGTGTGTTACAAATTCGATGATGAATATTGGAGTTTTGGAACCATAAACCGATTAATTTTCTATTTTCATTGCTAAAATGTTAATGATCATATATTAGCCTTTTACTTATTTATTATTTTGTTATAAAAGAAGCATAAGAGGTTTTTTAATAAAGTTTAGAAAAAGGTCCAAAAATGATAAAATAATAAAATACATGTTATAGAGAAAAAATTTAATAATCGAAATTACGTATTTAATTTTTGAAATTAATAATAAATTATTAATTTTTAAAAAGTTAATAATAAATTATTAATTTTAGTCAAAAATAATATTGAGTTTTCGCCACTGGAAAAAATTATTTAAAATATTGGGAAGTGAATATTCAAGAACACTACATTTTTTAACTCGACTGTCTTCATATACCGCGTGTGTCTCAAAAGTTGCTTATCCCTATAACTTTTTATTTTTCAGATAAAAAATGAAATTTGGTATGTTAGAATATGACATAAATTAGTGATTGATTAACGTTTTCAATTTTTTTCGGTCACTTCCTGTTTCACCGGAAATGACTACAACTTCTGATTTTTAAATGGCACCCTATGGCATTTTCTACTTTATTTGATAAATGACACTCTGAATAGAATGACATATCATATGTCAACTTTTGGCATTCTCTCTTAAAAAATCTTTTTGAAATTTCAATATTGCGTGTCATAGCTCTTTTAAACTCAAAACTTTAATATCAGGAGTCCTCATAAAAAATAGATTTGAATCGTCTAATGTTTTCCATGTTTGTCTTGGCCGGTTGACATATGATGCCCAAATGGTATTTGCCACATTTTTAACCGAAGCCTAGACAAGACACGAAAAACATTAAATGGTATTTTTAACCATATCTTAATTTTTTTCAAATGGAAAAAGGGTGGCTCATTAGTATATTTGGAAAAAGTATTTTTTACGAATAATTTCATGCCACACACATTTCGAGTCAAATTGTCGTTATAAACCGCGTGTATTATACTTTCAAATAAATCATATGTGAAACTGTTAAAAGCTGACATATGATATGTCTTTCTACGCAGAGTATCATTTTCTATCGAATAACGTAAAAAATACCGAGGATACCATTTAAACATCAAAAGTTGTTGATATTTAATAGTTTCAGCTTTGAATTTTATGGTGTACGTAATTCGTGTTGGAAAACCATATTACGCACTCATGGAATACTGCACTTGTGCGTAATATTATTTTTTCTAAAACACTCGTTACGTAATATACTTTTACATTATTTACTGTTGATATTGTATAGCTTTATTTTTTGTGTTTGTTTTTAAAATTTGTTTTATTTTTGCTATATCTTTTTTTATCTTGCCATGTCTAAATATTTATATGTAATACACCAATAAACTAATAGCATATTTTTTCTTTTGTAGATTTACTATTAGGTATTTTTGAAATACCCCACGTTCCCCTGCACCTTGTCGCACATTGCGATCGGTAAAAATGCGGCTTCTATTTACCCCGGCTTCCACTCCTGTTTTAATCGAAGTTCGGCGTATCGGACGAGGCGGCTTCTGGCTTTTGATACGCGATTTTCAAAGTGCCGATGCTAAGTGACCGAACTTATATTTTATTCTGTAAACTTTGGCGAAAAGGTGTCACACTATTTTGTTCATAATTTGTCTGTTCATGGGTTCCATTTCTTTCTATTTATTTTTGTTTTTATATGATTTTTTTTTTGATACAATTTTG
Organism: Sitophilus oryzae; assembly: GCF_002938485.1. Lineage (NCBI taxonomy): Eukaryota > Metazoa > Arthropoda > Insecta > Coleoptera > Curculionidae > Sitophilus > Sitophilus oryzae. The sequence continues at coordinate 1,072,829 of NW_022146024.1, forward strand.
ACGTATGTATACGGTCACACCAATACAATATGTGTAGAAATCAAATTTAAATAACAAGTATTAAGAGAGTTATTGTCAAATTTAGAGCTCCTGGTGTGTTACAAATTCGATGATGAATATTGGAGTTTTGGAACCATAAACGCAATTTTATTTTCTTGAATAATTCCGAAGATATTTAAAATAAGAAAAATATAACATGATTTTAATTAGTACATATTAATTAACATAATGATTATTTTAAGTGTCCCTCCCTAAAACATTATATGTCATTACGCTTCCATTAAAACCGAAACTTATCAAACGTATAATGTTCGAATAATATGATTTAGAATCGCAAACATTACAACATTTTATCCGTATGGTTGATAAAACGATGACATTATCTGAAATGGCCTATCCCCCGCCGCCCTAATGGAAACGCATCGTCACAATATTGTTATCATTTAACATCGTAACTCGCGATCGCTAATCTACACCGCTGTTCAAAACTAATCCAGTTTAAAATCCGCATAATGCAACACAACTACAAATAATCCGACGCAAATATTATCGACAACGGCCTAACGAACTGCCCGCTTCACTACATATAAATTTGAATGAGAGCCTGCGCGCGCGAGAGAGATAGACGACTGGACTGGGGTTTGAAGATCATGCGGGCATAATATTTTGTTTTGATTTATACGCTGTGTATTTTTGGTTTGGACGTATTTCGTCAATATATTTATTATGATAATGCGGTGATTAATTTCTAAAAAAATATTTTATTGGCGATAGACTACAGGTTAGCCGACAGTTGTGCATTTAAATATACGATAAAACTGTATTTATTACTATACAGGGTTGTTTTATATTTTTATTATTTGTTTAAAAACAAGTAGTTAAACGCGTTTAACTACTTATTTTTAAAGAAATAATTAAAAAAAATTGAGATATGATTAAAAATATTACAATTTGGGCATCTTTTAACCGGCCAGGACAAGGCACTAAATACATTAGACGATCAAATCTATTTTTCCAAGGCTCCTTGATTAAAAATTAGTATTTTTAACACAGTCACGGCATTCTAGATTAAAATTTAATTCTAAACCACATTCTATTCAGAGTATCAGCGGTGCCATTTAAAAATGAAAAGTCGTAGTCATTTCCGGTAAAACAGGAAGTGACCGAAAAATATTAAATAAGTCAATCAATTCTAATTTATGTCATATACTAACATATCAAATTCCGTTATTTATCTAAAAAAAATAAAAAAAATAAAAAAGCCAATATCATCATTTTTTCAATTATTTTAGTAATATTGAAGAATTGATAAATTAAGATCTAGATAATTAGGCAAAGAAAACAAAGTCCTCCTACACTGGGTGCCTGCTCACCAAGGGATAGAAGGCAATGAAAAAGCAAATAATCTAGCTAGGAAAGGAGCGAACACTCCACTAACTGGACAAGAACCGTTCTGCTTTCCAAGTGGTAACCAACTCAAGGCGGAACTCAAGAACTTGGAAGATTCCATCCGCAACCTGGAATGGAAATCTTTGCAATGGTCTAAGACACTCGAAGAAGTTTCTGAGGGCTTATGATCAAGAAAAATCACAGATCTTCCTGGGTCTGAGTAAGAACAATCTTCGGATTGTCACGGGGTTTTTAACAGGACACTGTCTCCTCAATGAACACCTCAAGTAGATTGAAACTAAGAAGAAACGGCGAATGCAGATTCTGTGGGGGAAGATGGGGAAACACCAGTACACCTTATCACTGAGTGCGCCGAGACGACAACCATTCGTCCCATGAACTTTGGTACAACTGATATGGAGATGGAGAACTACCCTCTATAAAACCGTCCCAGATACTGGCTTTTTGTCAAAGCCCTGGGACTGTATGATGAAGTTATGATTCAAGAAAATTCCGTTATTTATCTAAAAAAAATAAAAAAAAATAAAGCCAATATCATCATTTTTTCAATTATTTTAGTAATATTGAAGAATTGATAAATTAAGATCTAGATCATTTATAGATATGCGAGGAGTATAAGGAAGTTTTACATTAGTACTTAATTAATTGTTATATTCTTCTCTAATGAGCAAGTGCCACTATACATTTTATGAAATATCTAAAATTAATTATTATTTTTGGCAATTGTTGTCTTAATTGTCTTAATATTTGTTATTTAAATTTAATTTTCATATATTCCTTGTGACAGTGATTTAAAAAGATTTTGTTATGATAATCATATAACATTCAAAAAGTAAATACAAGGACACAAATAACAATTAGTGTTTTATTTTGCTGTTGTAACACCTCAACTGTAATAAAATAGAAGGAAATGAGAACCATGAACAAAAAAATTATAAGAAAAATATAGATATAGTTATGTTTTGTATTGTTATCTAGTTCATCTAACACATCTTACGTTACATATATTACGTTTCGAAAAGCAAATATCTTAATAATAGTCAAGAACTGACATTGGAAAAAAAACATATTTTATGAATATAACAAGTGTCAGAAAATTTATATCAGTCCTTAAATTTATATACGTATTTGTATTTTTGGTGAGCTTTCAGGACTACAGATGGAATAGATTAACTATCCTATTTATCACCCTCCTTAGTTATCAATTCATAGAATAAACCCTGGAGCAGTAAATAACATCTTCGTTTTATTTGTTTCTCATGTAGTAATATTTATGCTGACAAAACCAGTCGAATTAGTTATATAATTCACTTATTCGAGTAGCAGAACTGGTTGAGCCTCAGAGATGATTTTGACAAAGAAAGTTTATGTTTCGACATAGAAAAGGTCTAGATCATTTATGGATATGCGAGGAGTATAAGAAAGTTTTACATTAGTACTTAAATTGTTATATTCTTCTTTAATGAGCAAGTGCCATTATATATTTTATGAAATATCTAAAATTAATTATTATTTTTGGCAATTGTTGTCTTAATAGTTGTTATTTAAATTTAATTTTCATATATATCTTGTGACAGTGATTTAAAAAGGTTTTATTATGATAATCATATAAAATTCAAAAAGTAAAAACAAGGACACAAACAACAATTAGTGTTTTATTTTGCTGTTGTAACACCAAAGGTTCCAACCCTCAACTGTAATAAAATAGAATGAAATGAGAACCATGAACAGAAAAATTATAAGAAAAATATAGATATAGTTATGTATTGCATTGTTATCTAGATCATATAACACATTTTACGTTACATATGTTACGTTTCGAAAAGCAAAGATCTTAATAATATTTAAGAACTGACTATTTGTTTAAAAATAAGTAGTTAAACGCGTTTAAAACAGGATCACTAGTTTTCAATGTGTGTTTGAAACTATTTAAAACGTGCTTAAAACATATTTTGTGGGTAGGTATTTTTTTAATAAAAAGAACAAGAAAAAATCTTTAAACTATTTAATAAATAAGAATTTTAATATCAAAAAAAAAAGTGTGTGCACTATGTACGCATATTTGAAGTGAAACTTCTTACTAACACCTATAGAATTGAAGGATTTGAAGGACATGTTTGGAAAAGTGACACATAATGCTATTTTAATATAAATATTATTTTCAATTTATTTTTGTACATTTTCTGATCCCTCAATCTCAATAGCCTGCAAATATTGTGGAATACCACCCAAAATACACACTTTCATACAAATGCCTAATAATGTTATCGTCCCATAAAATTTATTTAAAAAGAGAATTGCCGGATAGACCTAGTAGCTTAGGCGTTTAAATTAATTAAAAAAAGAGAAGAAATTTTGAACCTAACCAACAATTTGTGTAGCATGTTTTGTTCATTATTTATAGCAATTTACAGTAATTTTATTAAATTATACGAATATTCTTGTTGATTATTGGTTTGAAATAAATATGACAATGTCCTCCAATGAAAATGCGAGTTGCTTAACTCTAATAATTTTAATTCTGAGCTAGTAAATGAGCTAGATGATTTACCTAGATCGTTATTCAGAAGCTACAAACTTTTTTTTTTTGTTGAGGAGGGAAAAAATCTTCCATAAGACACCCCGAAAGGGTAGTGCCGGATTCCTACCGTCTAAAAAAACCTCCTCTATCCTGCCACAGAACCGCATTGGAATCCGCTTTCGCATTTCTTCAATCCGGCCGTTGTCCTTAATCTTCTTCTATCAGGCTTTGCATCATCTGGGAATGTCTTATAATCATTGTAACTTTGTCCCAGGCATTTTCCCCGTCAACTTAGCTATTTGCTACATTTCCTATGTTGAAAACTTTTTTTGTATCTTGCAAATATTGACCTCTAATTTGATCCCATCTAAGGCATTCAAATAAAGTATGTTCTGCGTCATCTTCGGCATGACAATATATACACTGAGGTGTGGTCTTTTTTTTTCGAACAAACAGATATTTACCAAAGCACCCATGACCCGACAACGCTTGCGTTATGTAGTAGTCTACTTCTCCGTAGCCTCTAGTAATCCACTTTTCAATGTTCGGGATAAGTTTATATGTCCATCTGCCATGTTTTCCATTTTCCCATTTATTTTGCCACTCAGTAATCATTTTACTTCGAGCTTCTTGCCTTGGCAACCCGCAGTAAGTTGCATGTCTTTCTTTTATTAGAAGCTCTATTGGAGGAATTCCAGCTACAACGCAAGCACCTTCACCAGATATTGTTCTGTATGCACAGCAAACTCTGATGCATATTGTTCTCTGCACTCTTATAAGTTTCTGCAGTTGTTTTTTATTCTGCGTACTTATGCCATGCCGGTGCTGCATACAGTAATTGCGAATGTACCACACTTGCCAGAATACGCCTTTTGGAGGGTTTGGGACCCCTGATATTCGGCATGAGACTAGTCAATGCCGATATCGTCTTCTGCGCTTTAACAACAGTTTTGTCAATATGTACCCCGAACGTCAGTTTTGAGTCCAGCCATACACCAAGATACTTAATGGCACTACTTGGATTAACTATTGTTTGCTCTACATTAAAATATAGTCTAGCTATTTTTCTCTTGGTCGTTAGTAGAACTGCTTCAGTTTTATGAGGTGCAAGTTGAAGGTTTTGCCTCGTCATCCACTTTGTTACTCGCATTAGTCCGGTGTCAGCCAAATTCATCAAGGATTCCTCACTACTAGCTGTTACAACCATGGCGATGTCGTCTGCAAAACCAACGAGTGTAATTCCATCTGGCATGCGGGTCTCTAGCAAACTATCATACAGAATGTTCCACAAGGTTGGGCCAAGGACGGATCCTTGAGGAACACCACCATAAATTGACACAATCTTAGTGGTCTCACACGATTCAAGTTTTATTTTTCTTTCACTCAGATATGATGATATTAATTGTACAAGATGCTCATCGATATATCTAGTTCTCAACTCATTTAAGATTTTATTCCACGGTGCACTATTAAAAGCGTTTTTCACATCAAGTGTAATCATAGCACATCTGTTGTCTGTAGACCTCTTCTAAATCCATATTGTCTTCGTGAAAGGCCACCAGTTCTGTCCAATTCAATTTGTAATCTGTTAAGTATTAGGTGTTCGTAGAGCTTACTTTCCACATCCAGTAAGCTGATAGGTCTATAGGAAGAATTATCTAAAGGCAATTTATTATTTTTTGGTATAAGAACAAGATCTGCTAGCTTCCATTCTACTGGAAAAATAGCAGTTACCCCAAGAGAGTTATACAATTTCAGTGCATAGTCAGGTTTGTTAAGCACCACGCGTTTTAATAGTTCAGGCGGTATATGCCCTGGGCCAGCAGCTTTTCCGGATTTTATTTTCAGAGCAGCTATCTGGAGTTCCTCTTGTGTAAAAGGTAAGAAATTAATGTCTTTATCGTTCTTTTTTTCACAGTATTTCCTTATATCACAGTTTGTATCACATTTGTTAGTATCACAGTTTTTAGCATCACTAAAGTCTATATCAAAGTATTTACTATCACAGTCATTTGCCACATCTTGCTTTGTTAGAAACAATTCATTTACAATATTTTCCATTACATCTATAGGTAACCGAGGGTTGGGCGGAAATCCATGGATTTTCTTCATCGCGATCTTATACCCATTTCCAAAAATATCGGTGTCAATACTCTCGCATAGTTTTTTCCAACAGTCACGTTTCGATTTTTTTATCAGATTTTGAAGCTTCTTTTTTGCTTCTTTAAATTCACACCATAAATTATTTGATATAATTATATTTCTGTGTTTTTCACGTGTATACGCTCTTCGTTTTTTCGTACAGTTGTTTCGAGCCTCAGCTATTTCATTATTCCACCAAAAAACAGGTGGTTTTCTTGATAAGATTTTTTTCTGAGGTATCGATAAATTGCAGATATCGGTCAAAGCTCTTGTAAATCCCTTAACAGTCACATTATTGTCATCACGAATTTTAACACAGATTGCTTCATCAAGCCTCTGATAGTTTAGCTTTGCCACTTGCCACCCATGGTTTTTTGTTTTTTGCAGATATTTAACTTCTTTTCCATTAATTCAAAAATTATGTAATTATCACTAAGTGTTTCAGTATCACTAACCTCCAATTGTTCTATATATACATCTTCAGTAGTAATTGTTAAGTCTAAAATTGAACCATAACTCCCAAAACTAAAAGTAGGTTTTTTTCCTTTGTTAGCTACATTTAAACTGCATGTCGCCATCCAATCTACTATCACTTGTCCCCTTAGGTCAGTAAAGTTCATACCCCACTGAGGAGACTTTGCATTAAAGTCACCATTGATGATAGCTTTTTCTCTTCTCATTTTAATTCTTGCCTGAACTTCGTGGAGCATATTCTCAAGATTAGAAATTTCCTCATTTCCTGAAGAGTAGCAGCTATAAATCGTAACATTTCTTGTACTATAACTAAAACTGGATCCATTTCCTTGTTCTACTATAAAGATACTTGGCCTTCATACTTTTATTGCGCTGTTCAACTCGTTGTCATAGAGCCAATCTTTCCTATCTCTTATCGCGTTTTTATTAGGTTCAGATACCACTAACACATCAGCTTTCCATTTCTGAGCTGTAAAAAGCGCTAAATCTAATGCTGGTCTGCTTCTATTAGTATTTATTTGTAAGATTTTAATCTTGATTTGAAATATTACTTCTCAGCTTTGTCATTCGTAACTGCCTTATTTTTGGACACTTATTACTCCCCGTCTGGTGCCCTTCCTGATTGCAACTTATACAGTGAGGTTCATTTTTACAATCCACTGCTTTATGCCCTGTTTCGCTACACTTAACACATTGACTGGATCTATCCGGTCCTTCACACTGCGATTTAATGTGACCATATTGCCAACATCTATAACACTTGATCTCTCTCTGTCTTTCTGCAATCTTGCAATTCATCCATCCAAGAAGCTACAAACCTATTAATGAAAATATGCATACAAATTTACTTTCTAGCACAGAGCCAGAGGATATTGGTGCGCATCAGGTACAGTATCAAATTTATTATAATGATTTACTTACCTTTAAATAACATGTTTTTTGGTTTTTGCGCAATCGTTCAATCCTTACCATTTTTTTTTCGCTAACTAGGCGGTGAAGTGTCAAGGCCGCGGCGTGTCACAGCCTTAAATTTTTACTCCCACCACGCCTAAAGAAGTTTTACTTCAACGAGTATCACTTCAACCAAATATTATCCAGAAAAAAATCGTCCAACACATTATAGCAGAAAAAAAAATTATGTTTAAAAAAACTACTATTAAATTAAAATAAATTCCCCATCTGTCTATTATGAGAGGGAAAATAAGATGTTGGTTTTTTGGAGAAAGTTTGAAACACTCTCTGGATGGTTTAACAAAGTAGGGAATTTAAAAAAAAAATGTGTGCATGATGTGTGCATATTTGTAAAAATATTTAAATTTAATAGCTGTTAATAAGAAGTTTTACTTAAGTATAACTTAAAGTAAGTCTTAATTTTAATTTAATATTTGTTATTTAAATTTAATTTTTGTATCTATCTTGTCGGTGTAACTAGTGTAACTAGTATTTACATGTGACGATAGGCAATGGTCTTTTAAAAATTATTTTAGAGCCATCATCATAAATATACAAATATAAATAAAAAGAAATCCAACCCCCAAACAGACAAATTATGATAAATATGTTTTTATATCAATTTTGTGTATCATCTAGTTCATGAGAAATGTCAGAAAATTTATGTTTGGTTTAGCTCTTAAAATTTTATACTCACAGTACAACAACAATAAATTTACTTTGAATGTGGTAGACAGAGGTTGAAACGTTGTGTAAGCAAAAATAAATAAACACAATGGAAGTACCAAATTCTTTGAGTTTTAACAATAAATTTGACAAAAACAAAGTAAAAAACTAATAATACAAAAATAAAATCTATGAACAGACAAATTATGAAAAAAATATTGTTATACGTATATTGTTATGTAGCTGATCAAATACATATCTTCTTGTTACATATGTCCATACACAGATATGTTGTATATTTTGAAGAACCAAAATCTTAAGTTTTAGTTAGTAAGAAGTAAGGGTCGGCCGAATCTGGATTTTTAGTCTCGGCCGAGACCGAGATCGATATCGATATCGAAACCGAGATCGATACCGAGAGAAAAAGAAATTCTCAGCCGAGAACGAAACCGAGACCGAGACATAATAAATATTTATTTAATGGTTTATTATATGAAAAAAAAATATCTGATAATAATGCAATAAAAATAAAAGGGTTATTTTCATACAGAAACGGTTTTATTGGGCCTTAATAATAAAAAATTACTAATACCAATAAAATTACTTTTTTTAGCCTATAACATAGTTGTTATGTTATAGTTTGGGATATCTTCAGTTTGCATACTATTGATTTTCCTTATATTGGTGTAGTATGACTTTAAAATACTACTAGTACATAAATAAACAGAAAGGGACAGATTAATACAGGTATGGACGAAAATTTGTTACACTTTGAAACAGTTAAAAACAAGTAGATGGCGCCCACTACAAGTAGGAGTCATATTGCCGTCAAAATCAAATTTGTCATGCCAAGAATCATCCCGGCACCAATTTTCATCCAAATATCGACATTAACTCAGAAATTACTTGAAAAATGTGATCAATGCCTACGAAAAATATTAGCTATTAATTCGTATAAGAAGTCCTCTCTCTATTAGAGTAGTGTCCAAGAATAATATCTTAAAGGACGGCACAGTCCAGAATCAGAACATTGACATTTTTCGCCCATCCCTAGTTTGCATTAATCGTCCAGAGTTCTGACCTGTCCCGGTAGTTGTTTAATCTAACGCCGACGAAAAGCGACTCAAAAGCAAACGAAGAGAAGAGTGGGGAGCGCGGTGGGGGCGGCGGGCGATTCCCGTGGGGCGGCTCGGCGAGCTCGTTAGGAAAGGGGTGTGCGTACATTTCGAGAATTTATAGACAAACAGAGAGCCGTTCGGCCTCAAAATCTACGTTCAAAACTCACATTAAAACAATGATATACGAGCTGATTTAAGATACGGCCTCATTCCGGGCACGGACCCCCTAATTTATATCAACGTCGTCGTCATTTTATCAATTACAAAGCGAACGTCTAAGTTGCAGTCGTAAATTTCTAGTTCGCGTTTTGCTTAATTAGCTTTCGAAAAAGTTGCCCCCGGCGCGGGTGGCGGTTGAATCGGAGCGAGGAAATGAGAAAGGGAATGGCAGGGATCAAACGCTAATCTGTTAGAAGATTATTGATTTTTTGGAAGTACGGATCGGGAATATCGGAATCGTTATATCAGAAAATAAGAATAAAAATGTTCAAATTTAAAGCAAAGGTTCCTGTACTAGTTAACATTTACTAAACTCAGTTAGTTTCCATAAACTGACAATCATGACTTGAGCGCAAAAAAGAAACTTGCAGAGTACCGAGCCAGTAATAATTCCCAACATTTTATATGGAAGCGAAACCTGGGTGCCGTACCACCTGCACATGAACGCATTAAATAAGTTGCAACAGAGACACCTTAGACAACTTTTAAGAATCAAGTAATTCCACCATGTTTCAAACGTATCGGTCCTTGAAAAAGCTAGCTGCGAGAGCGTTAAAGTCATGATTACTTAATCCCGCAGGATGCAAAAAAAACGCCTACCTAAATCTTTTCTTTATTTGATATTTTACAAGAAAACTTAAAGGGCACAAGCACGCAAATCAGTGGGAAGAACCAGCCCACAATAAAACGCAGTGGAGAAGAATTGTAAACTCAGTTAACAGTAATAACCAAAAAGTTAAGAGGAAATAAAGTAATGAACTGGTTTCAGTCACAGAATGATATGATTATCCTATTTGCACAAATAATAAAGAAATACTTAACGAAAAACAAATAAAAAACGTTTTTAGGAGTTTTTGTTTTTCGTTAAAAACTCTATTTAAACCACTATCTAAACTATCTAAACCACTAAGAAAAAAATACTATAACACTAAAAAAATAAAGAGATATATATGGTGCAAAATTTGCCTAGCCTAAAGTGAAATTAGGAAACCCATGTGGCACACTTTAGTATCGTTTCAAGGATAGTTAATAGATCAGAACACTTATCATTAAAACAATGCACCTACAAACGAAGAAGCGAAGAATCGTTTCCAATTGAACTTAAGTCGGGACGCCCAAAAAAGTCTGTCCTGCAGTGATCGAAAACTGCTGATCGATGAAGACGGTGATAGCTAACTAAAGCTGCATACCCAAGCAACAATATTCCAACTTCCGACTAGTTTTGGCTATGCGCAACGTTGAAATTGGTACTTTTCCCTACCCTATGCATACCCAAACCTCAAATTACGTAGCCAAAATGTCGCCGTCGTCGCTACGTCTTAACAACGTTGGTAAACGTTGTAGGGCACAACGTTGTTGTTGAGTTTTATACCGCCGTTGTCATTACGTCGCCAGAAGGCATGTTTATTGTACTACAGAATACGTGTACTACATAAACGTAGTACAACGCTGTGCAACGTACTTTTAAATTATGAGTGTAAGTCCATGCTAACTACAACGTTTCATTAAACTATCCAAAGCAACTTCAAAATTATAACCAATTACTACGTTGGATAACGGCGAGGCGACGAGAAAAAATTCTATACTGTACTGTCACAGAGCAATTGGTTAGGTACTTTTTTCTGTGGTAGGTACTTACCATGGAAAGCGAAGAGAAGATGTATAGGAAAAAAGTATATAAATACTCTTGGAGGTCGTTACAACATCGAAGCAACTTAGACGTCGCTTCGACGTTATCCGACAACGTTGGGTTGAACAACGTAATTTTGCTACTTGGGTAGTCATTATAATTTTCAAACGATAGCATATTGATACCGAGTATAGGGAATTCTGTCATTTCTTCATACAGATTAACTAAATTTTGAGACAATAATGAACACATCCCTTCTAGGTAAGTATATTATTCTATTTACCAAACCACGCCATTAATAAAAAAGGACAAGGTCTTGCAATAGAGCGTTGGGTATCTGTGGCTCCTAGAATAAAAAAACTTACGAATTTTGTTTAAGTGCTAACCTAAAGTTTGTACTAAGATGTATTTCAGGAAAATATTTTAATTTCTACAGGGTGGCTCAAAAAAGCGTGAGTGGATCGGAATGATTTTTTTTAAATGGAACATTCTGTATATTATTGCACTTTTGGCTTTCTTTCAAAGCACTTTATATAATCCTAAAATATGAGTGAAACGAAAAAATAGATGAAATCATGATGGGATCTCATTTCTTTTTGTAGGTTGTGAGTTGTCCTATTTTATTCTCGGGTAATATATCATCAACGACTTGTATTTTCGACTTTCGTTATAATAACCCAACTTTCAAGTTTAAAAATGTTCAATTCATGATTTTACCAATGCTTATTCAATATCATGATTCCGACAATTCTACTAATTTTTATTTTTATTTTTTATTTCGAAAACTATAAGGCATAGGTATAGGTTAGTATAATAGAAAAATTATAGGATATGAAAGTAGTTTCCAAAAATATAATAATATACTGGGTGTTCCATTTAAAATAACAAAGGCCCTACCTTTTTATAAATGATCCGGCAACATTGTAACGCTGATAATATTTTAGATAGATGCCTTTATATAAAAATTCAAATTATCAAAACAATCCTATCACCGGTCCCTCCTATTACCATTGCCGAAATGTAGTGTAGAATATCATATAGTGCAATTGCCAAATTATTATAATTATTACAGAAGATCTCTAATACTGATATTAACAGTTTATAACAAAACTGTTGAATAGATACTTAAAGAGAATCTAAATAAAATAAACTGACTAGGTTTTACATGAGATCTCATAACTTTTTATATTGGAAGAGTTTTGTTGTAAGACTTGGCATTTTTTTATATTCAATGTTCTTGATGGCATCAGTATTTCTCGATATATCGTGCATTCCACCAAATCTCGTTTGAATCAGATTCACCAAACTCTCTATTCTACCCTATTCAAATTAAATATCATCCCCGCTGACAATAACGTAATGCGCCAACAATAAATACCAACCTCGCGCACAACCTGGTCAATCGTCATTTATGTGGTGCAAAGGGGGTGGAAGTATAATGCCACGGTAGGGTGGGAGAGTTGGAAGCGTTGGACGGGTCCCGATCAGTCAGCCATAATAGAAACGTATAGTTTTTGTTAATGAAGAATGCGCCCGTCGGGGGACAGTAATGTAGCGCGATTATTTATACGGCGACGAGTAACGAACGGCATTATTCATCGTCTAATTAGACTCATAATTTTCAGATAATGCGTTAGTCCGCCGAGCCGGTCGCGGAGGAAGAGAGAAACGATGGAGGCTTTTGTGTTTCGGACAATTCGTCATCGCTTAATGGGTTAAGTAGACAAAAATTCTCGGATAAAATAGGGATGTAATATTTTGAGTTAATCGTATATTTGTATGTATGTTTGATTATATTATTTAAATATTATACGAGGACTATATTTTATATTTTGCATGTAGAGGTAGAAAAAAATAGTAGATAACTTTTAAAAGAACTATTGCTTTTCGAAAAGAAATGCATTTTTGCATACGTTTGAACCAATTTTGAAAGCAGTTATTGCACTAGCTTGTTCGTACTTTCAAAACAGCTTTCTTGAAGGCTCTGACTGTATCTTCTATGGACTGGAATATTCAACCACGCAGTTCATTCTTAATTTTTTCGAAAAATAAATCAGTTATGAGGACTTAGGCCAGGACTGTATAGAGGATGGTCCAACAATTCGATGTTTTTTTGCTTTAAAAACTCAGTTGTGTGGGAATTTGCATTGTCGTGTTGGAGAAATATATAGGCGCACTCTCACGACTGGTCTACTTGGCAAGTACGCCAATATTTGCGTACTTGGCAAGTATCCCCACCCGTCCCCATTTTGTAAACAACATCGGCAAGTGTGGTGCTCACACGACGTATCTGTTTCAATAAGTATGCCAGCACAAACGTTGTTTAAATCCTTGGCAAGTACACAGTATAGTTGCATCGATGGATACCGGTCGTCCCGAAATTGTCGTTGCTAGGAATTCTTTTTTCTTTTTAGGTTCTTTTACTCTACACTGCAATACGATTTCTATATTCTTGATGTTTAGCCATCCATATGAAGGGCTCATTTTTGTATAAATCCATAAATTCCAAAACAACATCATTTGAAGACTACACGGGGAAACCCAGTTTTGTCTTAACTTAATGGGTTAAGTAGACAAAAATTCTCGGATAAAATAGGGATGTAATATTTTGAGTTAATCGTATATTTGTATCTATGTTTGATTATATTATTTAAATATTATACGAGGACTATATTTTATATTTTGCATGTAGAGGTAGAAAAAAATAGTAGATAACTTTTAAAAGAACTATTGCTTTTCGAAAAGAAATGCATTTTTGCATACGTTTGAACCAATTTTGAAAGCAGTTATTGCACTCGCTTGATCGTACTTTCAAAACAGCTTTCTTGAAGGCTCTGACTGTATCTTCTAGGGACTGGAATATTGAACCACGCAGTTCATTCTTAATTTTTTCGAAAAATAAATCAGTTGTGAGGACTTAGGCCAGGACTGTATAGAGGATGGTCCAACAATTCGATGTTTTTTTGCTTTAAAAACTCAGTTGTGTGGGAATTTGCATTGTCGTGTTGGAGAAATATATAGGCGCACTCTCACGACTGGTCTACTTGGCAAGTACGCCAATATTTGCGTACTTGGCAAGTACCCCCACCCGTCCCCATTTTGTAAACAACATCGGCAAGTGTGGTGCTCACACGACGTGTCCATTTCAACAAGTATGCCAGCACAAACGTTGTTTAAATCCTTGGCAAGTAAGCATTATAGTCGCATCGATGGATACCGGTCGTCCCGAAATTGTCGTTGCTAGTGATTCTTTTTTCTTTTTAAGTTCTTTTACTCTACACTGCAATACGATTCCTATATTCTTGATGTTTGGCCATCCATCATAGGAAGGGCTCATTTTCGTATAAATCCATAAATTCCAAAACAACATCATTTGAAGACTACACGGGGAAACCCAGTTTTGTCTATTTTAATTGGAGCCGAGGAAAATGCAATTTAGTGTTTTTAATATAATAAATAATTAGAAAAATATATATTACTACGAATTCTAAATTATTAATATTGTCAATTATCGCCATATTTCTGAAATACCGAAATAAAAATGTCAAAATGCAAAACAAAACAGGGGAAAACCAGGGATGTCCAATTAATGGTTGTATAAAACCTAAATTTAAACTTGTCTTGTAGGAAAAAAATTAATATTTAAGAAGGTTTTTATAACAATACATAAATTTATAACATACAATACTAATTGCAAGAACTTTCGAAGAAAGATTAAAAGAAATAAGTTGAAAAATTTTTTATTAGAAAAAGTATATTACAACATAAATGAATTTTTTATGGAAAATGTATAATAAATTGTTAAAATCAAACGAAGAAAAAAGAAGGATATTGTTTGTATCAGTATTTTTTCGTTTTCACATAGATGCATAGGTAAAAGGTTTATTATTGTATTTGTTTTGACTATTCTATCACAATTTTATATTGTAATTTAGAAATAAAGTGTTTGTTTTGTTTGTTTGTTTGTTTGCAAGATACATGCTTGTCGCCCATGCGTAAGTACATCTCTGGTTTTTGCCATTTACACGTAGACTACTCTGGTTTTTCCTTTGTACGGCAAAATAACCAAGCTGTAATATCTCTAGGACTAAGTGTATTGCTTTCTTTTTTCTCGAATTACGTTAACATTTTTCTATAAAATTGTATCGCTATCTTAATTTCTATGAAAATGTAACATATATGTGTTCATACCAAAGATTTTTCTAAAAATAATATTTCTTATCCGATTTGGATTATGTACTTTAGATTTTAATCAAAAAATAATTATATCGATAACAGATCAATTTTTTTCATTTTTCTTCATTATATTTTGATGGTTCAGAGTTTAATACATTCTCTTTCTTGTCTTGCACACGGAACATTTCCTTTATTTAGCGTAGATTAGAAGGCGCGATCTCATTAGCCGAATGACAGACGATGGCCAGGCCGGCATTAGCGACCTGTCAAAACGGCAGCATAAGCAATCGAGCAAATAGACACCAGCGGCACTGTATAATCTTTAACGTAACGTTATTATCAAACTTCCTTATAAGGGAATGGAACCTAATATTTCAAAGGCAACAGGATAATACAAATAAGCATTAAATATCTAGTACGAAATTAGATATATGTAATTCAAGGATCAACAAGTCAGAGAAAATGGTGGTTCGACAAACGACGCCAAAAAAACAGAAAATACAATTATTTACCTGTGAATTAAAATGACAGACACAACTGTCGCTGTTAGGGATCCTGTAGTGCGACCTGGTTACCCAACAATTGTTTGTTTAATATTTCATTAATTATTGCAACAACAAAAGCATAGCATACCATCTTTTGTAACTAGGTTAGCTAATTCGAATAAATGTATTCAAAGGGTGAACATGTGTTTGATTTTCCCGTATTGGAATGAGACGACATCACATGGCGATCCTGCCAGGATGGGCCTTAATTTAAATAAGTTTAGTTAAACGGTATGGTCAAAAGTGAATGTGAAAAAGTGAAAATAGTGAAACAAAATAAACTAATTTACCATGGGAAAGACAAATTCTAAACATTCGGAACTAACCGATAATGGTGTGGTCAACTCCAACTTCATCGTAGAACAGGAGAGCATACAAGTGCCAACAGATGTTCGAGTACTACTGTACATTGTAGTAGCAGTTGTGGTAATTTTACTTCTACTAAAATTACATAAAGCGTACCGAAGGGGGGCTCTGAAAAGACTTATCCAGAAGCATGGTCCTTCGAACCCAAGCAGTAGATGTTTAGTGCGAGCAGTAGTTATTGATGGACAGTGTTGATGGTATGTGAATATACAATTTTTGCGTTGTTTTTATAGCCTTTATTTAACATTTATACTCGGTGTGAACGTTTTATTTTTATTTTTGCATGAAATTACATGAATTTATTACAATATGAAAATTCTTACGTATATTTAATTATTACCTACACAAAAAAAAACTTCGCTATTTTAACCAAAAATGTACAACATTTTTTATTTTTTTTTAATTAAAAAGAAAGAAATTCTATTAGTTATGAATTAGTTAATTACTTTTTGTTATGTTTATAAGGATAAGAAGTTTTTTTGTTTTGGTATTAAATAAGGGATATTGTGTTTTTTTTTGTGTTTTTATAATTTTTTATTTCTTACTTTTGTATAATTTATGTCTGATCATGGGAAGGATCCTTGCCAAGCTACTAAGTTTAAGTAATCTCGTTAGAAACGAATCAAAACGCGTTCTTAAAAACAAATACCTAAGAGTGATACAATTAAAAATGAAGTC
Organism: Sitophilus oryzae; assembly: GCF_002938485.1. NCBI lineage: Eukaryota > Metazoa > Arthropoda > Insecta > Coleoptera > Curculionidae > Sitophilus > Sitophilus oryzae. The sequence goes on from NW_022146024.1 coordinate 1,089,725, forward strand.
CAAGCAAATTTATTGGAGTACTTTAATAATTTTGTTAAATTAGTACGATTTGTATATCCATCACTTAATAAAGAACAGGAAATTTACATTAAAAAACTTTTTACTTCGTTGAGAGATAGAGTCATAAGATCATATCAGGTTTTAAAAGTACCCTACAAAGTTCCAACTTCGTATTTGGAATATATAAATCTAGAAATATTTGACGAAGAATTCGAGGAAAGTGAAGATAAAAAAGAGTCTTCTGAATCAGAGGCAATCCCAGATCAAAATATTCCTAAAATAAAACTTGAAAACATGGCTATGTCAAAAACAGAATTTTTCAATTTTGCGAGTAAAATTTTTCCCAACGAATTCGACGGTTCTCCAAGTAAATTACAGTCCGTTATAGACTCCTTAAATTTACTGCGCGTAAATTTGCGAAAACCACGAAAATAATGCGGTGGCCTATGTGAAAACGAGACTGGTTGGAAAAGCACGTGATTTAATTGATGATAACGATAATCTGGATACCATAATTAATAAGCTACGAACACGCATTAAAACAGAAAGTTCTCATATGGTAACAGCAAAAATACTTTCTTTAAAACAGCAACATAAAGATTCCACAAGATATGCCACAGAGATTGAAGTTCTAACAGAAACCCTGAAAAGAGCCTATATAAATGAAGGAGTGCCCATAGCAGTAGCTGAATCCTATGCGACAAATACGATAGTCAAAGCTCTAAGAACAAACAGTAATTCCGAGAAAGTAAAACTAATAATGGAGGCTGGCAATTTCACCAACTACCCAAGTTACCCAACAATTGTTTGGTAACCAGGTCGCACTACAATCCTCTCGTTGGACAAACTATACAAAAAATATATTTATTATTGGTAGGGCACTCTCAACAAGGAAAAAAAAAGGAAAAAAAAAGGTTATACTTATCCAGAATAAACCAAAATACTTTATTTTTAACACTGGACGAAACAACGCAGAAAGAATGAAAACGAAATGATACAATCATAGAAACGCGTTTCGATTTTTAGGAGTTCATTTCAACCGTACTTTTTTATTTTTCTCAAAAACGGTATGATAATTTAGAAAAGTATGAACGAAATTAACCATTTTTAGAGCAAGCAAACATTCTTATAACAAATGCATTTTTACTCATAATATTTATAATAAAAGAAGTTTTTCCTCTTATAAAGACTATCCAGGAACATACTGTATATCCATTCACCATAATATCACAGCCATTCGCCATTTAATTTTTAAAGAGTTTCAGTCAAAATAAAATTAAAATAAGATAAATTAATGTGTATTTACTAGACCTCCGCAGAAACCTCCGTTTGTATGGGTCCCAAGTTAGACTGAAAAAATTAATTTGTAAATTTAATAACAATATTGATGGTTATTTCTTGCCACATATTATTGTAGTAAATTTACAGTAATTAATATCGTTTTGTAATAATCATTTAAATTACATTTTTTTGTGAAACTATGTAAAAATATCTTATTTTTACAAGTTTATTAAAATTACAAGTGCTTATTAAAAATACTATAATATATCAATATTTTTTTTTTGTAAAATTACTTATATTTTTTTCAGTGTAATATCCTTTGTAACACAACGGCAGATGAAGCTGCTCAGCAAGCTGCTAGAAGAGATACCATTGATTTCCCTTATATTAGTAAATGTGATCTTAACAATGAACTACTACATAAAAGAACAACAAAGGAATGGCACGATGATTAGATAAGTAAACTTTCGAAGCTTCGTAAAACAGAGAATATTAAGACAAAATTCGAATTTACAGCGCAAATTTACCGTTACCATCATCTCCTGACGACAGCTGCCTATCCGATCCATTGTCTAAGGCCGATCGGCGAAAATGAGAGAGAGTCGTCGAACGGGCGAGCGAAAATCTGCAAATAAAAGACCCGTCAATTCGAAGAGATTTTTCATCAAGCTGCACCATCTGAACGGTTGATGTTTCGGTAATGAACAAAAACTGGTAATGATGAAGGACTCGCGATAAGCCGACGGCGCCTGATTAACCGCAGATGGGAAAGAGGGGGGCTGGGGGGTAAAAGGAAGAGGAAACACAAAGAAGCGCCGCGACGTTGACGATGGCGACCTCTGACGAAGTCAGTATTGGAATAGGAACAAGGATAGTTCGTAGATGTCGATGGGTTTGATGTGTGTATTGGTTAAAATTATGATTTTATGTCATGAAGTGAATTTTAAATGAGTTAAACTTGAGGAAAATTTGTTTATAACCCTATTTATTATTAGTAAGAATGCCAACGATAATTCTGATGATAAGTTGTATATTTTACTTACTATTAATTATAATATTAAACATTATTTATTAAAATAACGCTTTAATAATTAAAGTAGATTAAAAAAATGCAGTCACCATTTTGTCAAGAAGATTGTTTCCTCTACAGTAGGAAATAGGAAAATAGGGGCAAGTACTAAAAGTAAAGCAAATTGTGACAGAAATATTTGGACTAATCACCGATTTATTCAACAAATGGTTTCGAATTAACCGCAGAATAAGAAAAAAATAATAAAAAAAAACATATAAATAAGGATATAAACCACATAAAAGGAAAATTATTCAAAAAATATAAACCACCATATTCCATTGACAAAACATTAAACTAAATACACAATGAAATACACACAAAGAAGACAATACTCGATATACAGGGTGGTCCAAACTCTATTCCGGAAACTTCGGCAGTATATTCTGCAGATAAAAATAAGTAAAAGAGTTCCTATAAATGCATGTCGTAAATTGCTTAGTTTCGAAGATACAGGGTGTAGAAGTTTAATTTCTATTTCGATTTTTTCCAAATAACTTCTGAAGGAACGTTAATATTTGGATCAAAATTGCTGTCTGGGAATTTCTTGACATCAGAAATTAGATTTTGATGTCAATATGACTTCTATTTATAGGGGGCGCCACCTACATGTGTTTTAACTGTTTTGTAGAGTAATAACTTTTTGTCCGTACCTGAGTGAATATATATACATTTCCGTAATTTTTTATGTAAAAAATGTCTCTTGGTCAAAATCGCTACAAGCAACCGTTCTCAAAATATTTAGAATGGAAGTAGTCAATACAAAATATAGTTATTTGACTGAAATGATAAATTTGGAAACTTCTTATTTTTTTAAATGAATCATAATTTTTTCAAAAAATGATGATAAAACATTGATTGGCACAAAATTATTTCAAATATATGATTTCAGTCTAATAACTATTTAGTTAACATGTTTAATTTATGTCAATGATGACAGGTATTGATAATTTCGATTCTAAATATCTCGAGTAACATCGCTCGTTGCGATTTTTAACAAGAGACCTTTTTTACGTGAAAAACGTCGTAAATGTATATTTTTTTACTCAGTAGTTTTATACCGATACGGACGAAAAGTTGTAACGTGCCAAAATTTCACTAAACTATTTTATTTCTTTTCTTTAATAATTTAACGCTAATTGATATTATTATTAGTCTGAAATATCGATCAGTTCAATTCAGTAAACCAAGAATAAATAAATCGTACTTACATGTTAACAAAAGTAATTATTCCATCCTTATTTTTAACTAAACATATTTCACACTTAATAACATTTTTTTTTTGCAGCACAAAATAGTTTGATTTAATACAATTTAATATTTATTTTAGCCGAAATAGATAAAATAATTCTTTCCGCCGTTAATTCTGTTTATATACTAAATACGTAGGTTAGAAATTTTTGAATTGAACTGTCAAATATTTATTTATATTTTTATTAACATTAACTATTAGGCAACCCAAAATATACTTTAATAAATTGATTATATATTTTTGTATTTTATTTAATCAACAGTAATTATTGAGCCTATTGTCACTTAGTTAAACTCATTAAATTTATGTTGCTCTATTTTAATTTTTAGGTAGAATTTTCTAAGCATAATTGTCTTAAAAATATCGTATCGATCCGGCAAGTGAGTCATGCGCAATATCTCTAGATTGTTGTTATTTATTAATTTTTGAATGTTTTGATAAGCAAATTTCTATATAACTTTCATTAATCTCGTTAACTTTATTTATTCTATTAATTATATAAATTATTGATATTAACTTTATTTTCCTTTAATATATAACTTTTTCTTCATGTCTTTATTCAGCTCATGGTTGGCAATCCATATTTTATCAAGGGCTCGTGTTTTTATCTGGCTATTTCTTTGTTGCAAAAAAGGTTTTCGTTTTTCTTGGAACTACCTTGGTTTGGTCACTTTATGTTCAGCTAGTGTGAGGTACAGAGGCCTCTCGGTCATTTTTGTCAAGTTTTTGATTTTTACCCTTGTGGGGATTTTCGAGTGTGCCTCAAAAATTACTGCAGCATCCTATCTTACCTTTTGTTTTTTTGGACGGTGCTACGGTTTACCGGTGACGGGATTTTCACCTCAAAAAGCTGACGTGGGTCAACCAAGCAGCCAGCCTTTTTTATTGAGCACCCCATTCCATCCAGGGGAAGAAATAATATTAATCACCTGAGGATTCGTAGAAACCCTGAGTTAGCAGGGTTTTTTTTGGTCGGAGCCGAAGAGTTTTTTTGTCTGGACCGAAGAAGTTTTTTGTCTGGGCCGAAGAAGTTTTTCTTCTGTGTTGAAGACTTCTCCCTGAGCCAGTTTTTTTGTTGGAGCAGTTTTTTCGCTGTATCCATTTTACTTTTCTGGAGGAGTTGACAGTCGACGGTTGACAGTTGACAGCCGACGGTGTCTGCCCAAGATTGATTTGATTTAGAAGATTTTCAACTATTTGGTATCGTACAATTTTTTATTTATTTTTTCTATCTTACGATTTGAATTTCATTGGTGCGTACGAATACTGAACGTAGATAATTTTTTTTTTAACAGTATAATTTAATTAGAATAAATTTTCACATACTTAATTCTGTTGATAAAATAATATTTCATTTTTTTTCCCTTTAATTTTTTTGTAAAATTTAATACAGCTGACACAGTTTCTTTTTGTCTCTATTAAAATTTAAATCTATTCATTTTTTTTATCGATATCTAAATTTCTTGAACTGATGAATTCATAATTATTAGTTGATTATTTTGATTTATTTATTTAATAATTATATTATTAATTTATTATTATTAGTGAATTGGTTTAGTATTATTTATTTGATTTATTAATTTGTTGATTAATTTGATATATTAGCTGAATTTAGTTGCGCTGATATATACATATATATTTTATTTTGTAAATCTTACGTGATCACGAAGGGTACCTAGGTATTTACGTAATTTTGCTACTTGCGTATTGTGAGATATATTTTTCTTGGTGCACAATTTTTTTTATTGATTTATTTAATTTACTATTTGCTATTTGGTATTTTCTATTTACTGTTGCCTATATTTTCCTTTTATATTTCAATAGAGGGTACTGAAACTAATCAGTTTGCATTATTTTTTTATATTTTTCCTTTGACCCTATGTCTACATAATTCTCTAAGATCTTGACTTTTTTTTGTTTATTTATTTACTTTTTTTTTATTTATGTATTTGTGGAACTTGTAAGGCCCTAAATACACCTTGGGGGATTTCTGACTTTTTTCCGTCTAAAGTCAGTGGCGCTCTTAACCCGCCCCTACTCTCCGAATTTTCTGAGCTAGGGCATAAATTTGTTCAAAGTGACTAGACCCCTGCAAATTCCATAAATATTTATTTTTCTTAATCGCTAACTTAATAATAATTTTTTCTTCTTCGTATTTTTTTTTACTTCTTTTCTAAATTTTTTTTTCTTTTTTTTTAATTTAAAAGAGCCGAGCTAAGGCCAAAACGCGTGACAAAGTTATTACACTTCAAACCAGTTAAAAAAAAGGTAGGTGGTGCCCTCTACAAGTAAGAGTCATATTGACATCAAAATCAAATTTCTCATGTCAAAAAACTCGCAAACGTCAATTTTCATCCAAATATTGACGTTACTTCAGAAATTATTTGGAAAAAAATCAAAATAAAAATGAAACTTCTATACCCTGTATTTCCGAAAATAAGCATTTTATGACATACATGTATACGAACATTTTTACTTATTTTTATCTGCAGTATATGCTGCCGAAGTTTCCGGAATACAGTTCGGACCACCCTGTTTATAACTTAAAATGCCAGTATGTCATCAGCGAATATTATTTTAAGATTAAGGCAAGGTTAATTTATTCTCCATCTATTTTTAATCCTTTATTGGTCCGGTCTAATAGTTGACGGAAGATTTCTTCTCGTGTGTTAATTAAAATGATACGAACTAAACTATGAAAAGTAGAAAGTTTTTAAAGGATAACACACACAAATTGTGTAATCGCCATTTAAAGTCAATAAAATTCAAGTGAATTCACTGTAAAAAAAAATGAGTAAAATTTCACTCAGATTTCACTCAATACTTTCTCAATTTCTGTCCACACCCGATTGAGTGAAATTTCCACTCTACAGAACTGAGTGAATCTTCAATTCTCAGAGTGAAAAGGACTGAGTGTTTTCGCTCTATCAGGATTGCACGAAACACTCCTTTTTTACTCATTATGGTTCACCTTGAGTAGGATTTTGATCGATTTTGATAATTTATTCACTTTAAAATGAGTGAACTCACTAAGTGTTGAGTTCAAGTACACTTTTTATTGAGTGACTTTTACTCAAATTTGTGTTACACTTAACTTGATTAGTACTTATATCTGAGTATTAATTTCACTCAGTTTTGAGAAATATATTCTAAATGATTTTTTTAAAAGCTATATGTAAGCTAACTTGTTATTTTATAACAGGTGGGCAGGTGCCTTTCAAAGGTAAGTGTCAGTTCCGAACATGTCCATTTCCTAAAGTTCACTTTTGGGAGGCATCTGTTCACTTGTAATAAAATAACAAGTTAGCTTATATAGCTTTTAAAAAAATCATTTGGAATATTTCGTTTTTTTTAACAAACCAAATGAAAAACTGTAAAACCTTCAAAAATATTTTTATTTGTCATCTTTATTTGACAAAAACAAATAAAGCCAAAAAATATAACACTATTATTATAATATCAAAAACATTTTAAAAAGTTTTCAGCTCTTTTCGGAAAAAATACAGGAACTTTTTAAGCTAGACGTCTAGAAAAGTTGCATTTAACAATGTCTCCGAATTTCAGTTTGAAAATCATTCTAATTATTAACCTGGGTTATTGTTTTTTTTGCGTTATTTACGTTTACATATGTCTCTGGCATTTATATTCGCTTCACCACGCCACGCGGCCACAGTCGCACTTTACATCACACTTTACACACACACTATTGGCACCTTCGAAGGGACAAGACAACCTACGACTCGAACAGATAATTAAAAACTGAGGAACAGGGGAATAGCTTATTCGGTATCGAAGAAGCGCGTATGACGTATGATTAGTAATGAGCGAAAATACTCTAAACTGGGAGATTTCACTCAAATTTTTATTGTGTTAAACTATAACATGAGTTTTTAAGTGAATTTTTCTATTCCATTACTCAAAGATAGGGGTTATAACTCGAACATGAGCTTATTCAATCGCTATTGATTAAATAGGGATCATATTTGAGTAAAATGATGAATTTACTCTATTTTAGATGAAAATGTACTCAATTAATTCACTCAAAAAATTCACTCCCTGAGAAATATGTATTCACTCAGGCTGATTTTTTACAGTGTTGATGGTTGCAAATTTTTCTTTTATCATAGAATCCGAAGTTAAATGAATCAAGAATTCATAATACTTAAGTGATAATGATGCTGGCGCTTTATTTTTTTATGATTTTTCTCTGGAAAAGATTCTTGAAAACTTTCATACATATGTGACAAGTGCACTTGGATAGATTTGGATAGGATGTAGAATGTTTAGGAGGTGGTTAATCACCGCGACGTTAGAGATCTTTTGTGTGTTTCCCTTTCTTCAGTTATAACTCATAACTCAATAAATCATACAGTTTCAGGGCTTTAACAAAAGCCAGTATCTGAAACGGCTCCATAGAGGCCAGTGGCGGATACAGAGGGGGGCCCATGGGGCCCGCCCCCCCCCCTCCCCTAAAATCTATGAATTGGGTTAAATATTGACCTAAAAAGCAATTTCTACATTAATTTTTATTTGGGCCCTCCCTAAAATAAGTTCCTGTATCCGCCCCTGATATAGGCCAGTTCTCCATCTCCGACATCAGCCGTAGCAAAGTTTATGACCTGAACGGTTGTCATCTCGGCGCACTCAGTGATAAGGTGTTCGGCTGTTTCCCAATTTTCCCCACAGAATGTGCATTTGCCGATTTGGATGTTTGGGAATATCTGATCTAAGCAATTACATATTCCTTCGATAGTAGCTCAAATTAGAGTGACTCCTATCTTGTGTTAAAAAACCAATCTTACAGTAATATACAAACTTTTCCTTTAGTTGCAAACACAGAACTATATCTACAAAAAATCCTATATGGGTTATTTCGCCACTGCAAGAAAATCTACAAAATAAAATAGTTATTTTATTTTAAAACGACTTGCCAGAAGTTAGGTTTACAGATATACAAATTTGCCTAACGAACAAAAAAATGCTTAACGTTTCGGAAAGTTTATCTCTTTCCATCGTCGGAAGCAAAAAAAATACAGAGAATAAGTACTAGAGTAGGAAATAGGAAAATAGGGGCAAGTACTAAAAGTAAAGCAAATTGTGAGAGAAATATTTGGACTAATCACCGATTTATTCAACAAATGGTTTCGAATTAACCGCAGAATAAAAAAAATAATAAAAAAACATATAAATAAGAATATAAACCACATAAAAGGAAAATTATTCAAAAAATATAAACCACCATATTCCATTGACGAAAAAAAAAAATACAGCGAGCAAAGAAAAAAATCAATTTAAAATATTTAAATTCAACTATTCGAAAACACTTTAGTTTTTTAAAACAGATACGTCTACAAAAACCGTTGACGTTCTGTTAAAATGATATTATATCAAGTTAAACTTCAAAATTAACAATTACTACCTGATAACAATCACTTAATAAAGTAAAACCAAAAAACTTCAAACTTTCTGTATAATTATTTTTAATTTTTACGTACCTATGTTATGTTTATTTATGTTGTGTTCTTTAAAATCAAAGAAGCGATTGCCATGCATTACTAACATCTACAGATGCATGAGCAATACATTTATTCTCTTTTATTTTTCTTTCAGAGGCTATCGCTTCTTTCATTATAATTTTGGCGTTATTAAAATTTATTCTGTGCCCTGTGTCCCATGAATACTGACAAATCTTAGATTTGTGAAAATCTCCCTTTCTTAAATAGTCTTTATGTTCTTTAATTCGAACATTTAAGGGTCTAGATGTTTCACCAATGTAAAATTTATCACAATTGCACATGCAATTGCTCCCTTTTATGTTTAACAAGTTAGCAACTTATTAAATATTGCCCACCTTCTAATAACAATATATTCTTCCCAAAGAGAAATTTACCCCGTGCTCAACTAAAAGCCCCATCTATCGCCCTGAGCGGTCTTAAGTGATGAAATTCGCGCCGAACGATGCCGTAAAGTCCCGAAAATGCCGATAAACCAGGCCCCGTTGCATCTCTCGTAAACAACGTGTTTTTCGCCGCAAAAACCTCGACGCTCGCAAATCCTGCCGCATCATTTAGGCGGCGGTGGTGGTGGCGGCGGCAGCAGCGAAGTTGGCCGTGCCAATCTACGCCCCTGACGGACGGCTATCGCTCCAAGCTCCAAACGGTCTGCCGTTGCAGGGACATAATTTTGGCAGAGCCGCGGCACAGGGGTCAGTGGTGGAGAATTACTATTTAAAAATTGATGTTTGAATTTTTTTCTAATTTTCACGCATTGTAGAATGTAGAATGTAGTAATCACCACGACCTTATAGATCTATTTTGTCCCTTTTTCTTGAGTTATAACTCATCATGTGACTTGGAATTGACAAAAACCAGTATCTGAGATGGTTTTACAGAGGTTGTTCTATCTCCGATATCAATCGTACCAAAATTCATGGCACGAATGGTTGTCGAATAATATTTGTTTTTTTTTAATCACCAGAATTATTTAATACTTTACTATTAGAATATCAATGAAAATAAAATAGAAAAGCCTTTGCCCTGACCCAGATTCGAACTCTGAATCCTCGGTTCGTAGTCGGAAACTTTACGCACTGGAAACATGTTCGATATATATTCAATACTAGAATTTATAGGACTAAATTAAAAACAAATATAGGATCTTCTTCCGATGCGCAGTAGTGAACGCAACGGGTATCGGCAGTGAGGCGGGTCGCATGCTGTTCCAGAGAGCATAGTAAAAGATATATCAAAGAGCCAGACGTCTTAAAATACTTTTTCAAAAGCGTTGCTAGCCCTTAGACTAAAACAAGGGTGTATTTTAAACAAAACACCACATACCAAAAAAATATAAAAAAGAACAATTTCTTACTTTCAAGCTCAAGCAACTTCCTACATTTATTATTACATTTATCAATATAACTTATGTACAAATAAATACAAGAAAATATTTTATTAATAATAAAACTTACTGAGTTTTGTACCTTAAAAGTTGGTTAATTAGCTTTAATTTTAAATTTTTAAACCAGTACCTTTTGACATTATCTATACAGATACTCAGTATAGTAGATCTATACAGGTGTTATACAGTTTTTGGTACCATATACGAGTTGGCATAAAGACTTTATTTGTTGCTAATACAACTCTCTGGCAAACTGTGTCTCTGGGCACCGAATATTAACTGTAAACTATGGTCTGGGTCAACACTTAATTTTTCATCGAGTTTTCCTCCACTTAATTTTAAAAACCACGAAACACGTAATAACACAGTCCAAAATGCAAAATGCAAAATATTTATCATTTCTATTTGACATAGTTTGACACAAAATTATAACCTATAATTTGGCAAGAATTTGACAACTCTCAAAAATCTTAAGTCGAGTTTATACGCATCGGCGCCGGCGCGGCGTCCGTTTGTCGTTAATCGTTCCGTCAAACCAATAATATTGAAATATGTTGTCCGTCTGTCTGTCTTATATCTGTCATTTTTGAAGTAAACCAATAAAACTGTTTAAAAACAACAAGAGACGACGCTTGATGGATTTATATAAAACCCATCCATAGTTAATTTAAAAAATATCAGAAACTTTTTTTAGTGAAATAAATGGTTCGGTATGGATGCCAAAAATGTCGAAATCTTACCTGAAAAGATAAAACAGATTTAAATAGTTATTAATGATACAAGTTCGATACGAACATCATAATGAAAGGCGTGTAACGTTATACAAGTTTCATTAAAAAGTTCGTATCGAACGTGTATCATTCAAAATTTAATCCACGACGCGACACGAGGGACGATCCAAAGAGATTTGATTTAATTTAAAATATCAGAGATATCCTCATAAAAATTAAAATTCAAAATTATCAGGTGCCCATATTAGTCGACGCCGCACCGTGGTAACCGTGCTTGTTGATTGTTTCCATTTTGACTTTGACAACTCAATTATTGATGTTCAATTTTGTGTTAAACGTTCAGTTTTAGCAAAAAGCAAAAAATAATATTAATATGGGTGATTCTGATTCTGAAAGTGTCCCTTCGGAAGACAAACGTACGAGCAAGCCTATGTAAAACTTCAAGATTGGTGTAAAGGGAAAGGAATCACGAATAGTAGTAAGAAAAGGTTCTCCTGGCATATTTTGAACATCTTTCAAAACATAGGAAAGCTTCATCACTTTGGGCATATTATTCCATGCTACGTTCAGTTATATCAGTGAAGAAAAATACAGATATTAGTAAGTACGTCCATTTAATTGCATTTCTAAAAAGAAAATCGGAAGGATTTCGGTCAAAAAAATCGAGAATTTTAAGAAAAGAAGACATAACTCGTTTTTTGTTGGAAGCCGGTGATAAAATATTTCATTGACAAAAGTTTCATTGATAGTGGGACTTGCGGGGAGGCCGGCGTATCGAGTTGACAAGTCTGCAGCTGCAAAATGTTAAAGATGAATGACAATGCATTAATGTCATTATTCCATTTACGAAAACAAAGATATCACGAGATTTTTTTTATAACGGAAGGGAATGTTGAAGGAATAAATATGGTGGAAATGGTTCGAAGATATATAGCTATGCGGCCAAGCAACACAGAGCATACTGGATTTTTTGTGGGTACAGAAATGGAAAATGTATTAAGCAACCCTTTGGCATTAATACTTTAGGGAAAATGCCGTATAAAATAGCATTGTTCCTAAGTCTTCCAAATCCACAACAATACACTGGACATTGTTTCCGTAGATCGTCTGCGTCGTTGCTTGCAGATTCAGGAGTGGATATATTAACTGTTAAAAGACATGGTGGTTGGCGCTCTAACACAGTGGCAGAGAGCTATATAGAAAATTCCAAAGAAAATAAGAAAAAAGTGTCATGTAATATTTTGGGTAACATTTCTGGCAATGATGGGTCTTCAACAAGTTCAAGCACTCAGGAAATAAATTTACTTTCTAAAAATTCAACTCACATTGTCATCGTCTGGAATTAATTTAACCAATTGTAGTAATATTATAATTAATGTTTACAATAAATAAACGTATTTAGGTACCTTTTTTGCTTGTTTCTTATTTTAAAATTTGCGTGTTATTATGAATTCATAATATAGTAAACGCCACGAATGTTTGGGAGTGATTCATCGGTCGCTACCATGTGAACTAATCTGTTCAAGGTCACATAAAACTTAATTCCAGTGCCGTGGTGTTTCAAGTCATATAATAATCAATATATAATCTGTTGTAATTTGTTGTTTTAACTGTCAAAGTCTTGTCAAAACATATATTTGGTTATAAATATAAAATGGAATGCCCCATTGGTCGCACTGCAAGCACACCAATGGACTGACGCACAAAAACGAATCAATCAAAGAAACGCGATATAGTATCGTCTTTGTCAATCACGCTAACATTTTAGAATAAGTAGGACGAGCGCAGGCAGATGATTAGATCGGGCTTTAAAAACCTACGTCTGCGGTAAAAATTAACGTTTTTAATGTAAAAATGATAGCGCGCGCGTCGATTCTAACTTCATCAAGCGATGAATCACTCCCAAACATTCGTGGCGTTTACTCTAGCACTAGTGCTAAAGCCATAATGACATCCAAATGACAATGTTAAATGTGTCATAATGACATTGTCGTAGATTAAAAATTTAATGTTCAGTTTTGTTATAAGGATTAAGATTTTAAAACACAATTGTTTGCGTCATGTGTTGACATAAGCTAAATACTCGTAAATAGTGTTATATTTTGCCGTTAAACCTTTACCGATACGGCACTGTAACACCATTTACCTGCCCCCGCTTCCCCCAGCATCGCTATTCGGCTTTTTACGAGCGGACGCCGAAATTATCGCTGTGGATTCCCGTAATTCAGAAAGATTTCATTTTAATGCGCTCCGCGCTAATACCAGTATGAATCAAATTATTCGTATTCGTGGGATTCGGATTTTATTTGCCTGTCCCGATCGGGCGCGTTCCGTAACGCTCTCATAAATTGATATCGGGCCGGCCGGCCCTGATGCGGACGCGTCAAACGGTCAGCGTTGCGATCGCGCGTACTATTGTTTATGGAGAAGAACGGGTTAAAGAGGGATTATTAACCAATGGTGAGAGATGGTATGGCAAAAATTGTCCATTATAAGAACATCTTTTTTGAGTAGTGATTTAAAATTACCGATAATTTAGAAATCGGTAATATTACGGTAACATTTGTAATTTATAAAAAACACAGTCTTTTAAATAATGTTATTTTTTTATTTTAAAACTGTAAAAATATTACAAAAAAATTGGTCAAGTGCGACTCGGACTCTTTACTTACTTACTTCCGTACCATTCATTATCTATACAACATTTGCACTATATTATTATAAACTTTTTTCCGATTTAGCTGAAATTTTGAATGCGCGTATAAGTAATTTAAAAAAAAAACAAAGAAACACATTACTAAAAATTGTATTAATCAATAATAAATATGTAAAAAGTAAAAATAAATATGTAAAAACATGTAAAAATTAAAAAAAACGATCAAAAAAAAGTCGCATTGAGTAGGATTCGAACCTTCCTTACTAGGCTCCAACGTAAAGTCCTAACGCTTTAACCACGCGGCCACCGAGGACTTGAAAGATTCTATGTAAAATTCTTACTTAAAAGATAATGTTTAGTGAAAGTACTTTTTTATTTATAAACATTTATTTAATTCTGTTTTTAGTATTTGTTCTTATAGCGGCAATATAGATACATTATCTGTCAAAATTTCAACTGTCTAGCTATAACGGTTCATAAGATAGACCTTTGTGACAGACGGACGGACGGACGGACGGACAACGAAGTCTTAGTAATAGAGTTTCCGTTTTTACCCTTTGGGTACGGAACCCTAAAAAAAAGATAAGAACGTTTTTTCAGCTAAGTATTTTAAGTCAGAGTAAGAGTGGTCTATGTTAGAGTACTTAATAGAGTGGATAGTGGTCATATGGTTCTTCCTTCTCTTTCGTTAATTGAGTTCGAAATCGATATCTTCTTCTTCCATTTCATTCTCAGCAGTCTCTACCCACCAAGCAAAAAACCTCACATTACATTTGCAACATTGCAGTCAATCCTCAAACAGTTTGCTTTGTAATGTTGATTTCTAAACGTTGTGTCGTGATTGATGAAACCTTGCTACAGAAACATTGTTTTTGAATGGTGATTAAAACGTTTCTTCTGCAACATTGCAACGAAGATTCAAATGAAAGATCCGCGCAAGTTAATATTAATTAATAATATAACAAATATACCATAGGATTAAAAAAAACGGCGTCTAGTTGGCTTGGAAATGAATATCGATGACATTCCCCATATAAAATGACATCGATTTTCATTTCATAGCCATCGCTGAGGTCTTTTTTTTTCGATCATACGGTATAAGAAGTTAGGTTAGGTTAACGCACTTTTTTTTACGTTTCTGGTATCACATTTTATGCTTTTCGAATGAGAATTTAATGAATGTAAATGTAAGTATAATTTTATTATTATGTGTGTTTTAATAAAACTTAGCCACGAATAAGTATAACAAATTTTGTTTAGTTTAGTTTGTTTTTAAGCTAAATTTTATGTTTTAGGTTAGCTTTTAGCCAACTGAAAATTGAAGTAGATAAAATCAGGATACGAGTATATCAATCTAATGATAAAATCACAAATAATATTCAGTATTAATTATTCTCAATAATATTTTTTTAATGATGTTATAATCATTTTAAATTTTTAAAATAAGGACATAAAGGGGCCTCAAAGGTTACTGCCATAAGCGGTAAGTTTCTCATTGCTTTATTTATTACAACTGATATTTTTATTTTTACTACTTTAGAAATGATTGTATATATATTTCAAAACTTTACCGAAGAAAAATTTGAAACCATGAATAAGACAATTCAACATGCGAAGACAAAATATGAAAAATCCAAAAAATCAATTAAAATATAAGTTTGCTTTTCCTTCTACATACATTTAATGTTATACTTTCCTTTTTGTATTTTTGAATAAGAAATATAAAATAATGTTTATACCGTACCTATATATTTTGTATTATTTCAGACATTCAACTTTAAGATTTTTTTTAGAAATTCGACTCGGGGGTCAGAGTTGAGTAATTCCTTATTTAATGAGCAGCCGAAAAGATCAGTAAGTTCTCAGTACTTGACAGTATTTTTGATATTTTTGAAACAAGTAAGTGATAAATTTCATTTTTTTGCTTTTTTTTTCAATTTGTTTGACAAATTTGACTTTCTTGGTAGGGATAAAGGATATATTTACCGAGCATTTTTAATTTTTCTAAGTCAACGGATATAGAGATATACCTACATATTTTTATCAATATTGCTTATGTTTTTCTTCAATACAATATTAGTAAAAGTATATTATACCTATCTGAAAGTCTACAATTTAATACCCATTAATGTTTCTGTTGATTATAACCTATTAATGATGTATTATTGTTAACATAAAATTGCTAATGTTCGCAAGAAAAAACTGTTTCATTAATTGATAAGTAAATATTAAAAAATCATTTTTATATTTTCCCTCTGATAAATGAAATGGTTTTTTAATGCAAACATTATCTATTTTTTGCTATATTATTTTAGCAATAAGTCAGTAAATTATAATTAATAATATAATTTTACCAATATTGTATTGCCGTAAAATTAACAATATTGCTAATACATCCCAAATTAGTACTTTCTTGAACGTTACATTAGCAACGTTTCAATAATATTGTGAAATGCAACCTTGCACTGCAATGTTATTTGGCGGAAGATTAAGCTACCCTGAAACCTTGCATAAACCTCCCTAGAATGAAAAAATCAATGTTACACCTTGCTTTGCGAAGTTTTGGCAATGTTCCAGCAATAAATTTTGCTTGTTGGGTACCATTCTTGGATGTTCTTCTCTATTTAGTAAATTATAATCAGAGCTGCAAGCTGAAATTTAAGTCTTTTTTTATTTAAATCATTTTAATCACTTAAGTCATTTGATTTTAAGTCATTTTTCCAAAGTTGACTTAAGACTTAAGGTTCAAGTCTTTCTCAAAATGATTTGTGATTAAAATCTTTATTCCGAAATAGAAAAAAAATAAGTATTTTAAAAAAGACTTAAATCATTAAAAATATTTAAATCCTTTTATAAAAGACTTAAGTCATCAAAAAGACTTAATCATTTAGTTTTAAGTGGTTTTATTCTCATCTGTACCTACAATAATTCAATAATATGATACTTAGTAAGAAAATCATCTAATTGGTAATACAAGTAAAATTAATAGTAACATTTAAAAAACGTAATTCTTGTTTCCTTGACTTGAAGGTAATTATATTGATTTACGTCATTTTACTGACTTATCTTGCAAATCATCATAATTTAAATAAAAAAATATAAACTTAAGTCATAGAAACGACTTAAATAATGTTATATTGCTTTAAGTTAAAGACTTCAGGACTTAAATCATTTGAACTTTATTTTAAATTTGACTTAAGATTTAAATCTTTTTGACTTAAGTCTTTTTAAAACTGACTTGTTGCAGCTCTGATTATAATTATAGTATATATAAGTAAGTTTTCAGCGCTTGAAGAAGCATCATCATACAATCAGTGAGGTCAAAAACTGTGAAGGGCTGCCGAGAAGCACTGTCCTGGCTGCGTCAAGACGGGGGCTCTCTGTGCTGGGTACTATGACATAGCAGATTCGCCAAAGAGTGGGCCAGGGGAGAGGTCGTGGCAGATGACCCACCATTTGTGACGATCAACACACACAAGCAGCAAGAGACGTGGCAAAAACGTGAGGACTGCGCTACAGCTCGAAGAATGTGGCCAGTGGAAGACAAAATAAAAAAGACAAAACAACTACTAGAGCATAAAAAGAAACTAGTACGCATAACTGTAGGTGTCACTGGAAACTGCCTTACCGGGGTAAACTTCGTGAGGAAGATTTCCAACTACGGCTAGTGCAGAGAATACGGAGGGAAAGAAGAAACCATAGAGCACCTGCTGTGCCATTGTCCGGCACTGGAATACCGTCGCGACGCTTTAAAACTTTAGGACAAGGTTTTTTAGATGGCCTAGAGGAACCAGCAGAAGCCAACATCGGGAACTTTGCAAAGAGCTGGAAGTGCTTTAACGCAAATAAATAATGAGAGGACGGTTTGGTATATTAATACAGGGGTATCGCAAGCCTAAGGCCTCCGAGTGAGGGATCAAACATGATCCCAAACTCCAGCAACCTAACCTATCACCTGTTGATAATTTTTTGCCTCACTCTTTCAGTTGCCAATGATAAAAAATAATCAATATAAACTGTTGCTGCCTTTAACCACAGATAGTACCTTAACTACATTCGGTGTTTTTGAGAGAGGTTTTTGCATAATGCTGTTCGTCTGGAGCCATCAATTATTTAACATTACAGGTTTAGTCACACATGCATAAAAAGAGGACTGTTACTTTTTTGTTGCTTTAATGGACTAAAAAAAGATAGAAAGAATAAAAATTCTCTTAAAAATCGGCCCCAAATATCGATTCGAGAAAATTGATTTTACAAAACATTTCGATATAAATCGTGCATCCCTATGGATTTGCCCGTACATTATTTGCATTCGACAAGAAGAGAACCTCGACATCCGGGTGGGCACTTGATTAGGGACATCGCCTCATGCAAATTTAGTCTTGATAGGCATGTAATGGTTTCTTGTTTGGTCATAAGTACCCTATAATTACGTGAAAGTGTTAATACAAGAAAGACATAAAATCGTATACATAATGTGGTACTATACAGAGTGTCCCAGAAATAAGTGCAAGTATTTTAAGGGGTTGTAGATCTGCTCAAAAAAAACATTTTTTCTCTTTACCATTTTTCAAATAAGTCCAAGATATCCGAGTTATTTTACTTTGAAAATTTAAACAAAAAATATTTTTTTGCTTAAATTTTGAGAACCACTGCATCTTTTCTGGATTTTCTTTCATGTAATTTTAATCTTCTACCTATGTTACCATAGTATCAAGAAATTATGTTTTCTAACTTAAAACTATAAAAACCTCCAACATTTTTTGCAAAAAATTACAAATTTTCAAAATATTTTTTTCGCAAAAAAACCTTATAGGCGTGTTTCTGAGGCCGAAATATACTACCAGTTAAAATACTTGCACTCATTTCTGGGACACCCTGTATTATGGTTGTTGTTGTTCACCACATACGACACGGAGTATTGTAGCTAAACGAATAGATATTTAGAAATTGTCAGTTTTGGGTTCGTTGAAGGACTATTAGAGCTACAATTTAAAAATATTTTTACAAGATGCAGAGTGTCACAAATAAATAAAAAATATCAAAGATGTATTTTTTTAAATGGAACACCCTGTATATTATTACATTTTCAGTTTCTACGATTAAAATAAAGGTAAGTTTGATAAAGGTTTATTACACTTAAACCTTACCGTTTTTTTTGAAAAAATTTGAAATATTTTCAATTTTGTGAAATTTCAGTCAAAATTTTAAGGCTTCATTTCTCCAAGGGTATCAAAGTTTTTAATACTAAATATTTACTGAAGTTTATTTATTGATCAGTTATTGTGTTGCAATAATAAAAATTCTACTACCTTATACAGAGTGTCTAAAATTTTATTTTAAATAATTACTAGGTTTAAACGGCAATAACTTGTTTAATTTAAACCTACACCCTGTATATTTTATGAGAATCAGATGCACAATTTAATTGTCTATCAAATTGTATCATACCATTTTTTACCTATAGCTTCAAGTTTCCGTAGAAAATGCATTTTCTTGTAATTTTAAATTAATTTATCAATATGCCCATGGAATACTGACATTTTAGATTATTTTTAAAGATGTACCAAATTTTTAAAGAGTATAGATACTAATATTGTTGATATAGTTTGTTTATTTTATTAAAAAATAAAAAAAAACTGTTTAAATATTTGTTAAAGAGGACCAATTAATATGATTCCAATATTCAAACTACATTAATTGACTGTTTGCGTTGATTAATAATAATTGCTCCAAAAACTAAAAAACTGAATTTTTGATGTGTATTAGACAGTGTGGTAAAAAGTAACACCTTAAAAATGATATATCATTTTTTGACAAATGCTTATTTGTAACAACAGAGACATTCATTTATATAACTTATATTGATAACTTATTTATATTGATTTCGGATTCAAATCCACATTTATTTAGAATAATTTATTCACGAACATAATTAAGTATGTAATTAATTAGTATTTGGGCGAAAATAATGGTGGTATATTTAATTAATGGTATACTCTTTTATGAAGATTTAAATAGTTTTCTTTTTGCATACAAATGGGTTAGTAATATTATAATTTTGTTAAAAACGATGATATTACTAGCTTGTACATTTTGTACATTTGTTGCTTTAAAAACAATCTAAAATGTCAATATTCCATGGGTATATTGATAAATGAGGTCTAAATTATAAGAAAATGCAATAAAAAGAAAATGCAATAAATTATAAGAAAATGCACTACGAAAACTTGAAGAGATAGGTAAAAAGTGGTATAATACAATTTGATAGACAATTAAATTATGCATCTGATTCTCCTAAAATATAGAGGGCGTTATATTTAAATTAAACAATTTATTGCTGTTTAAGGCTAGTAATTATTTAAAATAAAATGTTAGACACTCTGTACAAGGTAGCATAATTTTTATTATTGCAACACAATAACTGATCAATAAATAAACTTCAGTAAATATTTAGTATTAAAAACTTTGATACCATTAGAGAAATGAAGCCTTAAAATTTTTACTGCAATTTCACAAAATTGAAAATATTTCAAAAACGGTAAGGTTTTAGTCTGATAAACGTTAATAAAATTTACCTTTATTTCAATCGTAGAATCTGAAAATACAATAATATACAGGGTGTTCCATTTAAAAAAAATACAACTATAGCATTTTTTACTTATTTGGGACACTCTGTATCTTGTAAAAGTATTTCTAAATTGTGGCTCTAATAGTCCTTCAACGAACCCCAAACTTAAAATTTGTAAAAATCTAATCGTTTAGCTACAATACTCCGTGTCGTACGTGGTGAACAACCCTGTATGCTTCATGGTACTTTTTCCTACATGTTCTTTTATTGTTAAGAGACGCTCTCCCGTGTCGATTTTCGTTGGACGATTTTTATTTGTAAAGCAAAATCAAACAAAAATATGCTTGTGAACAATGTTTTCGATTTGTGTTGATCAATTTCAGTAGAACCGCAAAAATTTGATTCAATTAATTCAAAACTTATGGATCAATAAATGCGTCATAAGAGAATTTACGAGCAAATTTCAGTCAAGTTGAAATGCATTTGAACCGTGTGAACGTAGACACTGTCTAGTTCTGTATTAATAGTTTATTTTGAAGTGTGGGTGTGTTATTTTTTTGCATTAACAAAAAGATGACAAAATGGATATAAAGTGACCTGAATGTAGAATGTAGAATGTTTAGGAGGGGAGTTAGTCACCGCGACCTTAAAGATCTATTGTGTGTTCCCCTTTCTTAAGTTATAACGAGTTATAACTCATCATACAGTCTCAAGGCTTTAACAAAAGCCAGTATCTGAGACGGCTCCACAGAGGCTAGCTCTCCATCCTTGACATCAGCCGTACCAAAGTTCATGGCACGAATGGTCGTCGTCTCGGCGCACTCAGTGATGAGGTTTTCAGGTGTTTCCCCATATTCCCCACAGAATCTGCATTCGCCGTTGTTTCTCAGCTTCAGCCTACTGAGGTGTTTGTTGAGGAGACAGTGTCCTGTTAGAAACCCCGTGACAATCCAAAGATTGTTTTTACTTAGATCAAGGAAAACCTTTAATTTTTCTCGGTCGTAGGTTCTGAGGAACTTTTTCGAGTGTCTTAGACCGTTGGAGGACACCCATTTCAAGTTACGGTTGGAGTCTTCCAGATTCTGCAGTTCCGCTTTCAGTTGGTTTCCACTTGGAAAACAGAACGGTTCTGGTCCAGTTAGTGGAGTGTTCGCTCCTTTCCTAGCTAGATCATTTGCTTTTTCATTGCCTTCTATCCCTTGGTGAGCAGGCACCCAGAGTAGGAGGACTTTATTTTCTTTGCCCAACTTGTTGAGCTTCTCTAGGCATTCTTTGACAAACCTCGAATTGATGGTTACTGAGTTGATCGCGTTTAGTGCTGCATGACTATCGGATAGGATGGCAATTTCCTGTTTTCGATAGTTCCTATCTAAGATAAATTGTACACATCTTTCGATAGCGTAAATTTCTGCCTGAAGGATACAGGGGTAGGTGCCCATTGGTTCGGAATATTTGGTTTTCGGCCCAAATACTCCTATCCCTGTCCCTGCTTTGGTTTTGGAAGCATCCGTATACCACGTTATGGTACGGTCTTTTATATAGTGACCTGAAAGTATTTTATATATATTTTTTTGGATTTATATCAACATCACGACTGTTTATGGAATACCCAACTCGAAAGTTATCGATAAAGAGGTACTAGTGACAACGCTTTAGGCATCATCGTAAAAAAATTGAGAAATTAGAAGAATTGTTCTTCAGACATTCCCAAATTATTTTTTTTATTAATTTAATTTTTTGTAGGTATCCTTTTCCTCCAAAGCCAGGTCCTTTGAGCAGCATGTCGCTGTATCCAATTTCTGACCCAAAACCAACATTTGTTAGAATTTTTGCGTAATTTTGACAGAGTGTCTCTGATTTCTTCGTGTAATACTTCGCAAATAGATGCTATGTCTGCCTAAATAACTTCCTTTGTAGTCATTTTAAAAGCCACTACCGAAGAATCAAATTTTGTTTATGTGTGTGAACAAATATTCGTTTCGATTTCAGTTGATTAACTTAAGAGACTATTACGCTATACTTTCGGGTCGCTCTCAGGGGTCGGGTAAAGCGGGTGTGTGGCCGAAGGAAATATATATTATATTTCAGATATACCGTGCTGGCAACTGTTACTTTTGGGAAATGCGACCGACCGACGCGACGCGCGACGGTGTGCTGTTGCGGCGTTGCCGATACGCCTTTCCCAATCAAGTAAAGTAAAATCACGATCGCAAACCGCTTATTTTTAAAAGACTTTTTTTCAAGAGATAACTAGATAAAATCATTAGACATGTTTCTGAGCATCTGAAATGGAATTAAAAGGATATCGTTAGGGTGTCATTTTTTTTATAACGAGAAAACGTCAGTAATCGCGATAATTTAAAAACTCAACTTTTTAACACATAACAGCCCATAACTCAAGAACCACTTTAGATATTGAAACTTTTTTTCGGATATTTTACAATATGTTTGTGACATAAAAAAAAATCGATAAGGTTGTTTTTTCCATTCCAAAATTGTAAACAATCCATCCATTTACTTTTAGAGCATAGCAATTTTCAGCAAACGTTTAATTTTTATATTGATAAAGATTTTCACATACTGTCTATAAAGAAAATACAGCAGAAATATTAACAAAGTTCTTAAAAAAACTACAATCTATTATTTAATCTATTAATAGAGTTCTAATAGCGCGACCACTATCGAACACCCACTCAATTCCACTTATTTTTACCAAAAATGCAAGTGTTTCTAGCTTGCACTTAAAAAAAATCAAGCTATAGGGAAAACTACAACGACTCATTAATAAAAGAAAGAAATTAAGTATCACGAGACGTAATTAAATCGTGAAGCTGAACGCATGACGTACACCTTTCCCTAGAACTTTAAATACTGACAGAGGTATTGATTGGGTCGACCGGTCAACGGCGACAAATCTGCTATATCCCCTTCCACGTCTCTTAGCGATGTGCACAGTTTCTCGGTTTGTTTCATACGTTTGGCAACGTGTTTACTGTCCTCTCTTTGTTCAGTACATTATAAACGCATTGTACTCTTCTTACATACGGAAACCTCGACCCAAGACTAACCTTTGCCAGCCTTTAGTATGCCTAGGGCTTAGCCCGATCTTGTCGTGTTAAGCCACACCCAATATTCTAAACACACGTGCTTTGATTAATGCTTGATTAAGGTTTGCAGAGCTTCAGCATTTTCCGTGAATTAGCGAGCAATTTGTTACAAAACCATATAAATTATATATCACTGTAATCACAAAACTTCAATCTATTTCCGTGTTGTAACGGAATTTTAAATTATGTCTTTGTTTTTAAGAAAATTTAGTGAAAACATAAGGAATATTTTGTTGAAGTTTAACCATCAAAATCTTAAAAATAAAGAAGTTGTCTAAAAGTTGTGCTACAGTACAGATATAGTATAATCATTTATCTTTAATTTCCTTCTTCATTTGTGTAAAAATACCTAGCTAATTTTACATAAAACATTAAATGCCGAACGCTTATTTTGCTTCTTTTTCGGACTAATGAAATGGACTCTTAAGTTACGATACATTATGAAATAAAAGGTTTTATCTTCATTACTAATATCATGCTTTAAGAAAAATCATTAAAAAAAATAAAGAAAACATATTAGAAGCTAAAAAACATCTTAAACAATTTCCCCCCATTTCGTACGACAGAAAAAAAACACTTCTCGGCTCTAGAGCCTCCTCCTCCACCCGGGGCGCCTCTGCCGGCCGCGTCGTTCGTCCCATCGGCAGTAAATCAGCCGAACAATGCGGCTCCGCGAGCCGATGCCGCTTCTGCGGCTCCCGAGTTGTCCACGTCTTCCCGATGGATGGTGACACTCGTCGGCGGGGACCAACTGCACCACGAAGCACTATTTGCGAGGGTTTATTAAAAGTGTGTTTCACAAAAAAGCTAATTTTCTTTTGGTCTAGCACTTCTTGTTTATTTATAAAATAAACTCAAATTTGACATCCCTAGTTCAATTCCTAGCATTATTAATTAACAATTATTGCAACAAAATAGATTTTATATTTACCTAAGTTTAGATCGTCCTCAATGATCGACGCCACTAAATTTTTAAGGACTGTGATTCCACAAGTGCTCATTTAAGGCTGAGTCGACCTAGATACCCAATATATTTTTTACTTTTTAAAAATAGTCGGCTGATGACTAGTGTTGTATCTATTCGATAGATTTCAGTTCTAGTATCCTTAGGGTTATTCAGTACTCAGTTGCTGACGTATCAAAATAGACTATTATTTGGAAGTATAGTAAGCGTATCGTTTGATTTTGATATCCCATACGTTGTATTCGTTATTTGTATACAGGATCCGGCAATAGTGCGTCGGTCATCTGTAGCTCTGTTGAAAGAGCCATAAGAAATAATACCGCTAGTATCTTGGAAGCTGTTAAAAATTTTGAAATACCCTAAATACAAAAAATGTTTATTTTTTAATTCTCCATCTATTAAAAGAAAAATATACAGAGTAATAACGAAAAAAATACTTTATTTTTTATTACTTTACAAGTATTTTGGTGTATTGTGGTGATTTAGTGTTTTATTTTGCCGGACTTATGATTGTAAAACCTTATTTTTCTTACAAATATAGCTAGTCTTAACTATAGTGAACCCCGAATGATGAACCTTTTGAATAAGGCTGAAAAAAAAATTTTTATTAGTATTTCTGACACTATAAAAACTTATTTAAAAATATTTTATGATTATGTAAAGTGATCAAAGGAAGCCAAAAATGTACTAATATCCAGGGTGTTCCATTTAAAAAAAATCATCCTGATCCACTCACACTTTTTTGAGTCACCCTGTAGAGGTTAAATTATTTTCCTGAAATACATCCTAATACATACTTTAGGTTTGCACTTAAACAAAATTACTAAGTTTTTTAGTTTAGGAGCTACAGCTGCGCGACGCACCATTGCCGGACCCTGTATAGTTTCATAACTACTTACACTAATAACTACACTAACTAACAATACCTTGATAATTAATAATGATACCTTGATCGGCAATGTAATTATTTTTCATAATACAATATTACTTGTATTACGTTTTAATGTCTGCTCTTGTTGTTGTCCATTTGCAACAGCCCCCTTCAATGGCTTCCAGGAAGAACTTAACGAAAAGTCATTAACCTTTCCGGGACCGTGCGGGGTATTTCAGGTACCCCAGATGCGTTTTTTCTTTAATAACTTTTACAATTTTTATTTCTCACTTTTTTCCTTTCAGGTAATCCTAGAAAATATAATACAAAACCCTTTTTTAACAAAAATATCCAAATATTTTTTTTTATTTTTGGCGAAAAACTGAAATTTACTGCCTGGAGTACCTCCGTTATCCTGCACGGCCTGCAGTGATTCGAAATTCTACACGCACTATTCATGTTTTTTTCGTGTTGGTGACTTGTATGAAGACGTAAACAAGTTTTATATTTAGTTTAGTGTTGGTATTTACTGTGCTGTAGTAAGTTAGTGTGTGTATTTATTGGAAAATGGCGGCAAAAGGAATATACTGATGATGGGCTAACAAAAAATAGATTCCTGCCGAATTCGCTTCGAATTCTGCACGCAAAGCACTCCAGCACAAAGACTTGTACTTCTAAACGTTCTAAGAAAGAAATAAAATAACAACAATTTTCCCGAAACTGTAAAAACAGCAATATATTTATTTCTTGCCGAAAGCACAGTTTCCTGCTAAAGAGATTCACAACCAAATTCAAACCGAAGATGCGGCTTTTGCGCCAGATCACGTATTAGAAAAACAAAAATATTATATAGTACCTGCAAAAAAAACATTTTTAATATTCACTGCAAATAATGTAAAAAGTTTTTATGTCCTGACTGCCAAAATAATGTGTAGAAAATGAATAAAAATTTAATTTAAAAATTAAATGTTTTTTATATTAAACAAATACAAACTATTTAAATTATTGATGTTTGATTATAAAACTTTACAAATAATTATTAATAATTTACCTGATTGTCAAAATATTAACAGTTTTTGAAATATTTCAGTGGGGTATCTTAGTTACCCCACACGGCCTGAAACGTAACTTTTTGTAGCACGGTCCCGGAAAGGTTAAGATTAGGAATAATATTTGCAACAAACTTTGAAAACTTGGAAAACACTTGGAAAAATTCCTTTACTTTGAAACTAAAAGAACTGCCTACCAACTTTTTATTAACATATTTTAGTATGGGCGGCTATACGTGCCTCCCAGCGCCAATTTTTTTTATCAGGATGTCTTTTCTGTCTATTAGTTGTTTTAGTTAGTTTTTGCTAAATTCATTTTGAGACCTTTATTGGCTGACTGTATTTAGTTCGTTAATTTGTGCTTGTAGTTCTTGAGGACAATTTGCAATTAAGATTATGTCATCATACTTTTTTATAAAAACCTAATTCTGAATAAATAAAATTACCTTCTTAAGTTTTATATTTAAAAAATCTACATGTTTTGTACGGCAAGCAGTGTAACCGCCTTTGTTGTATCTATCTGTATCTCGGGAGCAATTACATTTAAATAATAGCGCATAATTTAGCAAAGAAGAACCTTAGTCATAACCTCTGACATTGGCGTCCCCCTCACCACTTGTACGGTCATTCTCTTGCATAACTGTTCATATATCGGTAGGTGTCTCAACGTGACCTACATTATTACATATTCTAAAAATGTTCTATAAAGAATTATGATGAGAAAATTGGTTTCCAACGGTACTAAGCCATACAGAATTCTAAACTTGTCCGAATCTCAATGTGGATGTTATTTATGGGTACAGATACCATCAGATAATCTACAGTATATTCGAAAATTATTGAAAACACAAAACAATGTGTCTAAATGTTACAAAACATAGCTAAAGTAAAAGAAAAAAATTAAAATGAATATACAGGGTGTTTCAAATCAAATGCGAAAAACCTCAGGGGGTGATTCCTTGTTCAAAATAAAGGGTAGTTTGCTTCATAAACGTTGGGTCAAAAGTTTGCCATTAGGGAGATATCGCGGTACAAAGATGGCGGAAAAATAATGTTTTTATTTTTTATCTTGAAAACGAAAAGAGATAGACTAATAAAATTTTATGGAAGCATTACTGTTATGAAAACACACTTTCTGGTAATTTTTTCACTTTTTTAAAATGAGTGGAAGGGGCATTAAACACTTCTCGGCTCTAGAGCCTCCTCCTCCACCCGGGGCGCCTCTGCCGGCCGCGTCGTTCGTCCCATCGGCAGTAAATCAGCCGAACAATGCGGCTCCCGAGTTGTCCACGTCTTCCCGATGGATGGTGACACTAGTCGGCAGGGGACCAACTGCACCACGAAGCACTATTTGCGAGGGTTTATTAAAAAGTGTGTTTCACAAAAAGCTAATTTTCTTTGGTCTAGCACTTTGTTTATTTATAAAATAAACTCAAATTTGACATCCCTAGTTCAATTCCTAGCATTATTAATTAACAATTATTGCAACAAAATAGATTTTATATTTACCTAAGTTTAGATCGTCCTCAATGATCGACGCCACTAAATTTTTGCAAGGACTGTGATTCCACAAGTGCTCATTTAAGGCTGAAAGGTCGACCCTAGATACCCAATATATTTTTTACTTTTTAAAATAGTCGGCTGATGACTAGTGTTGTATCTATTTCTGATAGATTTCAGTTCTAGTATCCTTAGGGTTATTCAGTACTCAGTTGCTGACGTATCAAAATAGACTATTATTTGGAAGTATAGTAAGCGTATCGTTTGATTTTGATATCCCATACGTTGTATTCGTTATTTGTATACATAGGGATCCGGCAATAGTGCGTCGGTCATCTGTAGCTCTGTTGAAAGAGCCATAAGAAATAATACCGCTAGTATCTTGGAAGCTGTTAAAAATTTTGAAATACCCTAAAATACAAAAAATGTTTATTTTTAATTCTCCCATCTATTAAAAAAAATATACAGAGTAATAACGAAAAAAAATACTTTATTTTTATTACTTTACAAGTATTTTGGTGTATTGTGGTGATTTAGTGTTTTATTTTGCTGGACTTATGATTGTAAAACCTTATTTTTCTTACAAATATAGCTAGTCTTAACTATAGTGAACCCCGAATGATGAACCTTTTGAATAAGGCTGAAAAAAAATTTTTATTAGTATTTCTGACACTATAAAAACTTATTTAAAAATATTTTATGATTATGTAAAGTGATCAAAGGAAGCCAAAAATGTACTAATATCCAGGGTGTTCCATTTAAAAAAAATCATCCTGATCCACTCACACTTTTTTGAGTCACCCTGTAGAGGTTAAATTATTTTCCTGAAATACATCCTAATACATATTTTAGGTTTGCAGTTAAACAAAATTACTAAGTTCTTTAGTTTTGGAGCTACAGCTGTCCGACGCACTATTGCCGGACCCTGTATAGTTACATAACTACTTACACTAATAACTACACTAACTAACAATACCTTGATAATTAATAATGATACCTTGATCGGCAGTGTAATTAATTTTCATAATACAGTATTACTTGTATTACGTTTTAATGTCTGCTCTTGTTGTTGTCCATTTGCAACAGCCCCCTTCAATGGCTTCCAGGAAGAACTTAAGAAAAGTCATTAAAAATAGGCAATAACACTCTGGGTATATTTAATTTTGACAAATGGCAGTACAGAAATTATGTATATAAACGGGATTTGGTTTAAGTATTTAATACTCATTTCCAACTACAGCCTATTGCTGCCTTCCCGTTACACTACGCCACACATCTCGATTTAGAGCGTCATCAGCTTCTAGGTTACGAGCTTCCATTGCTTCCGTAACCGTTCCGTTCCAGGATTTTCTAGGTCTACCCCTCTTTCTTCTGCCCTGGGGAGCCCATTGAAAAACTCTTTTTGGCCACCTGTTCTCCGGCATACGCAGAACATGTTCAAACCATTTTAAGCTGGATTTTTCGATTCGATCCAGTACTGTCTCCTCCGATGCATTCATGATACGCCTGACCTCGATGTTTGTCTTTTTCTTAGATATCTCTCTCCATCCTAGATATACCTGCACTTCTTCTAAGGTAGTCCATTTCAACAACTTGGATTTTGCGCTTCGCGTCTGCACTCAGAGTCCACAGCTCTGAACCATAGCAAAGAACTGACTCCACCAATGTTCTTCCAAGTCTCTTTTTAGTTATTGCAGATAAGTTTCGGTCCCACCAGAGGCTGTTAAGACATCCGATAACTTGTTTGCTCTTCTGAATTCGGGTTTGAATTTCTTCTTTTGCCCCAAACCCTCGTTGTTGATAGTAGCACCCAGGTATTTAAATTTGTCTACTTGTTGAATCTGGACGTTATCATTAATGAAGACTTCAAAACAAGTGTTGGAATTGACAGCTAAGTATTCGGTCTTCTTTAGACTAACCTGAAGTCCCCATTTGTTGTATACTTGATAAAGCCTCTTAGTCATGAACTCTAGATCGTATGAGTCCTGCGCAATCACGACCTGATCGTCTGCAAAGCTCAGGGTAAATAGTGTGTTGTCCCCAATGGGTATTCCCATACCTTGATATTTCGTCTTCCATTCCCTAAGGGCTAATTCGACGTAAGCGTTGAAGATCAGAGGAGATAAGCTGCATCCTTGTCGCAACCCTTTTGTGGTGTTAATTGGATTAGATAGCCTGTGTCCTATCTTAACGTACGATTCATTTTCTTTATATAGCTATTTTATTATCTTAAGCAAAGGTCTATCTACTTCTAAGATATTCAATACTTCCCATATCTTGCTGCGGGGAATAGAGTCGTACGCTTTCTCCAAATCAATAAATGCTAGATGGACTTCTTGATCTACTGCTATCTTTTTTTCCATCACCTGCTGCAGGACAAAAAGGTTATCTGTGAAAGATTTCCCCGGTGTGAATCCGCTTTGGTCTTCCGAGATTTGTCACCAATACTGTCCCTGAGCCTACCCTGTAGCACCTTTCCAAAAAGTCTGCTGACCGAACTGTTAATGCTCTATAACAAGTGGGGTCGTTACGATATCCCTTTTTAAAGATGGACACTATGTGAGCCACTCGCCATTCTCGGGGTAGTTTACTTTGCAGGCAGCACTGGTTAAATAGCTCTGCCAGACGCCAGCGCAGTCTTTGGGTTCCACACTTTAACAATTCCGCTACAATATTACCTGGTGACCGTCCATTTTTCATTCTTTTGAGACTTTGATGTACTTCTCTTTCGCTTATCATTAAAGTGCCTGCAAGGTTGTTCTCATCTTCTACTGCTTGGAATTCTGGTCGGTTTTCTGTCAGTAATTCTGCATAGTAGTTGCGCCATTTTTCTATATCCATTCTATTCAAAAGCTTGTCCGTTTGATTGGTTTTCATTTGTCGGATTGTTCTTCATACCTCAGTACTCCGTGCGCCCCCTATTAGGCTTTCCACTTGCTGGCACCTTCTTTCCCAAATATCTGTTTTTCCTACCTTAATGGCGGCTCGTACCTTACTGTACAGTACCTTAATGTACAGTACTCGTACCTTAAAGTACAGAAATTAAAACAAGCAAATTGAGAGACAGTAGCCTCAAAGTTCTCGCCATAGCTTTCGCTTAAATTAATGGCTCGTACCTTACTGTACAGTACCTTAATGTACAGTACTCGTACCTTAAAGTACAGAAATTAAAACAAGCAAATTGAGAGACAGTAGCCTCAAAGTTCTCGCCATAGCTTTCGCTTAAATTAATGATATTTCACTAAAATATTACAAGAAGAAGATCAAATTCTGAGTGAAGATCTGAAATAAAGAGGTCCACGGGCACGGTTTATATTACATCTTTTACAAAGAAAGGATATAAATTTCAGTTTAGTTCTTGTACAAGGCTTTTCGCTGCAATAGCCGCCAGTCATTCTAGGAAATGGCGTCTCTTATAATTTCAAACCTGTTGAATCATCTATCAGCTCTATCCCACTTCTGAAGTTATTTTGGGAACCGGGTGGTTGTATGTCACAAAATAATGTTTTTTATGCTGATACTTCTTGTTTAATTAAAAAAGAAACTCTAACTGGACATCCCTAGTTCATTTCCTATCCACAATAATTATTGCAAAAAACCACAAAATTAAACAATTTTACGGCTAGTATGGATCATTTACATGAAGCCAATTTTGAAGACATTCCACTGAGCCATTTCAATAATAAATTCGAAAATTTTGAAACAGTGCTAATGGCGAGGGAATCAATTGGCACCTGGAAATTAGAAACAGTATGCCAAATTTTGAGCCCAATTGAACGTCAGGAAGTGGTTATAATTCAGCTGGTAAGATTTAATAACTAACATACTAATACAGCAATAAGTAAAAGCTTGTAAAATCCAAGATAAGTATTTTCTTTAAAAAATAACTTCCGTTTCGTGTGAGCCGTCCCTAACCTCAAATAGAAGTTGACATTGGCGCGCGGCGATATATGGTCCTTCGGCCGGACTGTCATTGGATCCGCGAAAGGGCGTAACTCGAGGCCCAAGATGCACTAAATTACCATAAAACCAACTGGTACGGATCGATAAGGTTGTAAGATAACCTGGCCGAGAGCCGACCTAGGCAGAAGGAAATTCTTAATCGGCTAAATCGTGCCCAGAAGAATTTTATTTAATTAGATCACAAAAGATTGTTTTATTTGATTAATTAATAATAATAGTAATAAAAGAATCGCTTATATTGTGTAGTTCTATCATTGAGGAAAATGTTATAGATAATTAAAAATACACATATTTATATTAGGTACTACTAGCAGTACTAGCTAACCAGTGAAGTGAAATGAGAGTTTTTTTTCTGTCAGTCTTGTTGTACGGATGATTGATTGACCAAATGATCTGGAATGATTGAGAATGATTTCTATCTACGTATGTACGAAACATGCATTTAGTAAATTTGTCAGGAGAGAGGAAAATAAAAAAAGAATTCTGTATTAAACTTGTAATTTTTGTAAGACACGTCGAATCCAAATACTATCACTGACATAATACCGTGATAGATATAGTTATAGGTAAAAGATATGTCTGTAGGAAGTAAGTCTCAAGTCGCGTAACTCATTTTTTCGATTTTTCAGTTACGCCTTTACGTGACATTAGGGGGCGATTTCTTAGCTATATAAAATTTATAGTAGTTACTAGTTGAAGCCTGGCGCATCCGCCACGACATCAGGAATTTATACTTTTTATTTTTTTTACTTACTTAAATGAAAAACAAAAAATCCGGCGACGACAGTTTTTAGAAGAGCCAATTATCTATCCTTTAGTAAAAAAGGCAACTTTCTAGAGCAAGTCGTTACTTCTGTAGAGACGACAGAGATAAACATTAGCATTTTATATATGTAGATTTTAAATTTTATATTTCCGAATACATTATTGGTAGAAATTAAAAACAAGAGTTGCTAAAAAGCATCTGTGGTCCATCGAACGACATCTGCACCTGTAATTAGAGATGTGAAGATAATAAAAAGTATCGATACCGGTACTTATTTGTCAAGTATCGATTCCTGGAGTACCTTGTCTAAAAGTAACGATACAGAGAGGTATAAGTATCAAAAGTATAGACAAAAAATAAAACATAGTATTGGATTGTCTTCACAATTCACTCGGACTTCCACGGATGGTCTATGGTCTATACAAGAGAAAAAACTTTATTATTATTCAATTTATTTCTAGTGTTGTAGATCCAAAATAATTTATACTATGTTTTTTCATTGGGTTAGGATCGATAAAAAACTCAACAGAAGTCCTTTTTTTAAAATTAGTCCGCAATTAGTCGTTCCGCAAAATTTATTTGCATCTTCAGGACACTACAAAGTTAAGAGAGGTCAAAATACAACCAAAAAATTTAAAAAAATTAAAAAAACCAAAAATTTTTAAAAACAACCCAAAAAAGACATCTCAGTGGAATTCCACACATATACAATTATTGTTAAAACTACCCTAATGTTAACAATTAAATTAAATATATGTATGTCCATATAGTTTTTTTTTTCTTTTTTTGAGTATGAAAAAAAACTATATGGATATAAACTAATGGTCAAAGAAAAAAGAAACAAATAAACTATTATAAATGTATGTTTATGTTCTTCTTCTTACAGTGCCATACTCTATACAGAGCGTCGGCTACATCTCGCATGTACTTGTGATGTGTGTCATGAGTGTTTCACAAGCACACGGGATCTACAGTTTATCGTCGAATGCAAATGGCACTATTTGAGAGGCTGTACAAGGCAAATATACTCAAAGTGGTTTGCCATTGCCTTCCTTGAAGCGGCGGCTCGCTGGTCGCTCTATTTAAATAAATCAATATTTTTGGCTGGGGATCGAACTCAGTACCATCCCATCTTCAGGCACCGCAGATCGACACACTAACTGCTTGCGCGACAGCCGGCCACATGTCTATGTTACTCACATTTAAATCTGGATTTTCTTTGTTATATCCATTAATATATGGATGGTATAGAGGGGAGACGTGGATATGATGAGGTCCAGGCTTAAGAATGAAAGGGCATTAAAAATATCAAAGTACTATATTAAATATGAAAGTATTATTAAATTAAATAATGAATTTACTTTAACCAGGCATTTTTTGTGCGAAGAAACCTGAAAACAAAGATCTTAAGACAAAAAAAATTATGGCGGAGATCGACATTGTTCATAGTTGTTTTCATTTTGAAATCCACACACATACATACCTATTTTAGTTCAGTATTTTCAGTATTTTGTTTCTTCACATTTAGAAACAGTGGCTGCTGAAAACGGGAACATTTTGATTCTGCATCGAAACATTTCAGGAAACGGCTATATACAGGGTTGTTCACCACATACGACACGGAGTATTGTGGCTAAACGATGATATTTTTACAAATTGTAAGTTTGGGGTTCGTTGAAGGACTATTAGAGCTACAATTTAAAAATATTTTTACAAGATACAGAGTGTCCCAAATAAATAAAAAATATCAAAGTTGTATTTTTTAAATAGAACACCCTGTATATTATTACATTTTTAGTTTCTACGATTAAAATAAAGGTAAATTTGATTAAGGTTTATTATACTTAAACCCTACCGTTTTTGAAATATTTTCAATTTTGTGAAATTGCAGTAAAAATTTTAAAGCTTCATTTCTCCAAGGGTATCAATGTTTTTAATACTAAATATTTAATGAAGTTTATTTATTGATCAGTTATTGTGTTGCAATAATAAAAATAATACTACCTTATACAGAGTGTCTAAAATTTTATTTTAAATAATTATTAGCTTCAAACGGCAATAACTTCTTTAATTTAAATGGAATGCCCTGTATATTTTAGGAGAATCAGATGCACAATTAAATTGTCTATCAAATTGTATTATACCATTTTTCACCTATCCCTTCAAGTTTTCGTAGAAAATGCATTTTCTTTTAATTTCGACCTCATTTATCAATATATCTATGGAATATTGACATTTTAGATTGTTTTTAAAGCAACTAATGTACAAAATGTACAGACTAGTAATATTATCGTTTTTAGCAAAACGATAATATTACTAGCCCATTTGTATGCAAAAAGAAAACCATTAATTAAATATAACACCATTATTTCCGCCCATATACTAATTAATTACATACTTAATTGTGTTCGTTAATAAATTATTATAAATAAATGTGGATTTGAGTCAGAAATCAATATAATAATAAGTTATCAAATTAAAGTCTCTGTTGTTATAAATAAGCATTTATTAAAAAATGAAATATCCTTTTTAAGGTGTTACTTTTTATCACACTGTCTAATGCCCATACAAAATTCAGTTTTTTAGTATTTGAAGCAATTATTATTAATCAACGCAAACAGTCAGTTAATGTAGTTTGAATACTGGAATCATATTAATTGATCCTCTTTAACAAATATTTAAACAGTTTTTTTATTTTTTAATGAAATAAACGAATTATATGGACAATATTAGTATCTGTACTCTTTAAAAATTTGGTACATCTTTAAAAATAATCTAAAATGTCAATAGTCCATGGGTATATTGATAAATAAGTTCTAAATTACAAGAAAATGCATTTTCTACGGAAACTTAAAGAGATAGGTAAAAAATGGCATAATATAATTTCATAGACAATTAAATTGTGCATCTGATTCTCGTAAAATATAGAGGGTGTTCCATTTAAATTAAACAAGTTATTGCCGTTTGAAGCTAATAATTATTTAAAATAAATTTTTAGACACTCTGTATAAGGTAGTATTATTTTTATTATTGCAACACAATAACTGATCAGTAAATAAACTTCAGTAAATATTTAGTATTAAAAACTTTGATACCCTTGGAGAAATGAAGCCTTAAAATGTTTACTGCAATTTCACAAAATTGAAAATATTTCAAAAACGGTAAGGTTTAAGTATAATAAACCTTAATCAAATTTACCTTTATTTTAATCGTAGAAACTAAAAATGTAATAATATACAGGGTGTTCCATTTAAAAAATACAACTTTGATATTTTTTACTTATTTGGGACACTCTGTATCTTGTAAAATTATTTTTAAATTGTACCTCTAATAGTCCTTCATCGAACCCAAAACTTACAATTTGTAAAAATCTCATCGTTTAGCTACAATACTCCGTGTCGTATGTGGTGAACAACCCTGTAGAATCACTACATTGGTAACGCATGTAATAAAACCATATAAAATATATAGGTTTCGTAAATGTTTCCTATTTGTGGCATACCGTTTCCATTTTGTGGACCTAAAATGTGTACACCTAAAATGTGTCTAAAAATGCTCCTTGAGTTTTACCCAGGCTTCGATCTTTATGTTGTTATTTAGTACCAGATCTTCTCGCAACCAATACACATGTATCTTGTCTTATTTTTGTTTAGCTCCATTTCCCAGTCTTCGTATTCTGTCATTTTTCTAGTATTATGTCCTAGGTCTTGTCTGTCTTGAGCCGTTACGATCTGATTATCAGCGAGTTGCAGGGTATATAAAGAAAGGTTGTCATTAATAGGCATTCCCATCTTTTCGAACACTTTTGCGCCTGTTCTTAAGAACTTCTGATAAGTAGATTTTAAATAAGTTCGAGGCAACACCCCTGACTTATACATTTTTTATAAAAATCTCGATACAAAAATAGACGGTACTGCATTGCAAGTATCGATACTTTCTCAATATCGACTATGATTAGCATCCCTACCTGCAATATTGCCGCTTACCACCATAATTCTCTCAACGGCAGGAGAAGTCGTCGACGTGGATCAGATGCCGATCTCTGAAAGACGAAACGGCCCGAGTGACGAATTGATTCGCGCGGTGACGGATCTATGACGCTCCCGCCTCCGATACCATACGCACACTATTTCAATCGTCTGACGGGCGATTTGCTTATTTTCGAAACGGTATCCGATCGAGAGAACCGTAAACAGACGAATATACTATGTAAACAGTTGCAAGTGCCTCATTCTAATGATGAGATGGTCGTGATGTTCCGTTTGTTTTAAGTGTTTTCGTAATTAATAAACAATTGACATTGACGTACAGAAGCTACCGATATCTAGATATTATACCACTGAGATAGAAATCTAGAATAATAAATATGTTAATTTTTGTAAAATTTGTAATTTAAAAGAGACACAGCAGCAAAATAAAAATATTCATCACAATACACCGAAACGCTTTATTTTAAAACTTTACGCGCGTTCCAGTAACTATGTTAGTATCATCAGTAGATGATTAAAAACATAATTATGGTTAGCGATACCATGGATAGCAATGCGCGCGTCCAGTGTTAAAATAAAGTGTTTTGTTGTATTGTGGTGAATTTTTATTGTGCTGTTTTAATACCAAAGGTTTCAACTCAACTATTTAGATACAGTCAGATGCAAAAAAACGCAACAGAGAAATTTTTTGTCAAGTTTAAAGTGTTATATTTTTTTTACTTTTAGCCCTATTTTCATGAATTTTTTAGTAAACTGTATATAAATCTACCAACTTTAACTTATAAACCCAGTCAAGTTTAATTCATAAACTTATATAGTATTTGGCTTATTATACAAGGTTAATTAAAGTGTTGTTTTTTTACCTTAACTTTAAAACACCCTGTACAATTTTGTGAGTAACTTTTTCTAGATTAGAGTCATGTCTCCTGGGCATTTTCTTTTTCGACTCATGTCAACACATGCCATGGTTAATTTATAAGAGCGAGATGAACTTGCCACCAACAATTTGCAATTTTTTCAACTATCATTACTTAATGATGTTATTTTTTAATATCACGAGGTGGCTTTGGTGACTATTTTCTTAATGTCATATCGATACTGATTAGAACTCAATATTAAAATTAAAAAAAAAACGTTAAAATGTAATGATACAGGCTTGGTTTTAATAAATATTAGTGACACTAACAGAACTACTGATATTAAAAAACAAAATGTTTGTAGCCAGTTCATTTTCCTCTAAAAAATTAACCACGGCATGTGTTGACATAAGTCAAAAAACAAAATATTCAGGGACATAGTACTGACCGAAAAATAATGTTTTAGAAAAATTTGCTCACAAAATTATTGCACAGAGTAATAAAGTTAAGGTAAAAAATAATTCTTCTATTAACCCTGGCATTTACTAAAGTTTATAGTAAACTGAGTTTACGAATTAATTCTGATATATTTATATACAGTCTGCTAAAAAAATCAAGGAAATAGAGCTAAATATAAAAAATATAACATTTTAAACTAGATTAAAAATATTTTCGTTGCATTTGTTTGCATCTGTATGTATAAGAGTATAAGCCTATCCAGCTAATAGACAACTAACGTTTTAAAAGGCATATTTATCTAAGCTATGTAGATAGTTTAAAAATAACTATATACATAGAATTCTGTGAGATCTAAAACTTGGTAAAATTGTGATTTTAATTGTCGAATAAACTGTTTTACTTTTATATACATCGAATGTTTCAAAAAATACTTCTTCTAAAAATCTTCTCAGAGTTTCTGTATTATAACTTAACAGAAAACCACCCTCCATTTAGTATAAAAACATAGTAATGACTTACAATCTAATAAAATAAAACTATTCTGCACTGTTATGGCTCGTAAGCACTCCATTTTCATGAACATTAACAAGTTTTTGTTTCCACTATTTAATGAAAGAGTCATTCGGTGTTTTGAAAGAACGCAATCCCCGCTTAAATAAATACCGATATATTGAAACAAATTTTCTATATCATAAACTATACAAGGTGAGCCTTACATAAGTGCAAATATTTTTAGGGATGGTATATTATAGTCCCGGATTGTGGATCTTCTACTTTTTTTCTGTACGTACGGGTATACATACAAGATATCAGAATTCTGACGTCAGTGTACAGGAAAGAGGAAACCTATTCACATAGGACAATACCTCCACCATAATTCCAACCATAGATCAACGGTCAAGAAATGTATTATTATAACTATCAGGGAAAATCATGAACACAGGATCCGGCAGTAGTGCGTCGGGCAAACCTAAAGTATGTACAGGGATGTATTTCAAGAAAATATTTTCACTTCTATAGGAGAGCTCAAAAAAGTGTTAGTAGATCGAGATGATTTTTTTAAACGTAACACCCTATTATTGCATTTCTTGGCTTCCTTTCATATTCGTATTTCAGGAGCTTCATATTTCAGGAAAATATTTTAACGTCTATAGGGTGGCCCAAATAAATGTGATTGGATCGGAATTATTTTTTTTTTGAAATGGAACAAACACCCTGTATATTATTGCAGAGATCTTAAGATATTAATAAATAAATAAAAAAATCAGCCCTTTCTTAAAAAAGTTATTAAAAATACAGGGACTGTCCTGAAATCAAAACTATATCAGGTATTTATTTTAGATGGTCCGTACTTACTTTGCTATAAATATGGTAATCGTAAATCATACAGGAAGCTCAAAATCCTACGCCAAACTCTCTAAAATATAATATAATTTTTCTTCGGTTTTTAAATGGAACATCCTGTATATTATTTTTTCAGTAGATGGAAAATTCAAAAATGAACATTTTTTGTATTTAGAGTATTTCGAAATGTTTAACGGTTTCGCAGATATTTGCGGTTTTATATTTCATATGGCATTTTCCACAGTAAATTGTCTCATATTTTACCGTGGAAAGAGCCATGTGAAATAGTACTGCCTGTATCTGCGAAATCATTAAACATTTTGAAACACTTCAAATACAAAAAATGTCAATTTTTTTACTCTTCAATAATTAAAAAATAATATACAGGGTGTTCCAATTAAAAAAATTAAATTAGAAAAATTATTTTATATTTTAGAAAGGTTGGCGTAGAATTTTAAAGACCCTGTATGATTTAATATTACGATATTTATAGCCAAGTTAGGTATAGGTCATTTAAATTAAATACCTAATATAGTTTTCATTTCAGAACACTTCTTGAATTTGCAATAATTTTTTTAAGAAGGTTGATTAATTTTTTTATTTATTTATTAATATCTCTGAAATTATGAAAATATATTTACTCATAAGGTGGTCTGAAAGGTAGTCTTATTAAGGTGGTCTGAAAGGAAGCTAAAAATGCAATAATATACAGGGTGTTCCATTTAAAAAAAATCATCCCGATCCACTCTTTTTTGAGCTCTCCTATAGAAGTGAAAATATTTTCCTGAAATACATCCTCGTACATACTTTAGGTTTGCGCTTAATTATATCACTTAATTCTCAAGTTTTTTTATTCCATGAGGTACAGATTGCCGACACACTATTGCCGGACCCTGTATAAGAAATGACTTACAGCAAAATGGATGTCTCATCTCTCATGTAATTATTTTTAATTTGACGTAATCATGTTGAAATATCATTGACGACTTTTTCGTTTATTTGAAAAATCAAAATTAATGATGGTTGCTAACAAATTGAATCTCTTATTAAAAGTCTGATAACATCATGTAAGGCATGGAAAGTGGCAATTTGAATGTAATATTTGAATTATCACATCCTACCAAAGAGTGTCAGAAAAAATCAATAAAATCGAAATGGGGAAAACTTGACTTTTCTCAAATATCTCTGGAAATTATCGAATTTCTTGAGATTTCGAAACATAACGCCTTCGGGTTCGGCAAAGCGCATTTTTTTATGAATTCTGTGTATCTCTTCTAGTAGGTATACGAAAATCCATTCGATGTATCTTTTTATTTTAAATATCGTAATTATGGAAAGCACTTTACTTTGATACAATAAAAGGCAGTAAGTGATACTTACGTTCAATGATAAACCGGCCAAACTAAAACCGGCAAAAATGGTAACTTAAATAGTTTTGTTAATTACTACATTTCACTGAAATATACAGTCGTTACAGGTAATGACTAAGATTCCAAGTCAAACGATCTACCAATTGAAGATTTACGCAGTTTTCTGATAACACGAGAATTGACTAGGCATTCCAGGAAATGACGATTTTTTCTGTTTGACGCCGACATATACAACTCTCAATATACGTCTAGTTGGCTTGGAAATGATCATTGATGATATTCCCCATATTTGCATATAAAATGACAGCGATCTTCATTTCATAGCCATTGCTGCGACGCCGCGGCGCCGTTTCGATCATATTTTAGTTCTGGCAATTGTTTATTTTACTTGATGTAAAATGTTGCCAAATTAGCCAGATTCTAAAAAATTGTGTTTTTTGACAAACACCCTTATAGCCAGAAAGAAAGAAAACAACATTTTTATCATCCGTAGTAAACAATTTAGAGAAAACCCGTGGCAATACACCTAAGGTGGCAACACACCTACCCAATAACGCCACCGACCGTCCCCGTCGCTATCTCCAGCGACTTTTCTTTAATCTAAATCCATTTCGAAGTAAATATAATCTAATTCAAGGTGGCAGCGTTCGCAGATTACACGGCTCCCTCCAGGCGACCTTTTGCCTGTCATTTTCCACCTTCGACGTGTGTAGCTCAAAAGAAACGACCGATCGCTGGGGAAATATGCCGCGTTCCGACGACTACCGCGACGACGTCGAAGACGACGCCGAGACGGAGGCGTCGAACGAACGGAAAACGCGTTAACGGAGGCTTTTATTGCGGTGGTGTTCAGTAGCGGAACCCAAAAAAATCTACTTTTTTTATTTGTTTAAACTAACATACATAAAATGATAAGCTGTTAAAACGAAGAATTATAATAATATACAGGGTGAGAAAATTATATACAGGGTGAGTTTTCTACCATGTTCTCTACGGGTATCTCCGAAACTGTTGGTGATAGAGAGTCGGTCAAACTATCGTAGCTAAACAAAGAAAGAAAGTCAAAAAACAATTGCAGTTTTGTGAAGTCAAATATATGCACCTTTCGGTTTTTTGAAAAAGTTTATGGCTTAGTAGATATTTCGTAAAAAATAAACACCGGCTATT
This sequence comes from Sitophilus oryzae, assembly GCF_002938485.1. Classification (NCBI taxonomy): domain Eukaryota; kingdom Metazoa; phylum Arthropoda; class Insecta; order Coleoptera; family Curculionidae; genus Sitophilus; species Sitophilus oryzae. The sequence goes on from NW_022146024.1 coordinate 1,131,588, forward strand.
TTAAAAATGCGCCTTAATTGCATTAGATATACAGGCTGAGTGTGTATTAGAAATTTCTAGAGAACTACATTCAGATCGGAGATTTTTTGCACATTACTGTTTCACAACGAGATATATCGATTAAACATATTATTTTCAATATGGCAGTACGGAAATACTATTGACAATAAGTTGAAACCAATTTTCTTATTTTAAATGGGTATCCCCATTTTTTATTACAAACTTAAACTCTCTGTAATATTTTATGAATTTTGATATCAAACACTCTATACCTAACATTAACAGTTTATGAGAAAAATATATTTAAAAATTTTGGACGAAAAAAACTGCCTGTCAAAAAATCGGTATAGCCTAAACGACAAATTTAGTGATTACCACAGCCACTGTGGCATAAAGCGAAGACATGTGGCTATCTACACACACCGGAAAAATCTAGGGATATGATTTTATTAAAGTTAAAAATATATGTTTTGAATAAACAACCACATATTTGTAGGCCGATTCTTTCTACTTCGATTGAAACGAAGTAGTCACACTAGTTATTTCTAAATTTGGGATATTTGCAGAAGTGTTTGTGCATTTTTTGTCAAATGTATAAAAAGCACCTAGCATCAATTGTTCGAATTTAACCTGTACTGGCTATGTTTTTATGATAACTGGCCAGAATTCATTCAAATAACTCTGTTTAGTATTAAACGGCATTATGGAGCGTAGACATCTTAACAGAGACGAAATGCTAAGGGCCATGGGTATGCTCGAAGCTGGAATGCGCCAAATCGACGTAGCTAGAGCATTAAATACAGTGTAATAGTGTAATAGTGTAATATCGCGATTAAGTGCACGCTACCGTGAAAGTGGTAATGTTGCTGAAAAGCACACAGGGCGGCATCGCATTACTACCCCTCAGCAAGATCATTTTTTACAATTAAACGGCTCGACGCCGACCGACCCTTACAGCACCAGAGCTTAGTTTAATTCTCCAGGAAACACATAATGTAACCGTTAGTCATGACACTGTTCGCAATAGATTAAGAGAGGTCAACTTAAGAAGCAGACGCCCCTGGAGAGCTCAATCCTTAACGAGAGGAAATCGAGAGGTACGATATTTGTGGGCTCAAGATCATGTTCAGTGGTCGAATGAACAATGGGCCAATGTTCTATTCACGGATGAATTACACTTTGGAATTCATCCGGATTCGAGAAGGCTTAGGGTATGGAGAGAATCGGGAAATATTATTCAGTTGGATCATGTTCAGGAAGTGCACCCTTATCAAAGTGGAACAGTTATGGTCTGGGGAGGAGTCCAGTTAGGCCGAAAAACCGATCTCGTTTTTCTTGAAAGGTTTCTAACAGGAATCACATATAGTGATTTAATTCTTGAGCCTGTCGTGTTACCATATGCCAATGATTTTGGGAGAAACTTCATTCTCATGCATGACAATGCACGGCCTCATACAAACAGAGTGGTACGTGAGTTTATCAATGCTCATCAATTAAACATCTTACCCTGGCCGGCACAATCTCCTGACCTCAACCCCATCGAGCACGTATGGGACGCGGTCCAAAGAAGAATTTTGAGAGTGGGTATGCCTCGTGAAACTCGTAGGGATCTGGTTCGGGCCGTGAATGCAGCGTGGCAGGCTGTTCCTCAAGAAGAGATGGACAACCTGATCAAGAGCATGGAGAGACGATGTAGGGCTGTAATGAACAGTAGAGGAGGTCATACCCTTTATTAAGTAAAAATGGTTTTATCTTTTTTTTTTAATTTGCAGTTTAGAATAAAAAAAATATGTGTATTTTTTTCAGCAAATTTGAAAAATTCGATAAATTTCGCATTTTTATTTCTAATACGTCCTGTAAACTATTTGTTTATTTTAATTTTATTATATCAAAAATGCAAATAATTAAAAATTACTGACGATGGCTTCAAGTATTTCAAAAATTAAATAATTGTTCGAATATCATACTCATACTCACAAACTATATCTTTAATAACTTAAAAACTAGATTTATTTTAGGTATAGAAACATGTATAATCAAAAAGTAACGAATTAACAAACCTTTTCACCAGTGAAGTAAAAAAATTGAGAAAAATCGAGAAAAATGGTTTATAATAATTCTTTAATCGCTCAATTCCATTTCAAACAATTTAATTTTTGAAATAGTAAGCCACATGTCTCCTCTTTATGCTACAGTGGTTGTGGCTTAGACAAACACATCCTTAATGAAACTGTGGTCTCCGTTTTTTTTTAAACCTGTATAGTTGGCTATGACTTCATCAAAAGCGCAATTTTGAAGCTTTTCAGCGATATAAGCTATAACATGTTTTTTTCAAAATTAATTTTTTTATGCCGTGTTGTCATTGTTACCTTTCTTTCATTATGTTCTTTATGCTTGTAAAGGATGTTTTTGTCGTTCCAATATATAACTCACCGCACTCACAAGATACCTGGTAGATGCACTTGATGATCTGTCCCTTGTATTGATGATTCCAGTTTTGTTTTTTTAAGACACTCCTTAGAGTAGTCCCAGGTTTGAAAACAATTTTAATTTGATATTGTTTGGCTACGTGCCTGCTATTTTCTGATGTTCCTTTCAAATATGGTATCGTCAAGAGAGAGGGAGCATGTTTTCAGGCTGGCGCAACAGTGGGTCAGTCTTGCAAATGGATATATTCTTGTCCATGAAGGACTTCGCAGAGTGACCATTCTGAATCATACGTTTTAGAATTATATAATTCAGAATTAAGATATTCTTCGTCAATGCATAAGTGGTTGTGGAAAAATGTACAATAAGTGGGAGGGGGTTTAATCACTGCGACATTAAAGATCTATTGTGTCCCCCTTTCTTGAGACCCTCTAGACTCATCATAGAGTCTATAACTCGTCACACGTGGAAATTTTCCTGTTGTATAGGGGACAGGGTAGTTCCCATCCTCCCTGACAACAGATGTTCTTCATCCGAGGAGTAGATATCTACCTCCTACGAGGGTATACACCCTACCAGAGTTAGGGTTTGGCCCTCCGTGCCCTTCACAGTCGAAAAGTTTATCTCCGGCTGAGGTACCTATTTCTATTTCTATTTTCTCCACTTCTTTAACTTGGCCTCTCCTTAGATCTCATACCAGGGTTGTCCCGAATCTATAATAGAGGATATAATATCGCTCTTTCACTATAGCCTCCTTGGATTTGTGGTCAATTCCTATTGTAAAAACCATGGCCCTCCTCCCTCGAGATGATAACCAGCCAACTCGATGTCCTTATATTAGAGTTCTGAGCCTGGATAAGGCTCAGCGGGTGGGTGGTGCTTTCCCTTTGATCCTTGGCAGAAAGACCGTGATGGTCGCTTCCTTAGGGATGTAGTGGTTGTTCGATGACATAATGTTTTAGTTATACTATTTTGGTTGCAACAGAATTGTTCGACTAATAATTCAAGTACTATCCCATGTGTAGGTTGTCTATATACAGAGATGCTAATAGGCAAAATAAAATAATGACAATGGATGTCAAAAATTATTTCAGTTTCGAATATAACTTTAAGTAACGCAATATAGTATTTTATTAATTATTATAATATCCATTTTTGCTCTTTATACTGTAGATTTAACTAGGATAGTTTTATATTTTTAGACGTACACATTTGTAAAAGTTTTTTTGTTCTACCCCACTGGTGAACTCTTGAGAACTAAATATCTTCAAATAAACGTATAAAATATTTATCACAGAACCCGTCTTCCCTTGCCAATGTATATTGCTTTGTTTCGTAGGAATATGTTTTTATAGAGTTCCAATTCGAATTTAATAGAATTTAGGTTGAAGCATAAATAAATGTTTCAGCCGGCAGGAGGGTTAATGCCGTTTTTTTTTTGCCCATGGAATTTAAATAACCAAATAGAATGTTAAATTTCTTAGATTTTATAATGTTTTTGCTTATACAGGGTCCGGCGACAGTGCGTCGGGCATCTGTAGCTCCTAGAATAAAAAACTTGGAAATTTTATTTAAGTTCAAACATAAAGTACCCAAGCAGCATTTGGACGTCGGGACAACGTTGTGTCACGCGACCAAACGTCGGGGCGCAACGTCGGCACAACCTCGTACCAACCCTAGTCTGCACTAGTTTGGAGAATAATTTTTGGGTCGAAACGACGTTGGATACCGACGTTGGCTAGAAGCCTAATTTAGTACAAACTGCAACGTTGTTTAAAATCCTAATTCACAGAAATACAAAACTAATATGGCGTCTAAGTCGCGTTTTATCCTAAATTGGGATAATTATAGTAAAAATATTATATTTATAATTTAGTTAGAGACATATGTCAGATGGCAGTGAAGGAAAACAAAACAAAAGTATTTAAGTGTGGAGGATGTTTGAAGATCATAATTATTGAAACACTTTAACCGACTCTGTAACTCGTTACCCAAGGTAAAAAGTTAAACGCAAACAACTTTATTGATAAATGTATTGTTTCTACTTTAAAAAATACTAATGGGCCTTGAAATTAAAGAAGTTTTAAAAATTTTCTTGAATTTTTTTTTTAGTAAAATGAGAATAATTTATTCGCATTCGAAAAAATTGTTTCCGCGTATTTTTTAGGGTCAAATATTTCAAGTTAATGTATTCAAAAAGCAGGAATTGCTATTTTAAGAACGAAACATTTTCTTATTTAACAACATGGCGGCTTTAACTTTGTTGTTTTGGAGATTAAGATGGAGTAGTTCGAGTAGTCGCATACTGGACTAATAAAGTCGCAGTTCGGCCTTAACAGGTAGTATACTAGTCGCAAGATTGCCTAATTTAGTCATTCTAGAGTCTAGCTTGTGCCGCCCTCTATAATCTAAATAAACGAGGAAGTGTCGGTAATATATGTCGATGTATATTTAAATTTAGTTTTATATGTACCTTTCTTATGTCCCATTTTAATTAAGTTTTTTTTTTATAAAAACAAAAACAGCACTGAACTGTCTGACTGAACAGAACAATGAATTGAAAATTTAAGATTTAAGGTTATGGTTCAATACAGTTGCAAAAAGGTAGTGACTCTACGTCCTACCAACGTAAGAATAAGGAAATCTAAACAACGTTGGAATTAGTAAAACAGACGACGTTTGCATAACGTTGGAATAGGTCCTGAAACTGACGTCGGAAAACTCTATATTATCCAACGTTGTAACTACGTTTCCGAATCACCCTAAAGATCACTTAAGCAAAAAGGTTACAAGACAACGTTTATTCGACTTCGCAGAAGCTTCTACTTTGCTGTAGTACTAGTCCAACGTCGGCACAACGTTATAAAAACGTTTAAATTTATTTTAATACCCAAGGTAGGGAGCTAACTATTTTTTGTAACTAATCCAACGTTGTGTTTAGTAAACATGTGGTCGCAAGTCGTGAAAATGCTACTTGGGTATGTACTAAGATGTATTTCAGGAAAATACTTTAACTTCTACAGGGTGGCTCAAAAAAGTGTGAGTGTGAAATGGAACACTATATTATTGCATTATTGTATATGTATATTCAAAAAAATCCTTCAAATATCTAAATAAAGAAAAACAATTTTCTTTTCTTTATTCTTTGTATTTTTTTGTTTCCGACGACGGAAAGAGATAGACTTTCCGAAACGTTCAGCATTTTTTTCTTTAATATTATTTATTATTATATATTTATTATTTGTTATTATTATATATTTATTATTTGTTATTATTATATATTTATATATTTATTATTTATTTTATTTATTATTATATTTTTTTTTTATATTTTATATTTATTATTTGTATAACTGTAAACATAACCTCTGACAAGCAGTGTCCGTTTAGGTTTAACGCAGAAGTGTTTACAAATAATAACTATTTTATTTTGTAGATTTTCTTGCAGTGCAGTGGCGAAATACCCATAAAGGATTTTTTTGGAGATATGAATCCGCCACATAGGTATATACATTTTTTATATGTATATTATTGCATTTTTGGCTTCCTTTCAGATCACTTTCACTTTACATTAATCCTAAGATATGAGTAAATATATTTCGATACTTTCAGAGATATTGATAGAGAATAAATAAATAAAAAATATATATTTTTAGCCTTTCTTAAAAAATATTAAAAATACAAGGACTGTTTTGAAATGAAAATTATATTAGATATTTACTTTAAATGGTCTGTACTTACTTTCCTATAAATATGGTAATCGTATATCATACGGGATGTTCAAATTTTTACGCCAAACATTCTAAAATCTATACTAATATATAAAATCCTTAAGTGACTGACATACTGATTAATCACGATCCTGCTCAAACCACTCAACGTAAGAAGCTCAATTTTGGCATACAGGTTGATTCTACGGTGTAGAGGTTCGATAAGAAAGGATTTTTCGAAATTCCAGTTTCAAGGGGGTGAAACCACCCCTCAAATATTACAATATTTTTTATTTAAAAAACGTTCAAGTTTCCGAAAGAACGCTTAAACACGTATGTATATCTTATTTGTTTTTTTTTACATATTTTAAGATTTTTAAAAATGTATACAGGGTGTTTCGAAACATCTGGTCATTGATTAATCACGATCCTGCTTAAAGCGCTTGACGTAAAAAGCTGATTTTTTGAAAACGGATTGATTTTAGGGTGTAGGGATTCGATAAGAAGGGATTTTTCGAAACTCGAATTCTATTGGTGAAACCACCCCTCACATATTAAAATATTTTTTATTTAAAAACTGGTGAGCTTTTCGGAAAAACTCTTAAATACGTATATTTTATTTTGTTGTTTTACATATTTTAAGATTTTTTAAAAATTTATACAAAGTGTTTCATAAAATATGACCATTGAGTAATTACGATTCTGCTTAAACTGCTTGACGTTTATCGCCGATTTTTTGCAAACGGATTGACTGTTGGGTGCAGAGGTTCGGTAAGGAGGGGTTTCTCGAATCTCAAATTCCAAGAGGGTGAAAACGCCCCTCAAATATTACAATATTTGTTATTTAAAAAACGGTTAGTTTTTCGGGAAAACGCTTGGACACGCATAATTTATTTTGTTTTTTTACATATTTTGAAATTTTTTATAAAATCATACAGGGTGTTCCAAAAAGTTGGTCAATTGATTAACCACGATTCTGCTTAAACTGCTTGACGTAAAAAGCGTATTTTTGGCATACGGATTTTTCGAAAGTCAAATTCCAACGAGATGAAACTACCTCTCAAATATTACCAAGTTATATAAGAATATCACCATATTGTTTTTTCTCATGCTGACATAAATGTGAGAAAATTTTATCCAGTTTGTATGTTAATGGAAATTCTTGCTTTGCTTTATCATCACCATTACAAATGATTAATTCGACGCGAACGAAGTCGCGGATACACATTAGTATAAAATAATTTTTGCTTTGTTGTGTGTGTGTGTGTGTGTTTGATGTGTTTCTATGATATATTATTTTTAAATCTAAAGTAATACCTAAATTTATCAATAACTTGGTAGGAGAATGTTCCTGAGACAACCTGGCGATTGTATAAATATTTTTTACCCCCCATATTTTCTTTCTTACAAAAAATACACTAAAATTACACTAATTATTATAATTAAGAACATTAGAATCAAGTACATTTTAATACACACTCCAATTTATTTTGAATATGTAAATGGAATCATAAAAAACCATAAAGGTATCAACAAATATCACGTCTCTGACTGCAGTATAATATTTTTCAGTTTGCACAAACTCATACATATAAGAGGCTTAAAACGGGGCCCTATTAATACTCCTCCTCCCATTGCCCTACAACAAAATTATATTTATTTTTAAATACCGAATTTATTTTTGTAATTAAACCGGTCGCGCATCGGTACAAAACGAATAAATTACGATTCGCATAAATAATGGCGGCCGCGTGGAAACTTTTCCAAATTATTCGCCGGTATTTTTAAAATAAAATATCCGTCAAATAAATCCGGCATTATAGATGCCCGTTGTGAAAACCCAGGCCAGTCTTAAACAACAATAATTATAAATTATCATTAAACCAATGAATGATTAAAAAATATACGAAACGGTACACGCGAAAATATATCAGACTTTTTAATAGCTTTTTACTTTGTAGTTTCTTTTATTTGAATTTACCATACTGAGATATACAGGGTGTCCCACAAGAATAGCTCTCGGCTGTATCTCGGAAAGTATTAGTCGTAGGGTCTGCAAAAAAAATATTTATAACTAAAGAGGCTAAGAAAAATTGTTGGAAATTTGCCTAGATAACGGGTACTATAAATAATAGCTTCATAATCTTCAGTAAATTTTTAATATTTTTTGTTAGAACCATTTTCCGCTATCTACCAGAATAAAGTGGTGGGGGAAGATTAGATCTGTTTTTATTTAAATGTTAATAACTCCGGACTGGATGGTCATAATTCAACAAACGAGAGCTCGTTTAAAAGAGCGTTCCTTACTGTATATTATACAATAAAAATAATAATAATAAACTTTTGAACGTAGACGATAGGGGGCGCTGTTTTACAGTTTAAAAAACATTGAGCATTTTTTGAAAAAAAATAAATACGATGGTATATGTAATTTTAGATGATAGTAAAGAGTAATAGATGCTTAAAAGTCAGTGAAAACCGCATCTTGATATCTTCTTTCAAGCCAGAGATATTAGCAAAATTATAATGAATACGAAAATATAAGCCTTTAATTATCATATTTTTATAACACGGTATCAGTAGCCCTCTTGATTATGTTCATTCCAATAAAAAATAAGATAGAAACAATTAGATTATTTTAAAATCGATAATATACCAGAATACCATATATAGTAATATCTAATAATTAAGATGTTAATAACAGTGAACAAGAAATGATTCCTCAGTGAAGTCATGGTATGCTTTGGAAAAGAGTTGCTTTTGAAGTAATAGTATAAGATTCTGAAGTATAATAATATCAGTTGCCCTACCAGTGAGTTTTCCTAAAACTTGTTAATTTGTGCGTTGCGATTTGCTACATCTTGAAAAACTTTAAATATCCTTGTAATAATTTTGGATTTTCGTCTAATTTAGGTATAATATCTGACAGAAAACGTAATAAATTATAATTTGTTTCTGGCATTATGTAGAGGGAGATGGCCGATTCTGCATCAAGAGGAGGAGGAGGTGGAGGTGGAGTAACGTCATACGTCAGACGTAAATCAGCTAAGAACGTGTAAAATATACTAATAGACAAGAATAAACATGTTTAAACAAGAAACAACCGCTTTAAAATCGAAATAAATAAGGTTTAAACAAAAATGAACAGGTCTGTTGTTTAAAACTAAAAGGCGGTTCAAAGTAGTTCAAAAGCGGTTGTTTCTTGTTTAAACCTGTTTATTCTTGTTTATTAGCATATTTTACATGTTCTCAGCTGATTTACGTTTGACATATGACGTCACTCCACCTCCTCCTCCTCCTCCTCCTGATGCAGAATCGGCAATCTCCCTCTACTGCATTATTATCTGAGTTGCAATATTGTCAATAGAAAGATCAGTTAAATTATTTGTGATATCGTTAATTATTGCCTCAATCTTTCGAAATACCTTTAGAAGAGAGGAGTGTCGATATATCTTAAAATTAAATTAAAGTGACAAACAAAAAGAGATTTATTAAAAACTAAATTTACTGTCACAAAACTCTCTGCTTGATGAGTCCAAAAGTCGTAATTTTATTTTTTTATCAAGCGAGTTCATACTTTACGAAAATTCACGAAAATAGCACTTAAAAAAGGGCAATCTTCAAAAAAATTCAAAAGTACTTTCAGGGTTATGATCGCTGTCATTCCTGGTAAGCTCGTTGTTCTTTTTTCTTGTTTCTTCCAGACGTACTGTTGGTCGGCGATGTCTGTCCTAACCAGACAGAACTGCGGTGGAGCCTAGGGAGTTCTTCGGTGTCTCCTTCTCTTGCCTCTCGTGACCAAGTATCGTTGGTACCTTGAAGATACTTTAGATTGGCACTGTTTTCTTCAGGTCATGGGAAGAAGGCGTATTCCCGAGATAGACGCTTGAAAGCGAACTCGAATGGAACTTAGATCGGCACTTATTAACACACACGTTCCGGAATATCCTACCGACTGCGCCAGTTAAATAAGAAACTCAAGGCAAGTTGTTTTTAAAAAATGTTTTATTTAATAAAAACCGAAGTCGGCAGCTGCTCTAAGATCTACATTGGTCTGAAACGAATGTATCAGTTCACAATGATTATAGTACAAGTACATTTTGATGTGTATTCAACCTATTGTCTAGGATGTGATGTAACTCACATCAAATATAGTTTTAGACAAGTACTTTTATTGAAATAATTGACATAAGATTGGCATAATACTTTTAAAGTAAGTACTGTATGATCTAAAAAAATGGCGTCTTTGGCGGCTGAGGAGTGACAATAAAGGGGAATGCCATTTAGTAAAAATTGACAAAAAACGTGTCAAAAGTTAATACTACTTTAGAAAGATTTTGAAAGATAGAACGTTTCCAGACACAAACCTATTTCCAAAAATGTTTTTCCTTGAATTTTGAACTTCTTCTTCGTCGGGTTCCATTTTCTAATGGAGGTTGGAAATCATCATGTCAATTCTAACTTTGTTAAAGGCTGCTCTGAATAACTGGTTTGAAATCATTCCAAACCATTCTCTCAAATTCTTGAGCCATGATGTTCTTCTTCTTCCTTGGTTCCTTCTGTCCTTTATCTGTCCTTCTATTATGTTCTGCAGCAGGGCACATTTAGGTCCTCTCATTATGTGTCCAAAGTACTCAAGTTTTCTCTTTTTAAGGATGTTAATCACCTCTTCGTCCTTCTGAATTCTGCGTCGCAGTTCTACATTTGTAACCTTGTCAGTCCACGCAATCCTCAGCATACGCCGAATTTTGAACTACATTTAAAAATAATTTTGACTCAATATAAAAATAAATTACAGCCTTCTTAGGCCAGCTACAAAGGAGAATGCCGTCTAGGACTTGACCTCACCAAAATTATGATCGATTGTCATTCACCAGCCATCTTTAACACCGTTTTTTTTCGATAGTATAGTATTACAATTACTAGAATTTCTCTGTCTCTGTTTCTGTCGAAAATTATGATTCTCAAATTATTCTGTACAAAAAATATTCACATATTCAACACTTTTCTAAATTTCTTAAAGAATACCGAAACATTAATCTCCGTGATAAGTGAATTTTATTTTAAGTAAATGATTATTTGTCTTCAGTTATTTATTAGTTTAATCTATTTCTTGAATTTCGCCATTGACCAACTTTTCGCATCAATTATTCTGATTCAAAACGTTTTGTTTAAAAGTAGAATGAGTGTTATATTTCAATTTGTTTTGACAGATTGTTCAATTTATGCGAATTGGTTGATAGGCACGTTTTTATTTTTATATATAGATGTCGTTCGCTCCTCGTTTCTAACACATGCTGGCTTAAGATGGATTTATATGTACCGCTTATCTAAATACGCCATTGTAATACCCATGGAAATTTATACTACATATAAAAACATTTCTTTTTCACATGTTTTTACAAAATATTGATCTGCCTGGCATGTTTTCTTAGAAACTAGAGGAACAATATTTTTACAGGGGCGGGAAATTAGTTCAAAAGAAGAAAAATTGGTGTTGCCATTTACAAGAAGTTACTTTTTATAAAATATTTTTTACATTTTTTTGAATATTCTGTATAATATTTGATAACTTATTGTGAAAATTTAAGTAGAGTAAAATTATTTCTAAATAACAAGAAAAATACATTTATGAAGGATATGCATTGATGGTAAAAAATATATAATTACCTTTTACTCTGCAAAATGTAACTTTTGACATAAAATTGGAATAATTATTTTATAAACGACTAAAATTAGGTTTATGACATTATACACAAAATGTTTTTTTAAAATTTTACGTAGAATTCAAAAATCAAGAAATATGGAAGATGTTCTATTTAAAATAAGCAAACTGACATCCACTTACGATTAGTGATGAGTGAAATATCGGTAACTGTGACTTTGTCACTGATATTCTATAATCACAGTCACGGCCTGTGACTGATTTGAAAATAAACGGTGACTTGCTAAAGCGTGACGATTACAGTTAATTGTGATTTCTCTGGTAACGAGAAAATACTTCACAGAGCGGGACGTCGAACTCAGCTGCCGATGGCGCCGGTCGTGACTCAGTTCACAGTCACGAGTCACGACGTACGTCTCATAGGATAGATATCTGACAAAGTGATCTAAAGACAGTGACTGTTAGAAGTGATTTAATTTTTTATGTATTTTATATTTTTTGTTACTATTTTTTATCACTACGAATCGGTTTGGTTCCTTTTTAGTTTAGCAGGTTTTTTTAAAGCCAAACATAAAGTTTTGCCTTTATACTGTTTATTTTTTTTAGAAACTTCATTTTTTATATATTTCGTTTATTTTAATACAAAGGAAAATATTTGTTGTTTAATGTATTACTTATCTCGTGTTGTTAAGTTTCGTTCGTTATGGTTATGAGCATATTGCATATTTGATTCTTTTCCCGTTGGTTTCTTTTAATAAAAAAATTGTTTTATTTTTATTTTTTAATATACTTTTTACCCACTGTTTAGTGTTTTCTATTTCAGCGGCCTTGGATAAAGGGCAAATAAAAATTAGTATAACAACAACAACAGAATCGTATCATTCGTATCGTATTTTATATTTTAGCTGTGATTGTGCTTTCGGATTCATAATCATAAAGTCGCAGTCACAGTTAAGAGTCACAGATAATACAAAGTCGCTGTCACAGGTAAGCCTGTGAACAGAAAATCACGGTTTGGCTCATCACTACTTACGATTAAACAGGAAGTGTATCAAAGTGAAAAAAGCACATTTCAAACTAACCTTTACTTGATACATTTCAATTTGTATCTAAACCAGTTCCTAAAAAACTCCTATGAACCATTTTCAGTGCAAACCCTGTATAAAGCTAAAGTGAAGCTTTATAATTATGGTGTATATAAGTATGTGTGTAGTATCATCATCTGCATCATTGCCATTACTTGCTGACGAGTATTTGACACGCATCAGAAAATGGTTACGCAAGGAGTTTTTCTGTGACTGAAAAGCCCGATATGTGATGTTATTTCCCTTCCGCACTCCGGATATTCAAAAATCTCATTTCTTTGTTGCCTTTTTACTTTTTGGTTGTCGTTGTTAACTGAGTTTACAATTCTTACTATTCACAAAATTTCTGTTCCCGAATAGTAAGTATTAGTACTACAACGATAATTATTTATAATATATGCGTTCATAATTTTAAACAGTAATTTAAAAAATATGAAAATGGTCCAGATATAATGATCTCAGAAATCGAGAGAGCTTTAAAGAACACCAAAAACGGGAAAGCAGCTGGACCGGACAACATCTACCCAGAATTGATAAAACTAATAAACGGAGACAATTTAAAGTTATTGGTAAACCTCTTCAATTCTGTATACAATACCGGAAACATACCGCAGGACTGGCTAAGGTCGACATTTATACCTATTCCTAAAAAAACTGGTGCAAAAAGATGTGATGAGTTTCGTTTAATAAGTCTGATGAGTCAAGTCCTAAAGCTGTTTTTAAAGGTTCTGCATAATCGAATCCGAAGAAAATGTGAGCTAGACATAAGTGAACAGCAAATGGGATTTCGCGAGGGACTGGGGACGAGAGAAGCCCTGTTTGCGCTATCGGTGCTTTTGCAGAAGTGCAGAGATCAACGAAAGGAGGTACACCTATGCTTCATAGACTACACGAAGGCATTCGACTGCGTCAACCACAGGGAATTGCTGAGCATCCTTGAAAGAAGAGGCCTGGATACCCAAGACCTGAAAATTATCCAAAAGCTATACGAACAACAAGTAGCGACAGTAAAACTACAGGACACTGAAACAACAGCAATACCTATCAAGCGTGGAGTTAGGCAAGGATGCGTATTGAGCCCTATGCTCTTCAATATGTACTCCGAACTAATATTTCGAAATGCGCTTGAGGGATCAGAAGACGGCATAAAAGTGAATGGCAGGCTGATTAACAACATGAGATATGCTGATGATACCGTCGTTATTGCAGACACCACTGAGGGCCTGCAAAGACTTCTTGATAGACTGTCCTCGGTGGGCGACTCAATGGGTCTCAGGATAAATACAAACAAAACAAAAGTCATGGTGATAAATAGAGATGCAAGACAGGCAACGGAGGTAGTCGTAGGTGGGACACCAATAGCAAGAGTCTCAAAGTTTAGATATTTGGGCAGTTGGATTAGTGAAGACCTAAACCCAGACATTGAGATCAGAGCTCGAATTGAGATGGCTAGATCAAACTTCCTAAAATTGCGGAACCTACTGTGCGATAAACGTCTCAACATCCATATAAAAGACAATTCGTCAAGTGCTACGTACTTTCCACACTTCTCTACGGGGTTGAGTCGTGGACACTCAAAGTAAGCGCAATGAATAAGTTGGAAGCATTTGAGATGTGGGTATATCGCAGAATGCTGAGAATACCATGGACTGACCGTGTCTCGAATGAACGAGTTCTAAACCAAATGAACAAGGACCGAGAACTCCTCGACATAATAAAAAATAGGAAAGCAGCCTATTTGGGCCATATCATGAGACATAGCAAGTATGAATTCATTCAGCTCATCATCGAGGGTAAAATTGAGGGAAAGCGCGGACACGGACGACGGCAATGCTCCTGGCTGAAGAACATCAGAGATTGGACAGGCCTGGACTCACATACTTTGCTGAGAAGAGCGAAAAATAGAGAGGAATTTGCCATGGTTGTTGCCGATCTTCACTGAATGGAGAAGGCACTTTAAGAACAAGAAGAAGAAGAATTTAAAAAAAAATCAAGTTTAGGTATCTCTTCTTAAAGCATTTCAATATATTAGTAAATAATCTTGTGTATTTATGGTTTATACTGTATTTATAGTTTATACTGCTGTTTTTAAATTGCCGCGTTGTCAGTGTAATATTGAACCATCCTATGTGTATACTTTAGAGTTTAATTCTTTGCTAACACTCTATAATTACATATAACTGAGTTTATTGGTAATTACATAATAAAATAATATATATTAGATATTACAAGTTTTTAAATGTAAGTACTATCTCTATATGCCCATGCTGTTGTTTTTTAATATTGGCAATGATCCACCTACTCATTTTTTCAAATTCAATCGATCGTGTCATTTTCAAGTCATTGCCATTGCAGGTCTAATGCTGCTCTTGGTCTTGGTCTTACATTTTTGGTCTTGGTCTTGGTCTAGCAAAAATGCAATCTTTCATCACTAGTTGTTTTGGATTTTTTTGGTTTGGTACGGTAAAGAGAAAATATGTTTCTTTTATCGAGATCTACCAGCGCTGAAAATATTTGCACTTATTCCTGTATTTATGTGACTCACCCTGTATTTATGTGACTCTTTTCCCACCGAGAGTATTTAGCGTTCATAGCCAAAGAACGACAATCAGAAATTTCGTCAAATAATTAATGTTTACATTTTCCACCAAGAAACACATCAAGTTTTCTATTTTTTGATAAAATGTTAACTAGCGTTTTAACATTTCGGTCAAATGCTAATATGTATTTATAATCTAAAATAGAAAACAAATTTCTTGCAGTATAGGTATATAATAAAATTATATAAGGATTCTTGCCACTTAACTGCTGATATAGAAATTTAATTCTACGCTATATGTTTGTCATAATGTAGATCAACCAATTATGGCAAACACAGCGTAGAATTAAATTTCTATATCAGCACTTAAGTGGCAAGAATCCTTATATAATTTTATTATATACCTATACTGCAAGAAATTTGTTTTCTATTTTACAATTTGGCTTGCTTGAAAAAAAAGCCTTTTACCATCTTTTTACTATCTTTTTACTATTTTCTATATAGTTTCGCCTCGGTGGTACGAAAGTGCTACCATTGCACGCAGGACGCTATCTACCGTTCGGGACTTAATATCTAACCGACATTTTTCGACAAGTGGGAATTAACTATCTCTGCGCTGTGGTTGTCATTTTGTGGATCTGCCCAAGCTCACCTGATGATGGAATAGGGCTCCGAAAACCGGTAGTGAGAGCAGGTTGATCCACATTATGACAAACACAGCGTAGAATTAAATTTCTATATCAGCAGTTAAGTGGCAAGAATCCTTATATAATTTTATTTATAATCTAATGTACCTGAATAATGTGGAGTTATCACTTCTTGGTTTCAAAATTCTTCAAAAAAAAACTCCTGAAAAGGAGGGTACATAAATATCATCAGCATCATCATCATTTGCAGCTTATTCAACAATTTCCAATTATGGTGTAGCTTCCCTCACATATTTAGATACTCTCTTTGTAGTTAGGCCCATTTTTGTCTATTGTCGGCTATGTGGGCTCACGTTATCCCTGCTAATTTCCTAATACATGGTCTCATCTGAAGTTTGGTCATCTTCTAGGTCTCTTAATTCCTCGTGGGTACCATGCTATAATTCTTATGGTCCATCAGATGTCCGTCTTTCTTGCCAGGTATCCTGCCCACTGCGACTTAAGGGATTTGATTCTGTGGATGACATCTATTACCAGGGTCTGGCTACACACACCCTATAGAGAACAGCAAGGAATAGAAGAAAGTATGTTGACATCGTCGCCAATCTTCAATAATTAAGAAACCACCTAAAAGAAGAAAGAATAATAAAAAAACTAATATCCAAACTCTTGGCTCTAGGTAAAAAATACAATAATGTATAAAATATAGATGTACTTGTAGCATTAGAAGTTTTTAAAAAAAGATGGAATGTTTTTTTTTAAAGAATTTTTTTTTGGAAAAATATTAAAACAACTAACACTATGCGACGGAGCTGTTCGCCGGTGAGCAATGGGTCGTAAGCTAGTGAAAATTAAACTGTGGTACTTACGTCTTTATAAGATACTGGGTGCCACTCAGTTTTCCATTTACTTTCGAAAACTTCTAAGTTGAAAACTGAGAAATCAACTCAGAATATAGGTATTACTTATTTTAGGAATTACACAAATGAAACGCTGAGATAAACAAATAACTAAGTATAATTAATAATTAAATGTAAAATAGAATTAAATCAGACTATGAAAAAATGTGATGTTTGAAAATATTTGTTGGTAAATTGTATGTCAAAATAGATCACTCTTATTAATAGTAGTTTAAATCTGCACGCTTCTGAATAATAATTTTTATTAATTATTCCGCATAAAGTCTGGCGATCTTGGTAACAAAATGTAGGGACTCTTTATATTCAAAAAAAACGTACTATGTAAATATCAGAAATATGCATAACATGTGTAAAATTTATCAAAGTGAAATTCTTAAGTAATTAAATATATAATATGCCGGAAGGGCTTAATGAACTAAAATGAATTTAATTTATGTATATAAAATTAAATGATCTGGCCTGTTTTATCCGTTTTGGTCACAAGCTGGTTGTGGTGAACTTCTACCGGAACTGGATTGTAGTATAAGTTGGTTTCTGGACAGACAGGATCGAAAACGTGTGTGGATTCAGGAGATTCCTCCGTTATTCCCAGTGCGAAATGTAGGGACAAAAACAAAACAAAATGGTACCAGAAAATAAGGCCACCATAAAATAAAATGCGGCCATAAACTAAAATGCTGCCATAATCTAAAACCCTATAGAAAGAAAAGAAAGGTATTAGGAAACGTTACTCAACGTTACGTTTAAATTAAGAGTCTTACCTTTGCTCAGAGGGGGTTTTCCCAAACAAATTGGCAAAATGCCAACAAACGCCGATAGCTCTATCGGGTTCAGCTTTAGCCACCAATTTGGCGAGGGAAGGTAGGCACGAGGTATGACTATACACCGTCAGATATAAAGTGACGAACAAAATTCGACCGGACTGAAATAACTCGCCAGAAATAAACTTGAAGAAAAAATAAAAGATAATAACAATACTTAGAATGCCATCTCGGTGCGAGGACTTAAACTTGAATTATTTAAATAAAATAATTTCTGTACATTAATATTAATCATGTGAATTTTAAATAAAATGCTACATACTTTATGAATACATTGTAGTGGTTCCTACAAGATCTTTCTTTTTTTAACCAAAACAGTAACTAAACGCTTGATTATCCATAGAGCGCGGCTTCAGAGTCGCGCGTTTCAAAAAGCGAATGAAATCCGCGAGAAAAAGCAATTTTTCAACTGTCGCCCGGAAATATTCCGCGCTGATCTGTCGACGTTTCCCTGAGAGACCTGTCGACAATAAAAACATCTACTTTATTACCGAAACAACGGATCACGCGGAATCCAATAACGATCGTACTTCGTCACCGCCGAAGAGTGATTTCCATGCTGCTTTACATACCGATCGAGGCACGACGACTATGACGTCGAGAATCTTCTTCGAGCCAGAAATTGACTGATCCAAGGAGAAATGTCTTTTTCGAAAGGATTCTGAATTGAGACGATTTTATATCGTTAAAAATTCGATAAGAGGTTGTGTATCGATACATATTTTGGCTGAAGTTTGATATGTGTAATATAAGACTTTAATATTGAGATGATGACATTGATACCTTGTGACAGGAAGATCAGATGATGTGTTATTACCGGTAGGTAATATAAAATTTATGCTTTATATATCCTTAAATTTCTAAATAGTGACACTTATTTGTTAGAAGTTTTTTTAACATAAAATGTACAATATAAAAAAGATAGAATGCAGAATGCTTGGGAGGGAGGTTAATCACCGCGACCTTACACATCTATTGTAGTCCCCCGTTCTTGAGCTATAACGTGTTAAAACTCATTCTACAGTCTGAGAGCTTTGATAAAAACCAGTATCTGAGACGGCTTCAGAGAGGCTAATTCTCCATCTCCGATATCAGTCGTACCAAAGTATATAGCACGAATGGTTGTCGTAACGGGATACTCAGTGATGAGGTGTTTCCCTATTTTTTACTGAGGTGTTCGTTGAGGAGACAGTGTCCTGTTAAAAACTACGTGTCAATCCAAAGATTGTTCTTACTGAAATCAATAAAAATCTTTAACTTTTCTTGAGCATCAGCTCTGAACATAAGCTCTAACCGTTGGAAGATTCCATTTCCAGGTTACGAATGGAGTCTTCCAGGTCCTTGAGTTCCGCTTTAAGTTGATTTCCAATTGGAGGGCAGAACGGTTCTGGTCCAGTTAGTGGAGTGTTCGCTCTTTTTCTAGCTAGATCGTTTGCTTTTCATTGCCTTCTATCCCTTTCTTTGCCTAATTTGTTCAGCTTCTCTAGGCATTCTTTGACCAACTTCAAATTGATGGGTACTCAGTGATGGTCTCTTTTAGTGCTGCTTGACTATCAACTTATATGATGAAGAATTTGCAACAAAAAACTAGAAATGTATTTTATTTCTATGGTGTAAATTACATTAGAACAAAACATTTCAAATGTCCATCGTTCAGTTGTCACTTTTAAGTTCTTCAGCAAGAGCTTATTATAGTAAAGCTCATTGGTCGAATGTTTTCTTCTTTAGATAAAGTGGCTTTCTAGATTTAAATATGATTAAGGATATATAACATAAATATATAACGATATTAATGAAGAAAAGATGGAGAAACGAAAAGGCAGATAAAATGGCTTAAGAGATTTTATTAAAGTCATTCATACAATACATTCATTGAATGATAAACCCTTCAGCAGTGATTCAAAAGTAATTACAAAAATTGCCAACAAAATAGTTTGGTTGTTGTGAAAAAATGTACCAGCACAAAGGCTGTCAAAACAGTTCATTGTAAAACACTAACCTACTTGGCTACACACACCCTATTAAGAACAGCAAGGAATAGAGGGAAGTATGTTGATATCGTCGTCAATCTTCAATAATGAAGAAAGCACCTAAAAGAAGAAAGAATAATGAAAAAAACTAATAGTATCCTATGTTTTCAAGTATTAAAAGTTTTCTATTCTCGTGATCCTAGGTAAGAAATCATAATAATATATCAAAATATATAAAAAAAGAAAGAATTTATTGGGAAAGTCTACAGTAAGATTAGCCATGAAACATGACTAAAACATGACTTGACAGGTTGCTGCATCTGGCAGGTTGAATTAGTCAATCCTCCGATATTTTAGCCATATTGCCAGGAGTGGCAAATATTATCTCCCCAGATGATTCTATGCAAAAATTGTATTAGACTTTTTTGAAGAGGCGTTAAAGTTGTACTGGCGTCTAGAATTTCGTTTTATTTGGAATGGACTTTAATTTCGAGGAATTATTTGGATGAAAATTGGTGTCTGGGGTTTTTTTGACATGAGAAATTTGATTTTGATGTCCATATGACTCCTACTTGTAGAGGGCGCCACCAACATATTTTTTAACTGTTTTGAACAGTAATAAGTTTTCGTCCGTACCTGTATAAAATCTCTGAGAAAAAAACATATACATTTACGACTTTTTTTTACGTAAAAAAGGTCTCTTGATAAAAATCGCTACGAGTAATGGTTCTCGAAATATTTAAAATCGAAATTATCAATACCTGTCATAATTGACATAAATTAAACATGTCGACTTTAACTTAAGTTATTAGACTGAATTCATAAATTTGAAATGTTTTTGTGCCAAAACTTCAACAGAAACTGTTTAATCATCATTTTTTCGCAGAAAAATTTGATTAATTTAAAAAAATTAAAATTTCTCAAATTTATTATTATATTTCAGTCAAATAACTATCTACTCAACGTATTTATACCTAATTTTTGTCCACATTGACATGTATTGACTTTGAAATATCTTGAGAACGGTTGCTCATAGCGATTTTTATCCAGAGACGCTTTTTACGTAAAAAGTCACTGAAATGTATATTTTTTCACCTAGTAGTTTTATACACTTGATGACTTTTCATCTAAATACTGACATTACTTCAGAAATTATTTAGGAAAAAATCGAAATAAAAATGAAACTTCTACATACTGTATCTCCGAAACTAAGCATTTCAGGACATACAACATGTATAGGAACTTTTTTACTTACTTTTATCTGCAGAATATGCTGTCAAAGTTTCCGGAATACAGTTCGGCCCACCCAGTATATGCACTTTAAAATTCAATACGCCATTGCCAGAGAAGAAATGAAAAAAGAGCTATTTTGCTTACGCTAAACTCTATAGACTAGTAAAAATAGTTTACTTTAATCGATTTTCCATTCAACAAGGTTTAATATAAATACGTCTTGTATATTGTGCTATAACTCACCGAAACGTCAAAAACAATTTCCATCCCCGCCATTAACGGGAGAGAGCGGCAGCGCGGAGGCATCTTCTCCTGGACCGCGCTTCTCCGTTAATATCTCAGACAAAGTGTCGTTCCATAGATCATGGGACGGGACGGCGCGCCCGTACGTCATCCCTATATGGACAGCTTTACTGCTTCACAGAAAACGGGTTTGAAAGATGGCCGCCAGCAGGTCACGAGTGCGGAAAAGTTTATGGCGTAATGCGTTTTTGGTGCAGTTTAGGAGAAAGATTCATCGGCCAGGGCAGGGCCCTATTCCAGAGGGAGAGTTATTGACCGCCACGGACGGACGGGAGCGTTTAAGTTTTGTCTTGGATTGGTAATATATTAATCGGTTTAAAACGTTCTACGTCTTCCAATTCCATCTCTCCATGCCTGTCTGTCTCTACGAATTCCAAAGCACGAACGAATCATCTTCCTAGGTGAGTTTAATGCCCTTGTTGGCAAACAACAGGAAATATGGCCTGAAGCATTGGAAAATATCGAATGGAAAACGTAAATAGCAATGGTGAACGCTTATTAACAACATGCGCAGAGTATAATCTCTGCATCACCAATACGTGGTTCATGTTGAAGGGCAAGTTTAAAGGTACCTGGAAACATTCCAGATCAGGCCACTGGCAACAATTGGACCACATAATCGTTCGAAGGAAGCATCTAAAAAATGTCAGACTTACAAAAGCCAGAATTGATGCCGAATGCGGCACTGATCACTGACTTTTAATTTCAAAAATGAAAATCCAGTTAAAACCCAAACATCCACACTGTAAAAAGGAAAACAACATGACCAGATTGAACGTACGCGGTCTAGAGGACAACAATACCGCCGACGCCCTCCGGGAAGCCATCAAAGAATCGCTTCCATCGATAACTCCAATCTCAATCTTGGAAGCTGAACAATGCTAGACACAATATTAAGGGATGCGATTCATAAGACCAGCGAAGCAGTACTGGGAAAGTCGAACAAAAAGAAACATCCAGACTGGTTTAACGAAAATCAGCCGCATATACAGGCTTTGTGGGACAAAAGCATAGAGCAGATCAAGCAGTCACAGCAAATACACACAATCCAAGACTGATAGACAACTTTAAAGTAGCTAACAACACTGGTGGTCACAAAAAGCGAATCAAATTCTCGCGATTCAGACGCTACGCATCACGATTATCGTAAATTCTTCGAGGAGGCTGTAAAAGAAGTATACTGTCCAACCAAGAAGGTAAGCTGCCCAATCATGGCACAAAAATCCCGCTTAAGATGGGCTGGTCACGTATGCCGAATGCCAGAAAACCGCATACCAAAAGCTCTGCTTTACGGTGAGCTTGTAGACGGTAAGAGGAAGCCGGATGGACAACTGAGAAGATACAAGTACATTTTGCACGAAAACTTAAAGGCAATTAACATGAAGAATGAGTGGGAGGAAGCAGCTCAATCAAGCAAACTCAATAGAGAAGAATTGTAAACTCAGTTGGTTAAACAGCGACAAACAAAAAGTAAAGAGGTAACAAAGCAATGAGATTTTGAATGTCCGGACAATCCCTTCCTGCCAACTTCTTCTCGGTCTACCCGGTTTTCTTCTTCCTGCAGGTTTCCAGTTTATAATTTGTTTTGGGATTTTTAATTCTGCCATTCTTTGGACACGCCCGTACCATATGAGTTGTCTGTTCTTTATCTCGTCCACTGTTGTATGTTTAACTTCCATAATCTGTCTTATGCGTTCATTAGTTATTCGTTCGAGTCTTGATTTGCCTGCTGCTCTCCTCAAAAAATCTATATCTGTATTGGTAATAAAAATCAATATATTTATCAATTTAAATTAATTCAAAGCTTCAATTGAAAAAAAAATTCTGCTGGCAAAAATATTTTCGAAGTGAAAAAATGAGTACCCTAAATCGATGGGCCGACGACTTACACAAAAAATACCAGCTGGATAATAAAAGTTCAAAACAAAGGGCAACAGAAACTCCTTAAAGAAGTCTAGTCCATTCTTTTTACGTCCAGGAGTGGTCGAATTTGAGTTTTACTATGATGATGATAATGATGTAGATGTAGAGGAAGAGCATAGATAGAGGAAGAACATAGATATACATATACAAGGGGAGGAAGTATTAGTAACGACGGATATGGTAAAAAACTATGAAACAACTAAAAAATGGTAGAGCATTAGGACCAGCGGGTATCAATTCTGAACTTATTAAATATGCTTCTGATGAACTAATAACATGTCTTACATATATTTTCAACAAATGTGTAAATGGCGAAGAGCCAGCAGATGAATGGAAAATAGCATACATAACATCTATCCATAAAAAAGGCGACAGCAAACAGTGCTCGAATTATAGGGGATTATCGGTAACAAGCACAATAAGCAGAATATATGGTAGATTATTAAGAGATCTAATTGAAGACGAATACAAAGATCAAGAAGAAGAAGAACAATCGGTTTTTAGAGCTGGAATATCCTGCACTTGTAATGTATTTTGTTTGAAACTTCTCATAGAAAAGAAAATAGCTATAAATGAAGATATACACCTAATGTTTGTCGATCTCCAGAAAGCTTACGATAGCGTCCCATAAAACTGCGGGAATCTCTTAAACTAACCAAATTAAATCACACACTTATAACACCAATACAAAATGTATATATAAATTCTTGTTCCTCAATAAAAACTGGCAATAAAATATCAAAACCATTTAAAATAACAAAAGGATTAAGACAAGAGTGTTGCCTGTCACCAACTTTATTTAAAATATACATTAACCAAGCTTTGAAGCAGTGGAAAAGCAAGTGTAGAGGCATGGGCATACCAATAAGTGAAGATTCTTGCTTATACCCTTTGAAATTCGCTGACGACCAGGTTATTTGTACAGGAGACAAAGATGACTTGTAATATATGACACGGAAACTTAAAGAGGAATACCAAGTTTGGGGACTGGAGATGAATATCATCAAAACTAAAGATCTCTGCATTGGATTGGATCAAACAGCAATAAACCTGGATAATGAATACATACAAATATATAACGAACAAATACCTAGGCGTTACTTTCGATAAATCCGGGAAAGACGACAACGAAATATGCTCGAGAATAGTCAAAACAAGAAATGCAATAAAATGTTTGAATAAGAATGAAAAACGGAGTAACGAAATAGGTAAAGACAGAAAACTAAGAATTTATGATGCAATAATCAAGAGCAATCTGTTATTTGGGGCGGAAACATGGAGGTTAACGGAGAATAACAAAAGAAAATTACTGGTGGTGGAAATGGACGCGATAAGGAGATCAGCACGAACATCAAGGCTGGATAGAGTACGAAACGAGACAATGAGGGATAAAATGGGTAGACAAAAAACTATAGTAGAGGAAATAGAGAGTGCCCAACTGAAGTGGTATGGACATGTAAGAAGGATGGACAACACCCGTCTGCCTCAGAAGGTACTAAACTGGCTTCCACAAAAGAGAAGGAAACGGGAAAGACCAAAGACAAACTGGATGGAAGGTGTCAAGAAGGCGATAAGCTCAAGGGATCTGCGTGACGGAGACTGGATTGAACGAAATCAATGGAGACTAAGCATCGCACAACGTCGAAGGACTTTTTAAAAGCGACTCTTATATATAATAAAAAATAGGGATTCCCATTTAAAATAAAAAAAAAATTGATGTCAACTTTCATTATATCGGGATGTGCCGCCACATGTAAAACAATGATGTGCCAAAAATCTCTTATCTAGATATTGTAGTTCTCTAGAAACATCTAATGAACTCTTAGCCTGGGACACCCTGTATATTTGATGATTTTTATTGATATCTAGTTAGTTTAAATCCCAAAATTAAAATATTTTGTGTTCCATTTATATCCATTTCTTATTTAAATCAATTGGTACATGATGTCAAATATCGAAACGACAAAAACTTTCACTATATTGATTAATAAAGAGACTTTTGCTATTGATTAATAAACACTTTTATAAATAAATAACTTAATAATTAATTACATTTTGCTGTAAAGGACAACATCCGTAAATATCAATAAAGAAAAATAGGATGGGGGCAATTTACATAGCTAAAGTGCACGGAAAATCCTTCTCCTTTGGATGTTTTTATAATGTCATCGGTGAAATACAGAGGACACAAACAATTTAATAGGGATGACATTGACGAATGTTTCCATTTTCTGTGCGAAAAGTTCAAAGGGTAATTGGGATTGCTCATGCGAAGATTCATTTGAGTGACGTCCTTACGAGTGCGTCGCAAAATAGAAATAAAATTGTTTTTAAAAACGTTTACATATTTCTTTTAATATATTTGCCTGTTGTGGCAAAGCAGGATTCGCCAAGCCTATCAATTTTGGTATTTTATTTTAAATCTAAGCAAGATCACATATGACTTAAAATAGAGCCTTAAGGGCTTAATTCAAATTCAAAAGAAAAAGTTAATTATCATATATGTTATAACATGCGAGTGACATACAAAATTTTATCCAACAGCAGAACTGTTTCATGTCCAATCTCTAAAGAATAATTGATTTAAAAGGATCTACCAGTTCTACTTTCATTGTTGCGAATTAATAAATTATCAGGGTGCGTTTATGTTACTTTGCAATATAGATGTGCGTTTTTTTTTTTGTAAATATTATATAATATATATTTAGAAAAATTGCGATTTTTCAACGATAAAATAGTGAATTATCAACCAGCAAGTCAGATTTTAAAGAAAAATGATTCAGGAAGATCTTCCGCAAGTACTGGGGCCTACAACATCCTGAGCAATACACTGGCCATTGTATGATAAGATCATCCGCTACATTACTGGCAAATGCAGGAGTGAACATGACAACATTAAAAAGACACGGAGGATGGCGATCTGCAACGGTTGCTGAAGGACATATCGAAGAGTCCATCAACAACAAAATAGAGATAGCGAAAAAAATTCAAGGTGCTGTAAGTGTTCCAGAACGAGTCGTTGTAATGACAGAGTCTATTTCAAGCAGTGGAGGGACAGCATCTGGACACATACAAGGTTTTACAATTTTTGAATCTACAAAAAGAATCATTTTCATTTAATATTAATGTTAATTTAAATAAAAAATTTCGATCAACTATCGGTGTCAAATACCCCACTGTGAGACGGACAGACGATCATTTTAATACAAATTTTAACATTGTACAGGGTGGGTCAAATTCGACGCTTTTAAATGGAAACACCCTTTTCTATCGGAGATAGAGAAAAACTAATATCGGTGTCTGGAGCTCAATTTTTGTCAAAAATATGATGGGGAAAACCGCATATCAATATCTGTTACCGTTTCGGAGTTACGTTTTTTTTTCAAAAATATGCATTTTTAACAAATCGCCTTAACTTTTTTGCTAGGGAAAATTTTGTATTTTTATGAAAACATTTCCAACGCACCTTTTTACATAGAATTTAATGGTTTAAGTATACTTTTTTTTAAATTAATAATTTAAGAATTATCAACAGAAAATTTGATTTTTTATATGGGACACCCTATATATTTTTAATTTATTGAAAAGAATTTAAAATTACCTTTCCAAAAATATAACACACTTGATATTTTCCTCGATTCCCCGATGATAGAGTATATAAAAATTCGCCCGCATTAAATAAGTAGGCTTTGAACGGCACCGGCTGTAATGCAAAAAAAAATCTAGCTGTGATCATCAATTAAAACGAAAATAATATTTGCTATGAGAGATGCAGAATTTTACTATGACAATTTAAAATACATTTAACCAACATCAACACATTTAACTTTATCTAATAACAATAAAAATAAATAGCAAACCAAAACATGAAATTTTGCTACAATAGGTGTTCGACATATCGACCGTCTTCTGTTATGGACAGACGGGGCAGTTTTTCAAAATTTCTCGCGGAATTCATTAACTTAGTAGGGGTGAAAGATACCCTTTCATAACTGCTAAGTATTTCTAATTATTCTTGTCTAGATTAAACGGAAGAATAAGGAACCTTTATTCTTCTGCAAATATATCCATAGGATTAGATCCATGGGCACTAAGTGAGGCGGCCTCTCGACGGCCAACGGCTGGGATATTGGTTAGCTATTCAATTATTCTTGAAATTGGCTGCAAAAATTTCCTGATAACTTCAGCGTTCAGAGGCGGTTCGTCCGTCGTCTCCCTGGAAAAATATGTTTTCAAGTTCCATTAAGGCCATATCATCAATAAGGGGTCCAACGCCTACTAGTTAAAAGTGGGGAACTTTTAAAAATTCTGTATTTCGAAGGGGATTATAACAAAATATCAAGTGTGCTATATTTTTGGAAAGGTAATTTTAAATTATTTTCAATAAATTAAAAATATACAGGGTGTCCCATATAAAAAATCAAATTTTCTGTTGATAATTCTTAAATTATTAATTTTAAAAAAATTATATTTACACCATTAAATTCTACGTAAAAAGGTGCTTTGGAAATGTTTTCATAAAAATAGAAAATTTTCCATAGCAAAAAAGTTACAGCGATTTGTTAAAAATGCACATTTTTGAAAAACACCCCGTAACTCAGAAACGGTAACAGATTAATTATTAATTAATTTTACAGAAATTATGTACGGTCTTCACCATCATGTTTTTGATGAAAATTGAGCTCCAGACACCGATATTAGTTTTCGTCTATTTCCTACAGAAAAGGGTGTTTCCATTTAAAAGCGTCGAATTTGACCCACCCTGTACAGTAACCCTGACTAGTACTTAAGGGGTAGTTTTGGATCTAGTGAGTTAATGACTAATGAAAGGTACAATTCGAGATGTGGTGTAAAATTTCAACATTAAATCATCATCAGAATACTTCTAAATAATTTTATAATTATTTTTTTTATAAAACAGTCAAACAATATTCTGTTGTAACATTAATAAATATTTAACACCGCTAATATTTACTTAAAAAAATATGTATGCAACATGGTTTATTATTTAAGAATGATCTGTAATAACATGGCAACGCATCTCAACTGATTGTTTCCTATTCGGATCGGGTATTTTGTCGAAACAGGACGCCTGTTCCATATCACTCCAAACCGTCTGTATTAAGACAAGCAAAAAATGTAAATTATCGCATACGTCATCGTAAATAACTACATTTTATTGAAGTGTTTAAGTGAAATATATTTTATGGTATTTATAAAAAGAGTCGGATTTATTTAGAATGTTGGAAAAGCGTTATAAATCGCGCTTGCTATCGACTTATTTATGTGCTCGTCGATGGAGGATGTTGCACGCGTTGCTCGCCGCCTGCCATGGGAGTAGGACGAGGAGAGAGACTTTGAATTTTTATCGGGAGCACGGCTTGGTGAGACTGGTATGATCGAAACGTCGTAAATAAGAAGTGCATGCTTTATAGAAAGGAATGTGCAACGAGATTTTGAGAGGTCGCACATAAATAAGAGACAGCCACGTGTAAAAATACGAACTAGCTTCACACAGTTTTGGTGTTAATGCTTAGAGAAAATGTCCTTTTACAAGAAACGGATTTTAAAACTTTTTAAGTATTCAATTCAAAAATACTTTATTGTTAAAAAATATATAAATTTTTGTTAACAAAGCATAATATTCCTAAATCTAAACCTAAAACATTTATTGCCAGCAATCCCAACATCAAAAGCCAGTTTCATGAAAAGTAAACAAATGAGTGCAAATATAAAAACAAAAAACAAAAAATTTGCATAAATATAAGATTGAACAATCAGCAAAATAGGTTTAAACAACTAAGTAAAATAACATACAATATACAGAACAAATATAAGATAAAAAATTCTAAATTCTAAACACTAATATCAAGGGTGTCCCGGTAGAATTCGTCAACGCTGTAAAATGCCCTACTCAAAAGTTCTTTTTTCAGTAGCCTCCGGAAGGTTTTTATGGAATTAACCAATCTTAACGCTACCGGCAGATGATTAAAGACCTTTCGGCCCTCATATATTATAGATCTTTTGACCAAGGTGCTATTTGGAAGTGGCAAGGGCAGACTCAGGGTTTGGCGGGTAACAATATTGGGTATAGGACCCTTTAGTCTGTTACGATTTTTAAAAATAAGGGATGATGTTTCCAGAATAAAAAGAGATGGTAGAGTAAGAATTTTTTGAACTTTGAAGTGTTGTCTACAGGATTCGTTATGTGGTACATTTACAATAAATCGTACGGCCTTTTTTTGTAAAATAAAAAGAATGTTTAGTAGACCCTGATTAGCTACACCCCAGAATGGTATTCCATACCGGAGATGAGACTCAAACAAACTAAAATAGACCGTCCTTGCCACTTGTGAACCCAGTTCTCTTCCCTAATTGCCCTAACAGCAAAGCATCCAGAAGACAACTTGCCACTTAAGGCCAGAATATGGTCTTCAAATCGCAGATTTCCATCAATAATAATTCCCAGGAATCTAGTCGCAGGAATTCCTGTAAGCAAACCCCCCTCGAAATGGAGATTTGCGATGTCACATCTAAGCCCAACAACATGTGTCTTGGATAAATCTAAACAAAGGTGATTTGAGTTAAACCACTCTTTAATGAAGGATAAGTCCTTGCTTATGATTCACTTAAGATG
The DNA here is from genome assembly GCF_002938485.1 of Sitophilus oryzae. NCBI lineage: Eukaryota > Metazoa > Arthropoda > Insecta > Coleoptera > Curculionidae > Sitophilus > Sitophilus oryzae. Next base: position 1,161,468 of record NW_022146024.1, read on the forward strand.
CTCAATGTTCTTGGCCTGCCATAATATTGAAGTGTCATCTGCAAAGAGTGTAAAATGTCCAGAGATGTGCAGTTCTGGCAAATCGTTAATATACAATAAGAATGAAATAGAGCCCTGTGGAACACCGGAACAGACATTTAACGGTGAGGATTAATTATTATTAAGCAGGGCTAAGATGACTCGTGTACTTGGCAAACATTTGTTATTGTCATACAGGGTCCGGAGATAGTGCGTCGGGTATCTGTAGCTCCTATAATAAATAACTTAGAAATTTTGTATAATTGCAAACTTAAAGTATGTTACGTATAGTATGTAATGTATAGTTTTTATTTCTGGACATTTCTTGTATTTTTAATATTTTTTTAAGCTAAAATTATTTTATTTGTTTATTTATTAATATATCTGAAACTTTCAAAACATATTTAATAATATATTTGGTTTTAATTAATATCTTAGGTTTATGTATAGTGATCAGAAAGGAGCTAAAAATGCAATAATATGCAGTCTATTCCATTTGAAAATCATCATCCCGATCCACTCACACATTTTTGAGCCAACCTGTAGAAGTTAAAATATTTTTCTAAAATACATCCTAATACATACTTTAGGTTTGTTTTGTTGTTGGTTTCTTTTTTTAGTTCGTAGAAATGTATGTCCGAAAATGCTTAGTTTCAGAGATATTGAGCTATCAGAGCTATAGAGCTATCAGTCTATTGCCCAGTTTCTCAAACATTTTTGAACTTACTATCCCAAGGGGTAGATCTACCATAAAATTTAACATAAATTTATACAAACCATCTTAGAACAACTAGAGAGAAGAAACACTGCACTTGGCATGTAGAATGTAGAATGTTTAGGAGGGGAGTTAATCACTGCGACCTTATAGATCCATTGTGTGTTCCCCTTTTTTGAGTTATAACGAGTTATAACTCATCATACAGTCTCAGGGCTCTAACAAAAGCCAGTATCTGAGACGGCTCCCCAGAGGCCAGCTCTCCATCCTCAACATCAGACGTACCAAAGTTCATGGCACGAATGGTCGTCGTCTCGGCGCGCTCAGTGATAAGGTGTTCTGGTGTTTCCCCATTTTTCCCACAGAATCTGCATTCGCCGTTGTTTCTCAGTTTCAGCCTACTGACGTGTTCGTTGAGGAGACAGTGTCCTGTTGGAAACCGTGACAATCCGAAGATTGTTTTTACTTAAATCAAGGAAAACCTTTGATTCTTTTCGGTCGTCAGTTCTGAGGAACTTTTTCGAGGGCCTTAAAATGTTGGAGGACACCCATTCCAAGTTACGGATGGAGTCTTCCAGATTCTTCAGTTCCGCTTTCAGTTGGTTCCCGTTTGGAAAACAGAACGGTTCTGGACCAGTTAGTGGAGTGTTCGCTCCTTTCCTACCTAGATCATTTGCTTTTTCATTGCCTTCTATCCCTTGGTGAGCAGACACCGAGTAGGAAGACTTTATTTTCTTTGCCTAATTTGTTGAGCTTTTCTAGGCATCTTGATCGCGTTAAGTGCTGCTTGACTATCGGATAGGATGGCAATTTCCTGTTTTCGATAGTTCCTATCTAAGATAAATTGTACGCATCTTTCGATAGCGTAAATTTTTGTCTGAAGGATACTGGGGTAGGTGCGCATTGGTTCGGAGTATTTAGTTTTCGGCCCAAATACTCCTATGTCCCTGCTTTGGTTTTGGAAGCATCAGTATACCATGTAATGGTATGGTCTTTTATATGCTGAGTAAGCGTTTCTTTCTTCCAATCCTTTTTATTTCTCAGTACCACAGTGAGGTATTTCTCAAAGTTGTAAATTCTTGGTATGTCATCCACTGGGAGTTGGAGAAGAGGAATTTTCTTTTTGAGGGTGTTCCAAGCCTCTGACCTGAAAATTCTCCCAGTACTGTTTCTGAAGATCAGTACAGTAATGAAGATCGCTGTCATTTTATACGTAAATTTATATGGGAAATGTCATCGATCGTCATTTCACAGCCAACTGGACACAGACACCTTTTTTTTTCGATTATAAGTAGGTAGTGGTAGTTTATTACACATTACTAAGAGACAGGCATATATAAAAATACCAAAAGGTTTTAAAGAATATCTTTCTTTTTTTCCAATTCCTAACTTCCAATCTGACATTACCCTCACTATAATTCAAACCATAAACCATTAAAAAAGAACAGAATCTTAAACCTATAGGTAAAATAAAACTAAAAACAGCAAGCAATTTCGAATATTAATTATCAATGAAGCAACTTTTTTGAAAATTGATAACTTAAGAATACCTATACCAGCCAAAAGAAAACAGACTGGCCCAACTGCATTTAGAATAGTCCATATGAGTGAGATTCAGCTTAAATCTACAAGACCAAGAGACACTTATCAATACGAATCAAGGAACATCAAAAGCATGTATGATACAGGATACCACGAAATCTCGTATCATAGAAGACGAACGTATGGAGCAAACGGCAATGGATACCCCGATTACATGCCAAAATAAGTAATAGGAAGCAGCACTAGTTGAGAAAGAAATTCAAGAAGGCGGCCTATCAGAAACAGACAGAAATCCGAACACTTGACATTGACATGAAGAACATGAAGCTACAGTTTACTTAACATAGGTCAATGAACCCAATTAGTATTTTAGGATTCTTCTCAAAAGCATCATGTAATTTTTCAACAAAACTAAAGACAATGTAGTCCAATGATTTCTTTTATTTGATAATTTATTATTGTACCATAAGCGAGAGACCATTTAGAGCCTAATACAAAGAACCACACATTTATCAGGCTGTTGTGCTGACATAAAATATGTTCTTTTGGAGAAAATTCTACTATGAATTTTTGCCTCTCTTTCCTCGTGCTTTTCTTCGCCATTCTAGAGATTTTTTGGCCACCCACTGTTTTGTAGGCGTTCTTGTGATTGCTTTTACAGCATCTCAGAAAAATGGCAAGGCAATTGCTTTTTTTAATCAACTTTTTTTAAAAAGAAAATAAACATTTTAAAAATATTTTAAAAGTTTTTACACACAAATGTAATTTTCCAAAAAAATCAAACATTACACAATACAAAAACATATTAATATTACTCAAGTCTAAATTAGACTAACTTATTGTTAAAGATTAACTGCGCCACTGTCTGAAAGATATCAAACAAATGATTTCCCGCGGATTATTTGGAAGAGTCGTGGTTGTCTATCATCCGATCCTGATGACTGATTAATCGCATCAATATTTATACGTTATCTGTTCTCGGGATGACACATTGATGTATCCAGCTAGACGACGTACGCACGCATCAGGAAAGGCCGCGAGAGATTTATTATCTTCCAAAAAAATGTGGCCGAAAACTGATTAATTGGCCAAGTCGATGCAGTAAAGATGTTTACTGGAAGCTGTTAGCATTTTTATGTAATCATTTTGGTATAGATCATATAGGCATCTGTTTTTATGCACTAGTACACAATGCAACGCTATAGAAGAAAATTTAATCAGTTAATCATTGTTCTCATTATTTTCTTCATATTAAGTTATACGTATAATGTAGTTAACATTACATCATATAACCCAAGCAGCATTTATAGTCACAAAATCGAAACAAAATTTCTGCTGAGAAACATTGGGAAACAGTTTCGTCACATTATTGATACATATGTATGTTTCGTAACATATATCGCTTTATATTTCAAAACATTTTACCAAAATATGGTTTCGCTACATAAGCTATAACAATAAAGATCTTACCCAAGTAGCATTTTGACGTTATCTAACGTCGGGTATACGTCGCGTTCAATAAACACGACGTCGGGTACCAACGTCGGTTCGACCGCCTGACGACCCTTATTTGCACCTAAATGGGGAATACAGATTCGGGTCGCCTCGACGCCGGTATCTGACCTAATAGGGAATGTAATTCTACCAATTAACAACGTCATATTACGTTGCATTTCAGTCACTTTTTTTTTGGATTTCCAATTCGCTACCAAGAATACATAAAAACCTAACCAAACTATCTAATTACAAATGGATTCATAATTACTCTTCGAATATAACTATAAGTGCCTACCTAATTTCATATTATAATAATTCTGAATCATTAATCCAGACATCAGTTTTGTCAACGAAAGTCACTTTTTTATATATCTGATTAAAATACTAGTAAATTAGGTAGATTTATGAAATAAAAATATCTATAAAAAAGTAACTCGCAAAATATTTTTTTTTTATTTTCTAGCTGGTTTAATCATAAAACTGTACTGTGGTTCCCCCCAAACTCAACCTTATCAATATTATTCTACTAGAAATCGGAATGTGAATATAAATTTTAAAAACAAAAAACGATTTTAAAATGGCTGACAATCGGATACTTGTTAAGAATGGCGGATTTCTGTGTCCGACTTAATATGAATTACCAATATACCAATTCCGACCGGGTCTCCAACATTAGTCATCTCACACGACCGAAGTCACCAAACCGTACGACCGGCAATCGTATTATGACGTATATAATTCCAACGTACGCCACGTAAAATTTGTGATCGGCCAGCATACGTAGTAGCATCCGTCGTCGGCCACAGAGCATATAATTTTTCGTATTCCTGGTAAACGATTCCCGACGTTGTGTGTTATTGGTCTATGATAGGTCAATTGTTTGTTGTCAAAAAATGTTTGACGGTTGACGGTTCAACGGTTTTCGTAGGCGTAACCTCACTTTGCGTGTCATTGATTTGTGGATTTGTGCAATTATATTTAAGTTTTTGTTTTCTCCTTAAAAAAAGGGGCAGCCACTTTTTTAAGATAGTATATATACAAAATTTAAAAGAATGGAACCAGTCCCTCACATGTGGGAGGAGGATGGGGTCTGCTGGTTTCCTAAGCTAAAAAAAGAAATTAAGATGCACCAGTGTAATGCAGCATCTCTTCCGGATAGAAAGCATTCGTGGGTGGAGGCAAGACATCACTACTACTATTATTATTTTGCAAAAGCACAAGGCACCATTCTGTAAAATGTAGATGAATGTCTAAATGCCCTTTTAGTTTTTTTAAACATAATAAAAAAATTAAGTTTGTTTACAAAAACGTTTTATTAGATTATGTTCGTGATGTTCATTAAGCCGCAAATGCTACTTAATGGGTTGTATTTACGGACGTAAATAGAGATACATAAATTAGGTTATAAATATGAACATAAAATACAACAAAATATAATTGGACGTTACTTTAGGGATTATCAGTGAGACGTATCCTGTTGGGACAACGGGTAGACGTCGGGCTAGTTCAAGTATATGTACGTCGTGCAAGCCAACGTGGGAACGACGTTGAGTAATTAATAAAAATTGTACGTTGTTATTTTGTACGTCAACAGATCGTTGGATTTACCTACTCGGATCCAACGACGTCGCTTTTAATAGGAAAGCGACGTCACCGGCACCCGATCTAAATTTGCACAAAGTCTGACGTCGCTTCAGGTCAGATTTAGTTCGAAGTCAGATAGATGCTACTTGGGTAGTGTCTATAAAATAATGATCTTAGACTCTACGAAGCTCCATCAATTCTACTCGTCTACTCCTGTAGCCGGCTGCAGCCTAAATTACTATCATACATGGTAAGCAACATTATACTGTTTCATAATTTTAACTTTTGCTTGGAGTCAATAACTATGTTACTAGTCATATACATAAACTTGGAGCTAGTAGTAATGAAAATAAGAAAATTAATATTTTTCGCGCATCATAGGGGGAGGGGCTCTGAAAATGTTTGCGGTGGGGGGGCCACTCAGTTTTTATTACGGCGCTGGCTAGTGCCACCACATTGGAAATACATGTAATAAAGCCATATAAAGTATACAGGTTTCGAAAATGTTTCCTATTTGGGACATTCCGTTTCCATTTTGTGTCAAGAAACAGACACAATTATTAGAAACATTACCTAAAAGATGTGTCTAAACTGCTACTTGGGAACTTATGATGAATACACTTTTTTTTGTTTCTTCATTTAATAATTTTATTGGGGCTTTTATTTTGTATAAAAAATGTTGGTTGCTGTTTTGGACTTGGAGAAATATTTAACCATATTTTCATGTTTTTTTCTAATTTTCTCTAAAACGTTATGAAAATTTATCGAAAAGTATAAACGGGATTAACCATTTTAGAACAAGCAACAATTTTAATGAAGAATGCATTTTTCTCAAAACATCAATAATAAAAAAGTGTTTCCTCTTGTAAAGGCTATCCGGGGACATACTGTATAATATTTTTAAATTATAAAACAAAATATTTTGATTTTCATTATTTAAATGATACACCTTCACCATGTTCAATTCATCACCATGCTCGGATTGAATATACAAATCAAATCAAATCAAATCAACATTTAACCAACCTCGCAGCGAAGTTAAGGACTCGTAACAATATTCTATATAAACTGGCGGGATGGACCTGGGTTGCCGAAGCGTCAACCCTACGCACGTCAGCACTTAGTCTGGTCTTTTCTACAGCCGAATATTGTGCATCAGTTTGGCTAAACAGTCCTTATGTTAGTAAAGTAGATACCGTTCTCAATCAAACAATGAGAATTATTACAGGTTCTATCAAATCTACCCCCATCGAATGGCTGCCAGTATTGTCTCATATACAGGGTTGTTCACTACATACGACACGGAGTATTGTAGCGAAACCACTAGATTTTTACAAATTGTAAATTTTGGGTTCGTTGAAGGACTATCAGAGCTACAATTTAAAAATATTTTTACAAGATACAGAGTGTCCCAAATAAATAAAAAATATCAAAGTTGTATTTTTTTAAATGGAACACCCGATATATTATTACATTTTTAGTTTCTACGATTAAAATAAAGATAAATTTGATTAGGGTTTATTACACTTAAACCTTACCGTTTTTGAAACATTTTCAATTTTGTGAAATTGCATTATAAATTTTAAGGCTTTATTTCTCCGAGAGTATCAAAGTTTTTAATACTAAATATTTACTGAAGTTTATTTATTGATCAGTTATTGTGCTGCAATAATAAAAATTTTACTACCTTATACAGAGTGTCTAAAAATTTATTTTAAATAATTACTAGCTTTAATATATTTAAACAATAACTTGTTTAATTTAAATGGAACACCCTGTATATTTTATGAGAATCAGATGCACATTTTAATTGTCTATCAAATTGTATTATACCATTTTTTACCTATCTCTTCAAGTTTCCGTAGAAAATGCATTTTCTTGTAATTTAGAACTCATTTATCAATATACCCATGGAATACTGACATTTTAGATTATTTTTAAAGATGTACCAAATTTTTAAAGAGTACAAATACTAATATTGTCGATATAGTTTGTTTATTTCTTTAAAAAATATAAAAAAAACTGTTTAAATATTTGTTAAAGAGGACCAATATGATTCCAGTATTCAAACTACATTAATTGACTGTTTGCGTTGATTAATAATAATTGCTCCAAAACTAAAAACTGAATTATGTATGTGTATTAGACAGTGTGGTAAAAAGTAACACCTTAAAAATGATATTTAATTTTTTTGACAAATGCTTATTTATAACAACAGAGACGTTCATTTTTATAACTTATTATTATATTGATTTCTGATTCAAATCCACATTTATTTAGAATAATTTATTACCGAACACAATTAAGTATGTAGTTAATTAGTATTTGAGCAGAAATACTGGTGGTATATTTAATTAATGGTATACTCTTTTATAAAGATTTAAATAGTTTTCTTTTTGCATACAAATGGGCTAGTAATATTATCGTTTTACTAATAACAATAATATTACTAGCCTGTACATTTTGTACATTTGTTGTTTTAAAAACAATCTAAAATGTCAATTTCCATGGGTATATTGATAAATGGGGTCTAAATTATAAGAAAATGCATTTTCTACGAAAACTTGAAGGAGTAGGTAAGAAGTGGTATAATACAATTTGATAGACAATTAAATTGTGCATCTGATTCTCATAAAATATACAGGGTGTTCTATTTAAATTAAATAAGTTATTGCCGTTTAAAGGTAGTAATTATTTAAAATAAAGTTTTAGACACTCTGTATAAGGTAGTATAAGTTTTATTATTGCAACACAATAGCTGATCAACAAATAAACTTCAGTAAATATTTAGTATTAAAAACTTTGATATCCTCGGCGAAATGAAGCCTTAAAATTTATACTGCAATTTCGCAAAATTGAAAATATTTCAAAAACGGTAAGGTTTAAGTGTAATAAACCTTAATCAAATTTACCTTTATTTTAATCGTAGAAACTAAAAATGCAATTATATACAGGGTGTTCCATTTAAAACAATACAACTTTGATATTTTTTATTTATTTGGGACTCTTATTGTGGGAGAAATTGTAGCTCTAATAGTCCTTCAACTAACCCAAAACTTACAATTTGTAAAAATCTAATCATTTAGCTACAATACTCCGTGTCGTATGTGGTTAACAACCCTGTAGAACCACCTAAAATCCGTAGGCAGCAAATATTAGTCCGAGAATATAAAAAGATCTGCGAAAATCTTGATTTACCAATACATCAAGACGTAATAAGATTCAACCGGCTAAAATCTAGAAATCCACCTGTTAAAACAGCCCAAGAGCTTATTACTGATAACTTTAACGGACATCACGAATGAATCTCGAACTGGCAGAGCAGTGTAAGCTCAGTTTGGCATACTCTGCTAGACCTAGAAAATCCTCCACATGGTTTTAACATGCCCCGTAAAACCTGGGTTCGGCTAAACAGGATTCGGACTGGCCATGGTAGAAGCGGCTCGGCTTTACACAAATGGGGAATGTGCATGAGTCCAGAATGTGATTGCGGTACTACTTCTCAAACAATGCAGCACATAATCTACGAGTGTTCGACGACAGCCTTTTCTGGTACAGCTAATGACTTTTTGCACGCAACCCCTCAGTCCAATGGATTAACCAGCTAAATATGGAGCTGTGAGAAATTACGTATACATACCTATTTACTTTTTTATGTTTGTATATTGAGACTATTGTTTTTTTTTGTCCATCTATTTACATGTTTGTATATTTACATGTTTATACATTCAGTGTTTCATTGATGGTATTTTATTTTATTTGTGTGTTTGGTAAATGCCATAAGCTAAATAAATAAATAAATAACCATGTTCAATTTTATAAGATTGAATAAAACTTACCACTGTGTAGCGTTTTTTAAACCACTACTACTGCGAACGGCAGCTTTTCATCGGAGAGCAGTCGTGAATAAGGTATTTCACTAGAGAGAAAATTAATCAGTAATAATTAACAAAAGATATATAGATATTGGGCGCCAGGCATGTACAGAGAAAGAAAACACAGTTCTATAATACTTAAAACTAATGACTATATTTATTCATGACGTTCTTTGCTGATACATGACATTGTAGAGTTCTAGTAAATATACAGTGGTTATATGTCAAAGAAAGTGGTGGTAAGAGTCGTACTAAATATCAATGAAAACAACTACGATAAAATACAGGACATGTAAAGTTTAAGAGAAAATATAAATGTAGCATTACTTTAATTAATTTGATATATTCCATATGATGCTAAATCGAAGATGTTACAACCTGTAGATTCTAGAATCTATGTTTGATTATCCATCTATTAAAATAGTGCAATAATATCTATGAAAGTAATACCATTACAAGACGTAATGCAATGAAACCTAAGATCTAAATTATATTTTAAAGATTATATCGACAGGAATGTTCTTAACAATCTAACCACTGAACATAGTCTGTACGATATTACTTAAGATGTACGTTATTGTTTTAGACTGAAAATGTTTTAGATGTTAAATGTAAAACTAGAACTTAAATATACACTTAGCTGTTCTTTTATGTAACCTTGCTTCAAACAGTAGCAGCGTGAGGTGGTCTAGCATCTCTGTACTGTCTGTCGGCGATCCTGTTGGTCAAAACAACAAAAGGGGCCAGATTGAGGACACAATGAATCCTTACAGCCGTAGCTACTGACTAGGCTTAGAAATGGGAGTGAAGCAGCATGGGACTCAAGCTACATCCACGCTGTGGCACTTAGATGTAAGAAAAAATCGTTCTTACTGGGGACACTCGTCCACAGGACATCTGTACATAAGATAATGTCTGTACATAAGACACTACCCGTGCCTTGGAAATAGTCCGTACCTTGGACACAGTCCGTACCTTGGACACAGTCCGTACCTTGGACCCTAAAAATATGAAACTCTTGTTTAAAACCAAACAAGGTCTAATAAACAAAATAAACCTACCTCGAAATACTTCCGAGAGCTCAATAAATAATAAACAACATGTCCTTTCTTCCATGTGACATTCTGGAGGACAAAAGAAAAGGGACGCCAACGTGCCAGCAAAACACAAATACAAGTTGGGACATCCGTAACTCTACCCTAAAAATATTCAATAATAATATCGAATCTATAAAAGGTAATAACTCATCTTTACCTGTAGACTCGAAATAGCAGCTGATTCAAATTATACAGCAAGACTTAAATAATCACCATTACTAAAAGCTGGGATACAACAGAGCGTCAAAACAAAGTGAGGTTAAGCACGGAGACAGTTGACAGAAGCGATGTTGACAGCGCCTCCTCAGAGCAATAACAGGGTTGTGTCGAACGATAACAGGGTTGGCGACTAGGGAACGTAAAAATTACGTGTCAAATAAACTATCCGGCCTGAACGAGAGGGAATCCGGTGATGATAGGCCAGACATCATATATTATATATAAAAAAGACATGTAACGAACTAAAAACGTTACAACTGTTGCTTCGAAATAAATAATACTTTCTCGTTACCATAACTTTAAGAAGTTATGTACGATTATATTCAAATATTCAAAGCTGTATGTTCGTATCCAGAGCCACCCTACGCCCGTGATAAATAAAATTAGAGTGCCCCGTCTTCCGGCGACAAAAACTCCTTGTGACGTTTGTCGTCAGCACTAAATCAGTGACCACAAAAAGGGGACAGGGGAGACGAGGCTGACTTTGGCGCCGAGCCGCCATAGTCGCCGCCTCCGGGACCAGCGGAGGCCGGAAGAGAAGTTTGAACGGCAGGGAATCTGACTTATCGCGACTCTGTCGACTCTTTGTACCGGCGAGATTTATGTTTTTAATAAAATCGAGGCCGCAACTGCCACGTTCACTTTTCAGCTTTATGGGCCCTAAGACGAGAATTATGCGACCGATAATTTTTGATATAGGCGGAGAGAACCCGCTGAAGTTTTCGTTGCTGGAAATCCAATTTTTCTATTGTACTTCTTGCTAGCTGATGGAACACGAATCCTAAATTTTCAAATATTTATTTGTAATAGTTAAAGAATGAAAGCTATTCTAAACCACGGAATATATAAAAAAAGGTGTGTCGTTTAGCTGTGGATATTCACTATGAAGTGAAAGACATATAGATATTGTATGAGCTGAAGTGTCACGAAATAAGTTAGTTGCATTGAAAATTGATTTACTTTGTTAATTCTGCATATAATGTATCGTATGTTACATTATTATTTAATAGCGCCAATATAATTCTAATCATAAGACAGGCAACAAAGAAGACATCAGAAACTATAGACCACTACCCCTAACATACAAGACATTCACAAAAATAATGTACAACAGAATACAAAACACGCTAGACGCTGCTCAGCCACGAAAACAAGCAGGCTTTAGAAGCATCTTCAGCACGACTGATCACGTACATACACGAGTTATAGACTTTATAGACTTTGAGAAGACTTTCGACTCGATATATCCTAAGGCGAAAATAGAAGCTAAAAGCTCTAGCGAAAAAACTTACTGAACAGGCCTTATATAGAAACTTGCCAATATATACAAAGAAGCCAAAGCAAGGGTAATGATATAAAAAATAACCCCAGAGTTCCCAACTGGCACAGGAGTACGACCGGGAGACGCGATATCCCGAAAGCTGTTTGCAACAACTTTAGAAGAAATCTTCCATCAACAAAATAATTGCGAAAATCAAAGGACATTTCAACTGCTTCTGAATTGTTTAACAAAAAGAAACAAAAAAGAAATGTCTGTTAAATTTCGCAAATCTATACTAATATATAAAATCCTTAAGTGACTGACATACTGATTAATCACGATCCTGCTCAAACCACTCAACGTAAGAAGCTCAATTTTGGCATACAGGTTGATTCTAGGGTGTAGATGTTCGATCAGAACGGATTTTTCGAAATTCCAGTTCCAAGAGGGTGAAACCACACCTCAAATATTACAATATTTTTTATTTAAAAAACGGTCAAGTTTCCGAAAAAACGTTTAAAGACGTATATTTTATTCTGATTTTTTATATATTTTAAGATTTTTTAAAAATGTATACTGGGTGTTTCGAAAAATCTGGTCGTTCATTAATCACGATCCTGCTTAAAGCGCTTGACGTAAAAAGCTGATTTTTGGAAAACAAATTGACTTTAGGGTGTAGAGGTTCGATAAGAAGGGATTTTTCGAAACTCGAATTCTAAGGGGGTGAAACTATCCTTCAAATGTTAAAATATTTTTTATTTAAAAACCGGTGAGTTTTTCGGAAAAACTCTTAAACACATATATTTTATTATGTTGTTTTACATATTTTAAGATTTTTTATAAATTTATACAGGGTGTTTCATAAAATATAACCATTAGTAATCACGATTCTGCTTAAACTGCTTGACGTTTAAAGCTGATTTTTGGCAAACGGATTGACTGTGAGGTGTAGAGGTTCGATGAGGAGGGGTTTCTCGAATCTCAAATTCCAAGAGGGTGAAAACGCCCCTCAAATATTACAATATTTGTTATTTAAAAAACGGTTAGTCTTTCGGGAAAACGCTTAGACAAGCATAATTTATTTTGTTTTTTTACATATTTTGATTTTTTTTTAAAAAATGATACAAGGTGCACCTTCCAAAAAGTTGGGTAATTTCTTAACCACGATTCTGCTTAAACTGCTTGACGTAAAAAGCTTATTTTTGGCTAACGGATTTTTCGAAAGTCAAATTCCAACGAGATGAAACTACCCCTCAAATATTACCAAGTTATATAATAATATCACCATATTGTTTTTTCTCATGCTGACATAAATGTGAGAAAATTTTATCCAGTTTGTATGTTAATGGAAATTCTTGCATTGCTTTATCATCACCATTACAAATGATTAATTCGACGCGAACGAAGTCGCTGGTACACGCTAGTATTTTAATATTTCAAATAAATAAATAGGCATTTTAATCACCCCATTACCCCATTTGTGGTTTCCTAACTGGCCAGTGATGCTTTTGTTGTGACGTCTTCAATGTATCGTTTAAGCCAATTTTTTAATGTGGTTTTTTATAGGAGGTTTTACCACATTGATATCCTGATGATGGTATAAATAAATTCCAAAAGATTGATAATTAACAGATTGTATTAATTCAGCAATCCAACCCTTCCGACTGCAACTCCACTAATTCCTAGATTTTCTTTCTCTCTAGTCAGTCGTTATTAGTATTTGCTTATATTCATATATTGAATTTTTTAACATATACAAGGTTGTTCACCACATACGACACGGAGTATTGTAGCTAAACGATTAGATTTTTACAAATTGTAAGTTTTGGTTTAGTTCAAGCACTATTAGAGCAACATTTTAAAGATAATTTTACAAGATAGAGAGTGTCCCAAATAAGTAAAAAATATTATAGTTTTATTTTGTTAAATGAAACACCCTGTATATTATTCTATTTTTAGATTCTACGATTGAAATAAAGGTAACCTTGATTAAGGTTTATCACACTTCAACCTTACTGTTTTAGAAATATTTTCAGTTTTGTGAAATTGCAGTAAAAAAATGAAGGCTTCATTTCTCCAAAGATACCGACGTTTTTAATACTAAATATTTACTGAAGATTATTTATTGATCAGATTCTCGTTTAAAGTTGTTTAAAGCTAAGTAGTTGCAATTATAAAAATTATACTGCCTTATACAGAGTGTCCAAAAATTTATATTAAATAATTACTAGCTTTAAACGGCAATAACTTGTTTAATTTAAACGGAACATCTAGTATATTTTACATGAATCAGATACAAAATTTAATTGTCTATCAAATTGTATATATACCGTTTTTTACCTATCTCCCAAGTTTTTTGTAGAAAATACATTTTCTTATAATTTAGACTTCATTTATCGCTATACCCATGAAATATTGATATTTCAGATTTTTTTTAAAGCCTCATATGTACAAAATGTACAGGTGGTAAAAATAGTAACATTGCAAGCCCATTTGTTTACAAAAAGAAAACTATTTAAATCTTTGTAAAAGAGTATACCAATAAATTTGGCAGCATTATTTCCACCCAAAAATTAGTTAATTATATACTTAATTGTTTTAATTAATAAATTATGTAGATTTGTAAAACAAATGTAGATTTGACTCAGAAATCAATATAATAATAAGTTATGGAAATGACGTATTTGTTGTTATAAATAAGAATTCGTCAAAAAATTAAATAAAATTTATAAGGTATTACTTTTTACCACACTGTCTAATACACATACAAAATTCAGTTTTTTAGTATTTGGAGCAATTATTATTCATTAACTTAAACAGTCAAGAGAGCGGCCGTAGTTTGAATACTGGGATCATATAAATTGGTCCCCTTTAACAGAACAGTTTCTAATGAAATAAGCAAACTATATCGACAATATTTTTTATTGTTTCTGTACTCTTTGAAAATTTGTTACATCTTTAAAAATAATCTAAAATGTCAATATTCCATGGGTATAGTGATAAATGAGGTTTAAATTATAAGAAAATGCATTTTCTACGAAAACTTGAAGAGATAGGTAAAAAATGGTGTAATACAATTTGATAGACAACTAAATTGTGCATCTGATTCTCGTAAAATATACAGAATGTTCCATTTAAATTAAACAAGATATTGCCCTTTAAAACTAGTAGTTATTTAATATAAATTTTTAGACACTCTGTATAGGGTAGTATTTTGTTTATTACTGCAACACAATATCTGATCAATAAATAAACTTCAGTAAATATTTAGTATTAAAAACCTTGATACCCTTGGAGAAATGAAGCTTTCAAATTTTTACTGCAATTTCATACAATTGAAAATATTTCAAAAGCTGTAAGGTTTAAGTGTGATAAACCTTAATCAAATTTACCTTTATTTCAATCTTAGAATCTAAAAATAGAATAATATACAGGGTGTTCCATTTAAAAAAAATACATCTATAATATTTTTAATTATTTGGGACACTGTATCTTGTAAAATTATTTTTAAATTGTACCTCTAATAGTCCTTCAACGAACACAAAACTTACAATTTGCCAAAATCTAATCGTTTAGCTACAATACTCCGTGTCGTATGTGGTGAACCACCCTGTATATTATCCATAATTATTTTGTGGCGGCATGTACTTCATATCATCTTTGTCATTTGCAAGGTCGTCCGCAGATGTAAGGCCTTGGCTATATAAATTTTAAATAATGTCGGGGATATACAGTAACCCTGTCGGAGCCCTTTAATAATTACAATTTCATCGGAGAGTTCTGTTTTTATATGTGATTTACTTACTTGTAACACATCTCAATATAAACTTGATTTCAATCGAACCAGTACATTTTTAATAGCTCTTCCTCCTACTCCTCCATCTTTAACAAACTGATCCCCATGGATAAAGCCGTTCCGACCACGACGACTTCGCCTTCGCCACGAGGTCCATCTCGGGCCGACTCCTGGGGGACTTTCCAGTCTTGGCGGAAATAACGCAGATTAATTACGGCTGTCATCCCCCGTTACTTCACCCGACGATAAGCGATATTTAACAATTAATTGTGACACATTGCCGGCCGCTCTAATAAACGGTCCTTCGCAGAGGATTAGTGCGTCCTAGTTGAGAGAGGGCTGGGCGGGAGAAGTTAGATTTTTCTCTATATATGGAGAAAAATATTGAGGGCGATTTGCTTCGGAATTTCGATCGGTCAGTGGTGCTGAGGGATGCCGAAATTAGGAATGGAAGACAAGGAAAAATGTTTAGTTAATGTCTGCTTAGTATGATATATTTGTAGAAAGCATTAAAAAATATATTGAAGAAGTATGCTAAAGAATATATGGATCCTTAGTATGGTGGCCAGCTTTGGAGAAGAGAACCAATATTTCCTAGCTTGGAAAGGTACGGGTGTGTGTGTGCATTACAGGAGCGTTAAGATCGACGCTCACGATCGTGCTCCTCCACCTCCCTTCATTAGATCTTTATATTAAAAATTTGGCCTCTAGTAGTGCAATCAGGCTCAGAGGAACTGTTTGCTGGGCGGAGAAACTCTACGGTCACAGCAGTATTCTTGAAAGATTACCGAAAGATATTATTGCTGGACCATCGGACTATCTGACACCTAGGTTGGAACTTGGCAAGAACTTTCTAGTCAGTATTCCAACCAGAAAGGAATGGGAGACTCACAAATAGCAAGTATCTCTACTGAAGGAATTAGATATTGCGCTATTTACCGACGGATCCAAGATGGATTCAAGTGTAGTTTCGGTGGTGTTCTCGAAGGGTCTTGACATCGCAAGATCTTATCGTCTTCCGGATAGATCAAGTGTTTTTCAGGCAGAGATACTTGCTATTTGGAAGGCCTGCGAATGGTTGAGCGAGGAGACACCTTATGGGCGGAAAACTGCAATAATCACTGACAGCCAAGCAGCCATATCGGCGCTGTACTTGTCTACCATGTCCTCCAAAATAGTCAAAAAACGTACAAGTTATCCTACATGACAAGTAGGTATGATATAACCTTGCTTTGGGTTCCAGGCCACAGGAACATCGAAGGGAACGAAGGCGCTGTGAACTTGCAAGGCGAGGATCGTGCCTTGAGCTAGATGCATCAGAGGAAGTTTTTACTCCCCTCAATACCACAAAAAAGACATTTACCACCATTTTCTGTCTATGGTGAACAGTAGGTGGAAAACTTTAAGCACCTGCATTATAGCCAGGAAAACTTGGCCCAAATATGGCCAAAAAATCGGGAGAGCTCATAATTAACTCGCGTGTATCGCCAGGCTTACGGCAGTATATACGGGACACTGGCCAATTAGCGAATATGCGGCGAGAATGGGCATCCCGTTTAGCGAAGTTTGCCGAAGCAGCAAGGACTCGAAGGGGAAACGGTTCTACATTTCCTGTGCCGCTGCCCAGTTTTGTATAGGACACGCAACCGTTTCCTCGGTGGTTACAGCTTTGTAAATCTTGAAGATGTTGCCGGGAAGAACATAAGGAAAGTCACCCGTGATCTTAATGCCACCGAATGGTTATTTCAGAGTGGGTGGTATCCAAATGGCAATTCTGCTAATTGGAGTTCGACAAGCGATCGCACTCGCCACTTCAACCAAGCAACCAACCATGCTAAAGAATTATCCGTAAAAAATAGTTTTCATTTATTACCGATAAAGAATATGCAGAGGATCTTTTAAATGTTAATTAAAAAGTGCATGTGTTTTAAGGATTGGTAAATTTGGGCAGAAGGAATATAACATAATAATAAGCATTATTAAATAAATATTTTCAAAAAAATACATTGGCATGCTTCTGGGATCGATGGGCTGTACCTTTCTTATAAAGATGTAATTGTTTGCCGGGTCAACTAGTATATTATACAGGGTGTCCCAAAATTCCGTGGACATAGAATTGCCATGTTTTTTGGAATCAAAATAAGTACATTGGACATCATTCTATTCATCACCTCTATAAAAAAATGCTTTGTTTGTCCGTTAGAAGGCATCAAACATTAAAAAAATAATACATTTTTTAAGATATTTCAAGAACCTTTAGTCCAATTTGAATGAGATTTGGGATGTCTATGATTTAACATTTGACTTTCACAAAAATTAAGAAAAAGTACGGGAAGGGTGTAAACTACCCCCACCCCTATATAAATTGTATTATAAATATTTTCTCACTCAACTGACAACCAATTCTTTTTTCGTAAAATCGTCCTTATAGTAGTTACTACATTTTTTGTCTCTTGTAAAAAACGCCACAGGGTATACTAAACATATAATGCAAAAACCTATACCAAACCAAAAAATGTTTTTTGCTATGGAGGCGAAGAAAATCTCTTATGCTGTAATAATCTAGTTGTCAAAAAATATGGAATTTTATGTTAGTACCATAAATTATATTTGCCAATAAGCTTCATAAAAAACTTTAAAAAAATTAATAGACATTTTAAATTAACCCATACAGCACACTTCGTCCCAGGGACGTACATTTTATGTCCATTTTACATCGGTACATAGTACGTGCCCCATGTACCTATGTACTATTTACGTACATTGTAGGACTTCACAACGGACGTACATGCGAGTACGTACTACGTACGTATCTTGAAAATTTTTGACAACGCATTACAAAATGTTATTTAATTTTAATATCATGACTGGATTATTTTGGTCAGATATACCTAATAATAATGAATAGACTGGATTAGTGGATCTTTTCTGGGCTAACGTTAATTCAAGTCACTCTAACCTACCTCTACTTCTTTTATTAATAAATTTAACCCGGCCGTTTAAAAAAATGATTTCCTAAATTATCCAATGACCATAATGCATGACAGCTTTTGAAGAAATCTGATGAGTTAAAAATGCCAATATATTATGCAATCAAGCTGCTAAAACAGAAAAATTATGCAGTCCTATGTTTAAATTTCCCGCTAAGTTATTTGTTCCCATTCGAGACTTGTCGGAATCGATTGGCAGAGCTAGTGCGCATGTGCGACAATGTGCGAAACAACATTACACTTAGTACTCCGATCCAGTTTTCGATTGTGTTTTTGTGTGAGTGGGTGTCATGGTGGCCGTAGGCTGTTCGGTTTTAGTTTTTTTTTGTCGTTGCCTTCGTTGCTCGTTGTTTCAAGTTGAGTTAAAGTTTAATAATATAATGTGGCGCGAAGATACTTCTAGCAAATATTACAAAAGCGCAAATGTGCAAATTAAGCGGTTTTTAAGAGCTTTTCAATAGAGAAGCTCTATACCCCAATCAAAATAGACAGCCTGCTTCATTTAATCAGGCATCTTTCCTTCAATCTTGTAATGATCAACATAGCACATTAGATGTTTCAGTTCTTGATATACAGACTGAAGATTCTCTGCCACATCTTAACATTAGCGAAACTGAAACAGATAACCCTCGAGATAACTTATGTTGGTTATCAGTGGCAGATACAGAGAGCGGGACCGGGCCCCCCCTAAAATCTGTAAATTGGGTAAAATATTAGGCTTTTGGGTTAAAAATGGCGCCCTAAAAAGCAAATTCTACCTTTGGGCCCCCCCCCCCTAAAATAAATTCCTGTATCCGCCCCTGTTGGTTATCTCAAAGTGGGGAATCATCAGATGAATTACATGACACTAATGTGACTTTTATATTTCACCTAGCACAGTCACAACCTCGAATGATTGATAATCGGCTCATTCAATTTTTTCAAAACAGAGGCAAGAATTAGATATTTTAATACTTAGTTTTCTTTTTGTATTTTTCAGTTAGAAGCAGTTCAAGAATAAAAGAAATGAAATATCTATCAACATCTAATAGAAGACAGAGTGCGCTAAGAGTGTAGTTGCCGGACCGAAGCCAGACTCACGGGTGTATCAAGACATAAGGGATGACCCTGTACCTGAGTTTTTATATTAATAAATATTTTAAGCTGACTTCCATTGAATTATTTCTAATTAAATTCCTAGGTCGTATACGTCGTTGAAAGATGTCCCATACAGCACATCAAATCACATCTACGATGTGTTTACATTATTAGATGTAGACACAGGGTGACACAATTCCCCCGATGTAAATATGCTACGTTTACACATTGTAGTTCAACACGTATGCACAAAGGTTAAACGTCTGCCTCACAATGTAGCCACAGTATAGCATTTACGTATACACAAAGTAAGGGATACACAGTGTGCCGTAGGATACACAGTGCTTGTGTATTACGTTTAAACTCTGTTTACACATTGCAGTTGTGAGTACCGCGTGTATACGTATGTATATTGCTTCGTATATACATCTTGTGGTAGATAAAACTACTTCTTATGAACGAATTTAGGAAATAATACAAGTTTTGATGCCTAACTTTTCGTTCTTTTTAAGAAATATTTATTTAATGATACCAATTATATCTTTTTAGAACGAAAATTAGGAAGGCAAAACTTTGTATTTTCCAAAAGTATCTCGATCTTAATAGGAAGCAGAGCCATAGAGCTGCCACAGTGAGGGAGGCAGCTCATCATTACCATACCATCTCGATCTTAAGTTCAAGAGAAGTAGCCTTAAAATTCGTTCCATTTTTGTTTTGTATTAAATGTACCATTTTTCTTCCATAAATGGATTAAGTGGTTAAAAAATAAAATTATTATATTTCTTTATATCATGGAACGCGCAAATAACACAATAATAATAATTATTTACACTGCAAAAACCAGAAGTAAGAAAACACTGTAAAAGAACAGAATTTGTATCAAAATGTATTAAAAATATAAGTACCTAGTATAACAACATACTAAAATGGTAAACACTGGTATATCGCCACGATTTGGGATTTGGTGGACCTCGTTTAGTCATTTTTTCTCCTCTTTTCCCTCCAAGCAGTTAGTTTGTTAGCATACTCATTCATCGAGCACTCTGTTGGACTTTGTTGTATTTTATTTCCAGATTAACAATCTTACTCTTAAATTTTATATGAAACTGATTATTGAATATTAAACATATCTGTATATTGATCCATCAATAACTTACCGAATATCAGTGTAAGCAGTTCTGTGAAATGTTTAAATATTTCTATCTCTGGTTCATTTAGATTTTTATTATTTCCAAATTAAAAAAAAATTATATTGCAGAGCTAACCTCTTTATCATTATACGAGAATATTTGGAGTTTTCATTCATTGGAGTCAAAATTTGGTAAATTGGGTATTGAGTAAGGGAAGAGTCGCTGCTATAATATTAATAATAAGTGTATTAGTGTGGAAGGTGTAACAAGGTAATTAAAAACTTGTGCTTACCTTAAAATCTCTTTTAAACTACACATAAACAGAACATTTATATAGAGCTTCCGAATGATAAAACAATAATGGCTGCTAACACATACCACTCCTAGAAAGGAGAAAGGAGAGAGGACACCATGAGGACACATAAGATACACTTGGTCGGTGTGTCTACGCTGAGGCTATCCGCGCATGCGCACACCTTCATTTCATGCTAGAATGTAGACACAACAGTACACTATTACAAAGTGTCTATATAGATATTTATATTATGTGTATATGCCATATTTTTACAAGGTGTGTACTATAGGCACAACTATGATACGAAGTATTACACATACATATGACTTATACATTGTATGTCTCATATACCGACGCCAGATTTCATTATTTTAATAATTATTTGTTACGTTACAAAAAACTCTTTAGAATCTTGAGTGCATACGGTATACAACTAGTAAACACTGTATCACACAATTCTATCAATATAAACCTGCGTGTATCTCATATGTATATGTTAGAACTAGATGAACCCTTAGATTCACTTTAACATATTTTGTTTGTCATGTGTCTCCCTCGTAGAAACGTAATTTCATTTGGACGTGCTGTATGGGGTACGTCCATAGTACGTACATTGTACGTACTTTCGATCATTTTACATCCAGTTTTGGTCCGGAACAGAACATAAAATGTACGTACCTGGAATGTACGTTCTTTACCACATCCCAGGGACGTACCGGGGTAGTACAAAGCGTTGGAAAATGTACGTCCCTAGTATGTACATAGTACATACCTGTACGTACTTGTACGTACCAGGGACCTGACGTTCGTCCCAACATTACGTACCAGGTACGTCATAGTACAAGGATAGTACGTATCGTGGCTGTATGGGAATTAACGTTGGGTATATTTTTGATTGATGCCCTCTAACGAACAAACGAAGCACTTTTGTGTAAAGGTAAATTATGTCATTATGTGCCAGTTAATTTATTTTGATTCAAAAAATACGTTCTTGTTCTATGTCCACGGAATATTGCAACTCCCTGTAATAAAAATAAATAAATTCTCCAAAAATGTTTTTCTCAAAAACTATGGTATGTGGCGTTCTTTATAAGAGACAAAACATTTAGTAAATACTAGAGGGACCATTTTACGAAAATAAATCGGTCGTCGATTGAGTTTTTAAAATTTATGTAGAAGTGGGGGTAGTTTTCACTCTTCCCGTGCTTTTTCTTCATTTTTGAGAAAGTCAAATGTTCCCCCAAGCACTTAGCAAAACATAGACACCCCAGACACCCCAAATCTCATTCAAATTGGATTAAAGGTTCTTGAAATATCTGTATTAATTTTTTTAAAGTTTGATGTTCTTTAGCGGGCAAATGAAGCATTTTTGTATAGGGGTAAATTACATGCAATGAACTTATTTTAATTCAAAAAATACGCGGTAATTCTATATCCACGGAATATTGGGACAACCCTGTATAATATACTAGCTGACCCGGCAAACAATTACATCTTTATAAGAAAGGCACAGCCGTGGAAATATAGTTTTAGTTAGCAAAGTCTAAAAAATTATTAAGTCTAATGATGATACCTAGTTCTTATGATTTAAGAATAGAGTATTATGTGTTAAAATATAAATTTTGTTTCAAGTATTAATTTTATTTAACATAGTATACTACTAATATTATGCACCCAAATCTAAAAGCCAATTTAATAAAACTAAATACAAACCAATTATTACTGTAAATACAGCTCATTACTAACAGTAACTGCTTAAGACAATCATGATTACTTCCAAATGGTTGTAGCTGTCTCCCGATTGCGTGTATGTGTGTTATTGTTTATATTATAAGAAAAATTTATAGGGTGTAAAACATGACTAGGCGTAAGAACTACAAACAAATGGAGCTGTTTAATGTGGTGACAGGCACACTTTTTATTTTCTTGTTTGTGAAAGTAATCATTCTTTAAGTTTTATTTTCAGCGTGGTACAAGTAATAATGACAAAATTATTTATTGTACGTTTAACAAGAAAATTAAAACCCATTTTTTCTATTTATTTTTTTATTATCATTTAATATTCATGAAATATTATAAATGAAATATTATATTTTTATGTTCTTTTTTTCTCATTTCTTTAAATTATGAACTAACCAATAAAATATATTATACATCTCTTATTTCCCCAAACTGTTACAAATCCAAGTCCGCCATAATTTTGGTTTTTGACATTTTCCCTTCGACTTTTCAATACGCACCTGTTTCACTTTCAAGATTCTTGCTCTGCTTGATCTCTATATTTTTCTTGTCAGAACAGAAAAATATCTATCAAAAAAAGTACTAAAAGAATTATATCATCATCGGATTATCAAATTGTACAGGGTGTTTCCAAAAACATGTGCCATCTCTCGTGGGGAGATTCCCCACGTAAAAATAAGATTTATTTTTAATATCAACATAGGTCCGATTCTGCTTTGTTTCGTAGCTACGGGGTGTTAAAGTTTTAATATGTTTTCGAGTTATTATAATTTTCTTCCAAGTACTTTTAGTGATTAGAATACAATTTTGAGGGTAAAAGTTACTATAAGTGCTACATATTTTAATGCTAAAAAAGTATCGATAAATTCATCAGGGACATGAATCTGGAGTATTTTTCAAAAAAAAAAACATGTACGTCACTGACTTTTTTCTTTTGATACCAAAATTGTGTAGGCCGTTTAATGCCAATTAAAAGTTATCTCTTGATATTTTGTCGAGTTCGTCCTCCTTGATGAGATAAACGCATTTTAATTAATCACAATTATTAATAACATTAAAATAAAAATAAAATTAAGAAATTATATATTTTACCTAATTTATTATTAAATGTTATTACTATTAGTTATTATTATTATTAGTGCAACCTACAGCAATTTCTAAGAATAATATAATAGTATTTAAGATAATAACAAAAAAACTAATTTTAAAAAGTTTTAACATCCTGTAACTCTAAAACTATGCATTTCCATACCATATTTATAAGATTTTTTTTTATATTTTTTGATAAGGAATCAATGATCATATCTCATCTAGGAGGTCGAAATCGACAAAATATCAAGAAACATCTTTTAATCGGCATTAAACTGGCATTTTTACGCAATCAAAATAAACTTTTAACACTAAGAACGCAGCAAAATAATAAAAACTTATCACAAACTTAAATATAGAAACTAATTAAAATGGAAACTTAAAAAACGAAGTAAAAATACAGAAACAATACCTATTTAATAATTTGACAAAGTAATTACATTAAACAATTTTGCAGGTTGTTACTACATTTAAATTAAGGCAGATTAATAAAATTGCGTTTTTCTCATCAAAGAGATCGAAATCGACAAAATATCAAGAGACGAATTTTAATGGGCCATAATTGGCCTATAAAATTTTGTTAACAAAAATAAAAAAGTCAGTGGCGCACATGTTTTTTTTTATAAAATTATTCCGGTCATAACCCATATGCACGTCCCTGATGAATATGTCGACTCTTTTTTAGCACTAAAATATGTCGCACTGCCCACGAGAGATGGCACACGTTTTCGAAACACCCTGTATAGTAACTTTTACCCTCAAAATTTCATTGGAAACGTTAAAGTACATGGAAGAAAATTATAAGAATTCTTAAAAATATTAAGACTTTAACACCCTGTAGCTACGAAACAAAGCAGAATCGGAGCTATGTTGATATGAAAAATAAATTTTATTTTTACGTGAGGAATCCCCCCACGAAAGATGGCACGTGTTTTTTGAAACACCCTGTATATATAAATATCGATTAAATTCCGAAACTTATTAATTTCAATTTGTAAAATCGTGACCTCCGTCTCCTTTTTCCGTTTCCTCATTCACTCACATCCTTTTATTTTCTAACCTCTTGTTACTCTCATTTCTCCCCCTCTCTCGCCGTTATAATATTTAAAAAAAAACGCGCGGCGCAAAGCCTTGAATAAACAAAAACTAGCAACCCCCGGCCGTTAGGGCTGCGCCCCCCGGGCCTCGTCCGATAAGCCGTTACGGCCCCGTCCGCCCCGGCACAAAGGCCTAATTAGCCATAAACCGGCTGATTTATAACGGGCCCAGAAAATGCAAATATGAAATATGAAAATGAAGATGGCCGTAATAAAAGTGATATACGGGGCTCCGCAGGGCCATTTGTGAAGGCGCCATGACTCACTCGTCAGCTTTATGCGCGGACGTCCATCATGGGGATGACGGCCAACGCCGCCGCTGCCGCCACCGCCTCTGCTGCTGCCGCCTGGTGGCGGGAGGTGGTAGCGGGAAAGGGGTAAGAGAACGAGTGCAGGGGTGGACTAAAAAGGCGATGGTATACCGTAAAATAGTATATCAATTAAACTGCGCAGTATAGATAAATGGATAGATGATACTTTATTTATTTCCATATTGTACAATAAAATTCAACTAAAATATATTTTGTGTTCGACTCCCACCAGTTCTATAATGGTATAGGCTATTTAATTTTACCTTTATGGAAAAAAGGAAAGATAATTCAATTTCAGCAGTGATGAAATAGATCTATTGATGGAATGCGATTTATAAGAAATTAAAACAAGAAAAAAATAATCTTTAAGTAATTTATAATCTAATTACATGATATTACTTTTATATTTATTATATTAACATTTTAGTACAATTGATAATAGAAAATATGGAAGAAGCTGGTGAAGTGTAAGCAGAGATTTATGAACAAATCATAAAACCACCATTTGGTAAGTTATTAATATTGAAAATTAAAAATAGCATAAGACTGTTAGTAATAACAAATATGTTATTGTTCTAGGGCTTTTCATAGTAAAGAAATAGGTAGGATAGCATCGATGATATCAATTTAAGGATAATAGTAATTAAGGTGAGTTTTTATTTTATAAAATAGATAAATGCACTTATACTGTTGTCTTAATAATAATAAATGAATAGTACCTATAACTATTGTTACATTTACACATTATATGTACAAATTATTTAATAAAAAAATTGAAATAAAAACAATTTTTTCATGTTACTTTTATTTTTAAGAACTCAAGTGATGGAAGTTCAAAAAAAAAAGAATAAATAAAGCAAATATCTTGTCTAAACAAAGTT
Source organism: Sitophilus oryzae (assembly GCF_002938485.1). Lineage (NCBI taxonomy): Eukaryota > Metazoa > Arthropoda > Insecta > Coleoptera > Curculionidae > Sitophilus > Sitophilus oryzae. The sequence continues at coordinate 1,187,682 of NW_022146024.1, forward strand.
GAACTAACTGGAATTCAAAGGACCACAACACAGGTGTTTTAGCAAGGTTTAGCTAGAGAGTTACTTAAAAAAAAGCATGGAGAAGAGATGTACCGTATGATCGAAAAAAACGGCGTCAGTGATGGTTATGAAATGAAGACTGCTGTCATTTCATATGTAAATTTATATGGGAAATGTCATCGATCGTCATTTCTAGACAACCGGACGCCGTTTTTTTTCAATCATACGGTACCTATAAGGTACATTTTGCAAGAAATTAAATTAAAATTGTAACACAAAAGAAATAAAAGCAAATGTGAGTTGAATAACAGGTTCTATAAGGTTCCTGTTATAATATTAATGAATTAAGATATGCGAATTAAAAATTAAATAAATAGTTTGATTTAAAAAGTTTTATTTATTTTTTTACCTACTTTAGAGCTTTATTAAATACGTAATGGTTTATAATTGAAAGGATTTAAATAAACTAATTTATAAATTGCTGTTTTATCACTATTATTCTGACTTAATGCATTCTCTTCGTCCTGATGCTATAACAGAGGCTCTCTTTATTTTGTAACACTCCTTATAATGTCCGGCACTAGCAACAATAGTACTTTTTGTACCATTTCAATGTGTTTATTGGTGTTTATACCCCATACGTTCTAACATGGTAATACAAATAATCTAAAATCGAATTTATTGGAATAAACGAAATCTTCAATAGTAACAATGTCTTAGGTTATGTTAAGCAATTTTGTTAAATAAAATCCATATCTCCTCATGCCTTTGCTCATGCGTCAAATTTTTATCCAACAAATAAAGCGTTATTTGGCAGTTCAGGTCCTAAATAGGATATCTGAGGGATAAGGTTATTTTATCTAATAGATATTGCTATCTATAGGTGAAGATACACCTTTTTCTGCTATCCATCAAACAAAATATATCTGGCGGATTATAACGCGCTATCAGTACCTGAAAACACCGGGGGTAAATATCTTAAGAACGGTTGTTCATAGCGATTTTTACCAAAAGACTAATAACTATAATTAAGTAATTTTTTACGTAAAAAGTCACGGAGATGTTTTTCCCTCAGTAGTTTTATACAGATACGGACGAGTTATTACTCTTCAAAAATATATATAGGTGGCGCTCCCTATAAATGGGAGTCATATTGACATAAAAATCCAAACTTCTCATGTCAAAAAACTCCCATTTTTCATCCAAATATTGACGTTACTTCAGAAATTATTCGGAAAAAGTCGAAATGAAAATTCAACTTCTACACCCTGTATCTCCAAAACTAAGCAATTTAGGACATCATCATCATCATCATTTAGCTTATACCGTCCACTGCTGAACAAAAGCCTCCCTTAACTCTAGCCATTTCCTTCTATTTTGTGCCACTTGAATCCAGTTTCCAGCCACCTTCTTAATGTCATCTGTCCATCGACTAGGAGGTCGTCCTCTGCTTCTATAGGCCTCGTGTCTCGGTCTCCATTCCACAAGTCTCTTTGTCCACCGTCTATCTGCCCAATTCCATTTAAGAAGAAAGATATCACCGCATCTCCTACTTCTATTCGATTTCGTATGGTATGATTGGGTATTTTATCTCTAAGTGTAACTCCCAACAGGGATCTTTCCATTTTCCGTTGCATGACCTGTATTCTATGTATGTTCTTTTTTGTCAAAGTAAAGGATTTAGCTCCATACGTGAGGACAGGCAAGACACACTGGTTAAAGATCTTTTTTTTTAAACATATTGGAAGATCAGATCTCAGAATATGCTTTAGTTTACCGAATGCCGCCCACGACAAACCTATTCTTCGTAAAATTTCGTGCGTCTGATTATCCCTTCTAATGCCGATCTCATGTCCTAAGTATTTATATATGCACTTGTTCCAAAAGTATGTTATTAATGTTTGAATTTCCACTTTTGTCATGTATTGTGTCTTTGACAAGTTAATTTTCAAACCGACTTTTTCCGAAGCATCATTCAGCATATCCAGCATATTCTGTGCCTGCTGTATGTTGTCTGTTATTAAAATAATGTCATCTGCAAAACAGAGATGATTTATCAATTTGCCATCGATGTTAATTTCTGTTGAATCCCAGTTTATCATTTTTCACATACTTTCTAGCACAGCAACGAATAGTTTAGGGTACAGTGTGTCGCCTTATCTTACCCCTCGATCGATATTGAATTTCTCTGTGCATTCATTTGTCGATATTCTGACGTTTGCCGTGGCATTATCACCGTGGCAGTCTTATGATTGAGGAGTACCGATGATCGATGCGACTCTCACTTAGTGTCTCTAGAAGCTTCCACTGGTCTACCGAATCGAAGGCCTTCTCGAAATCCACGAAGACAAGCATTAGTGGTCTATTATACTCAATGCATTTCTCGATAAGTACCTTGACTGTTAGAAGATGGTCATTTGTTTATGGTCATTTAGGACATACATTTATATAAACTTTTTTACTTGTTTTTTTTCCTGCAGAATATGCTGCCGAAGTTTCCGGAATACAGTTCGGACCACCACGTATTAACAAAAATATATAATAATATTAATACTAACGATTCAAACAAATATATAAACACACAACAACACCATCAATTATACTCACAATAAATAACAGATTTAGAATTTCCAAGCAAAGTAAAACATTAATATAATTAATCGCAATACACCAAAAAAACTTACTTGTGTACTGATGGTCGTGCGCTTTGCTAACTATGTTAGCATAACTATGTTATTTTGGTGTATTGTGGTGAATTACTGTTTTATTTTGCTGTTTTAACACCAAAGGTTCCAACCTTCAACTGTAATCTATTTACGGGGATATAATTTTAAAAAAATGTAATATGTTCTATCAATTATTTAAAATGCATTCATTCTACCAATAGTTAAAAATATGTTCTATTAATTATTTAATATGTTCTATCAAATTTACAAACTATCCACCCCACCATGCATTCACTACTGATCCGAGCATAAAATTTGCATACGTATTTCAAAGGAAACGGTTCCATGTAACCTTATCTCACCATACACCACAGAAACTATTAACCGTCGAACATATTGTCGGTATAGGCCGGCTTTAGTGGTAAAACAGGAGAAAAACCAAAGTGCAGGTCTCATAAAAATTCCACCTGATTGATTTACTCGGCAGTCCGGTAGTTTTCACTGCGGCCGGGACGCGTTAACGAAATAAAATCCCTATAAACTAGCCTGATAAATGACTTTTCATAAATTTCCCGTCGCCGATAAAAATTAATTTATACTGATATCAAACAAATGCGACTCGGTTAATTATTCAGGTTTTTAATACGGACATATCTGCGTCCCACGGAGTGGACGGACTTTGCGCGAAGAGTTTTAGCGGTGACCGTGAAGTTTGTTCCATTTAAAGCTACGTCGGTATTTAACGAAGGAACATGAATGGGCACGGTTAATCGCAGGTTGGAGCAAGCAAGTTTAACAAATGTAAAGATATAGAAACATACGTAAGCTTGTAGCATTAGAAGTTATAAAAAAAATGATGGAATGTTTTTTTTTTTTATAAGAATTTTCTTTTAGAAAAAATATTAAAACAACTAATACTATGCGACGGAGCTGTTCGCCGGTGAGCAATGGGTCGTAAGCTAGTGAAAATTAAATTGTGATAATTACGTCGATAATTACGTACTGGGCGCCACTCAGTTTTCCATTTACTTTCAAAAACTTCTAAGTTGAGAACTGAGAAATCAACTCAGAATATAGGTATTACTTATTTCAGGAATTACACAAATGAAACGCTGAGATAAACTAACAACTAAGTATAATTAATAATTAAATGTTAATTAGAATAAAATAAGACTATGAATAATTTGATGTTTGAAAATGTTGGTTGGTAAATAGTATGTATTAAAATAGATCACTCAAGATGGTAGTTAAATCTGCACGCTTCTGAATATTAATATTTTATTAATTATTCCGCAAAAAAAAGTCTGGCGATCTTGGTACCAAAATATAGGGACTCTTTATATTAAAAAAACCGTACTATGTATATATCAGAAATATGCATAACATGAATAAAATATTTCAAAGTGACTCTAAAGTAATAAAATATCTAATATGCCTGAAGGGCTTAAAGCATTAAAGTGAACTTAAATTATATAATAAGAAATGATCTGGCCTTTTATATCCGTTCTGGTCACAAGCTGGTTGTGGTGAACTGCTGGAACTGGATCGTTATTATAACGTCTCCACACAGACAGGATCGGAAAATGCTGTATATTCAGGAGATTCTTCCGTTATTCAACGTGTATATTGTAGGGACAAACGTGGCCCAAATGTCAGATACAATAAACAAAATGGCACCAGAAATGCGTACCATAAAATAAAACCCTGTACAAATAGAAAAAAGGTATTAGGAAACGTTATGAAAAAAATAAAGGTCTTACCTCGCTCAGAGGGTTTTCTCACACAAATTTCAAAATGCAAAAAAAAAAACGCCGATAATTCTATCGGGTTCAGCTTCAACCACCAATATAGCGATAAAGGTAGGCACGAGGTATATACCTATACCGTCAGAAATAAAGTGACGAACAACTTCGACCGGACTGAAATAACTAGCCAGAAATAAACTTGTAGAAAAAATAAAAGATAATAACAATACTTATAATGCCATCTCGGTGCGAGGACTTAAACTTGAATTGTTTAAATAAAATAATTCTGTACATTTATTTAAATTGTGTAAATTTTAAATAAAATGCTACAAGCTATTTTATTTAGAGAGATAACATTCAATTTGTGTTAGGAAAATTCTATCTTCCTGAACTTCTTGTTTCACCGCCGTCCGAGTACAATCGACATTTTATCTGTTGATTGACTGTCACTTCTTCTTCTTCCTGTGCCCTGTGCTTAGCCGCACATTGGCGATTGTCTGTATTCTTCATATAATGTGTAGAGTGGCGTTTTCGGCTCTTCGAAATATGGTGGTTACGTCGCTGATGTTACACCAATCCCGGTATGTTTCTTAGCCAGGAATATTGTTTTCTTCCTGGGCCTCGCCGTCCCTTTATTTTTCCTCGTAGAATTAGTTTAGGAATGTAATAAAAAAAGGAAGGAAAACCTAGGATTTGTAGGAAATTTTTCTTTCTTTACCTATGTTAAGTATTTCTCGTTCATAGCCTGCAGTTCTTAAAACTTCTTTGTTGGTGGCATGTGCGGTCCATGGCACGTGTAAGAGTCTCCCGAGAGTCCACATTTGGAAAGCCTCGATGCGGTTCAGGGTTCTAGCCTTGAGAGACCACGCTTCTGCGCCGTATAGTAAGATGGGCCATATATAGCATCTTACTACCCGTAGTCTAAGTGCTAGCGGGAGACTGCGTGCTAATAGGAAGTTTTTAAGTTTGAAGTTTGAAAACTGTCACTAGCTTGTTCCATCTAAATAATCGGGAAGCTAACAGATCTATATACGTGAATTAGAACGACCAGTCACTCTCCCGTTTTTTGTCCAAAGCCAATTTATTTAAGTGTAACATTAGATCGGATCCTGTCATTTAAATATCATGTCGAGAAAACGAGGGCCAAAATATTTACAAGGAACAACCTGATGGGAAAACTGACGAACTTCACCTGGGGACCAGGTGAAGTTCGTCACGAATTTGGGAACGCTCCTGCGATGCCAAAAAGGTAGACCCGATGCTGAACCAATATGCCGTCTAATCACCGGATGTCTAAAGCCCGCATCGGCCTGACAGTTTTACCTCCTTAGCCGGATAGCTTTACCCTCATAAGGAGACAAGTTTTGAGCATGAAAGAGATACAGCAAGCTCTTTCCGACCCGTTCTTCGAACAAAACGCCGCAGGACCCAGGTTGAAATCCAGAAAAAAGTTTTCTTTCTGCCGTCCAGTGACTCTATAGCAGCAAGCATCAGCAAAGAGACTGGAGTTGTGGTCAGCAACGTCAAAAACCCCAAATGAGAATTTGAGCTAAGACAAAAAGGGAACCTACCACTTAGTGCGGAACATGTATGACCGGTGTGGAGAACATACATTGATGATCACACGAAGATTGTTTTTACCTAAGAACTACCTAGTAGATACTCTAAAGTATATTAGACCGCTGGAGGATTCCCATTCCATGTTCTTGAGTTCTGCTTTAAGTTGGTTTCCACTTGGGAAGCAAAATGGTTCCAGTTAGTGGAGTTTTCGCTACTTTTCTAGCTAGATCGTTTGCTTTTTCATTACCTTCTATCCATTGGTGGGCCGGACCCAGAGTAGAAGGACTTTATTTTCTTTGCCTAATTTGTTCAGCTTCTCTAGGCATTCTTTGACCAACTCCCATGAAGGATTATAATCTACTGGAGCAACTTAAGATGGTTGAATTTGGATCGAATGGTCGTTTGGACACACGCACAGATAAATTCATCAGTGTTCTTTTGTGACCTATGCACAAATAAAAGACAAATAATCGCATCTTAATTTCTAGAACTTTAGATTTTTTTTCTAGATTTTTAGATGCTCTGATAGATAACAGTAAAGAAAGTTAAACAAAAACGTCGCTGTGCTAATATCGCTCGATAGCTTTCTTTGAATTTTGAAAAATTATTACAGCTGGTAGCACTAAAAGTTTGCGAATAAAATATTTGCGAAAAATAAAAAAATAAAAATCTTATTTTGCATAGTTTCAAAAGTTGAAAATCATTTTCTTGGTGTTTTTTAACTTATTGTTAAATATTTTTTAGTAAAACTCGGCCACTGAAGTGAAAAAACTACGTAAAATTATGTTTCAATAGAGTTTGATAAAGAGTTAACTCGTGGTCTAAAAAGTATAGTAATAACCAACACGATAGCAAAGGTCGGGTATTTATGAAATTTCTTGAAAAAGATTGTAGTCAGAAGTATGTTGGGCACTAGAAGATCAATAGTAAATAGATTCACAGAACATATGGCAAAATTGGGATATGATAGAGCAGATAAATCTTCAGTTGCCGAACATATTATGGATAAGCATCATTGTATATATATTAACAATTTAAATTTAATTAAACAGGTTTCAAATTACAGGCAATTAGAGCAGCAAAATAAATAATTTCAAAGAAAATATGAATGCATATTGGTAGAAATATCAATCGAGTGACTATATTGTAAATAATAGTTTGGTTAATCATCATGCTGATGATTGTGACGATTGTGATAATCAATGATGATTAGCGAACACCTGTTTAGTGTTAATATGTTTTGGTGCATTATAGTGAATTGGTATTTTATTTTGAGGAATATATGCGTTTATAATTCCGGGGAGAATCAACCACTTTCAGACCACTAAGTCAGCCGGCACCGAAGGCGTTCATGAGCCCAAAGGTATCGTCAATACTCATCTGGGATACTTGGATGAACTTGGAACTCTGGGAGTAACAAACAGAAAAAAAAACAATTCTGGATGCTGGGCTATAGCGGCATCCAAGGCTACGAAAAAGCCGACGAACTAGAAAAGCAAGTATCATCGGAATATTGTCTTGGTCCAGAGCCAGTAATGGAACACCCAAAAGTATTACAAATAGTGCAAAACACAGGGAAAATCAGGGAAAAGCAGACCGTTTACTGGCGAAACAAACAGCAAACAGGCTCAGTTAGTCCTTCATTCAACGACCTAATTTTAAAACCACAAAGGAACTCCTAATGCTCAGCAGAAATAAAGTTCAGATTACAATAGGTCGCTTGACAAAAGATATGGGAGTCAGATTCCTGAACAATCTCTACCTGTATCATGTCTTTGCTGCAGTTTGTGCGATAAAGATCCTGAAACAGGATCTTTTTCTATTAATAAAGCAAGGCTAGAACCCTACTTAACCCGAGAAACTATGCTCCCATCCTATCAAAGACCTGGACAAGCTGATGCAGAGACAGGCTATTTTGAGCAGACATGAAAAGGAGACAAACACAATAAGCCTTAACAAATTAATATTAAGACAAAACAAAAAAAAAAACGCTTTGGTAATCTCTACTTGCGTAGTCCAGGACCTCGAATTCCTTAGTAAATTGCTACTTGCATTCTAATTTGTTAGAACATAAATAACAATCCAACCAATGTAGCAGTTTTAAGTTATTGTCCAAAAAAAAACAAAGTAAAGCTTCATTCAGAACCTTGCAATTATAGTGGAATAAATTAGTGGTTAAAATTACACTTTATACTTTTTAGTTTACGATCATTCACAATGTCTAAAAAACACAATTAAAATTAATAGAATATCCTAGCAACAGCTTGCGGTAGTCAGTTGTATCCATAGAGAAAGCTTAATATTTAGCTCATAAAACAGTCAACTCAGGGGCGGGAAAGTGAAATAGCAAAAGCCGTTCCACCGTTTCCACGGAAATTTCAAATAAAATAGTTCCAGCCTCAGGCGCTAGGTGGTAGTGCAATTAATTTTTAGGTTAAGAAGTTGCTACTAGTTATTGCCAGATGGCGTTAAAACAGAATTTTTTTGTAGTTTCCATAGTTTCCAACGGCCATTGTCATACTATTGTCAAATTCTCAAAAAATATTGTCGTTGTCATAGCCATAAAATAATAAATACAAGAAGAAGTGTCAAGTCAATGTTAAATTAAGGAAACAGCGTGGCTGCCTGGGTAACTAATTTTCAGATATGGCGGCTGGGACATTTGACATGACATAGACATGACAATTTCAATTTTATGAAATTTATTTCCGTTTCCGGTTTTTAATGGCGGGCTGTTCAGGAGGTTTAAATGAGGGTTAATATACTTTTTTACTCTTTCTAGTAGTAAATAATACAACAAAATTACTCAAAAATATTTATTTGGAATTTAGAACAATGTAAATATGCAAATCGACACAATTAAAGAGCTATAATCCAATAAACTACTGTATCAATATCAAATATTTAAATAATATCAGAGATGCTGTGTTAAAGTGAATTAGCAAAGTAACAGTGTATTGACTTACAGAAACTTGAAGATAAATAAATGTTTTCACAGCTTCACGGGCATAAAACTAAATAACTGGAAGCAGGAAAAAAGTAACCGGAACCCACACAAAACCTGAAATCAAAAAATATGTAAAAAACATAAATATAGGTACATAAGACTTTTGTGAATTAAATCAAACAGAACTTGAATGAAAATAAAATGAATAAAAAATATGATACATATACATCTAATACCTCATTTGTATTTTAAAAATAATCTACATACATAGATTTATAGCATTATTGCTATGAAAATACATAATAGGTACATATGTGATATGTAATTACGCATTTCTGTTCATCTTGAAGAAAATTAATGTAGGCTAATAATAGTTCAATAATCATAATTTACCTTGTATAACCTGCTTTCAATTGCTCAAAATCACCGATCAGTCTTTAAAGTAGAGATACGGAAAAATCCTTGGCAAAGAATATCCCAAGATCCTTGGGTTTAAAGCTAAATAAATATAAAAACAGTTAATATATTACCTATTTTTACATATAATATGGCCCATACCTACTACACGCAGAAACGTCGATTTCATCATTTTCTTCATGTAATTAATATCATATATACTTTATTAAAGTGATAACAAGGAACTTTATATCAAAAGACATCTTTGTACTTATAAATTTCAGCCGAAATATCAGAAACAAACTTCCAATCAAATCTAAACGGCAAAATTAAAATGGCGCCCGACCTTGCCAGAGGCCTCGGGAGCTGACGCTGACTACACAGACAAAAGACAAAAGAACAGGACGCCGACGTGCATAAAAATGTTCCGTAGCAGAAATTGACAGAAATCATATAGAAATATTCAGATTTTTGTCTAGGACAGTCTAGAAGGCCATGCTTTCTGCCTGGGTAGAACCGCGCCACAACTGTTTCCAATTTTCCGGTTTACTGTCACCCCTCTGGTCATAGCGCCAATCATAATATTATCAAATGATTATCAAACCGTTTTTCAAACTATTATCAGCTATAATTTGTTATATGTGTTTTAATTAGACAATTCCTTTTGTTTGTGGCCCTAAAAATATAATGTAAATGTTTTATTTTTGCCATCATTTAAGTACCTATTTATATTTACTCCATTTGTAAAACTTTGGGCGTATTACGTTAGTATCGTTTTATTATAATAAACGATTACACATGTTTGGCTTTAATATTATTTAATAATTGTATAAATTATACTGTTATATCTTATTTTTTACACATCACAACGATACTTGTTATTAGTATTGTTGAATTTGTGTAAAAATAAGATTTAATAATCAAATGTAATTATTTTAGAGTAAAATTCAATAAATACGCTCATTTAAAAAGCCCGCGCTTCGGTCCATTTAAAACAAGCCCTACTCAATAGATGGCGCCACTTCTGTAGGACCATTTTTCAGTATGGCAGAGTCAATTCTTTTTCTAGCTAGGTATATTCTTTGAGTCAACTTTTGATTTCTAACCACAATTTCTGTTGACGGATGATAATCATAGACCAATACTACATTCTTCGCAAATTTTGAAGTATAATTAGTGGAAAAGTCAAAGGTTTGTTAACTTTTTCTACTAATTGAAAATGACTACCACTAATTTTGGCGTTCTGAATGCTTACATTGAAATAAGAGGAACAAAAACTTCTACGTTAATTGGAACACTAATTTATTCCACTAATTGCGAGGTTCTGAATGAAGCTTAAAGTTATTAATTAATTAATAGTGTAAGTTGTATTGAAAATATGTATAATTAATTCGTTTAATAAATAAAATAAATTTCTATTCCAATTTCAGTATCGTTGTTGTTATTCTACAATGTTGTACAATTTCAAGACGTGAGCCAAAGATCTTATTTTACGTAGCCAACTCGTAAGGCCACGACGCGACGCCTTGCTAAAACGGCAAAAACTAATTATACAAATGTTGCGAAAAGTAACATTAATTGTGTTTATTGTTATGCGTATTTAACTTAAATGTGATAAGTGGGTATAATATAATTTTAAAGCCATGCTGGTATTGGCATTTCTTAATGCGGCACGACACAAATTAAAATGAAAGGCGTCCTATGGCTAAGTAACTTCTTTCGTCTACTGTGCCATAATTTGCTTCCTTTATAGTCGCGAGCTAAATTGAATTGAGCCGTTTGCGTAACTTAATTTTCTACTTTTTTCCCCACGATTTATTATTTTCGTTACGGATAAGTACGGAACGGGTTTCGCCTCTATCCCTAATTGTACGGGTTACTGGCTAATTTATTCGACGTGTTTTACTGTAATGTTAATATGTTGTACATATACCAGAAGATCGAATAAAAACAGCGTAAGAGACGGCTGGGGAATAACAAGCAATGATAATTTTGGCGAGGTCAAGCCCTAGACGTCATTTACTTAGCCCGTATTCTATTATTCTATTATTGTTTGATAGTACTGCCAGTTGGCCTTAGTTTAAAACTCGAGAAAAAAATAATTTTTTAGAAATAGATTTAAGAAAATTATTTAAGAAAAAAGGGGGCAAGGGTGTATTAGAAAGAGCATTTACTGAGTCAATTTCCGACTGGTTTGAAAATCCATTGGTTTGAAAATAAATGACATTCCAATTAACAACATCCGATATGCGGATGATACAGTGATATTGGCAGACAATTTAAATGATCTCTAAATCCTTTTGAATAAAGTTAACAATGAAAGCCAAAGACAGCTTTAAACATTAATTCTGATAATATAATAATAGCTCCCATATATAGCGTTTAACGCCTTGGGAGTAGCAAGGTACAGCTTGCCATACTAGAGCCGTTCGGTATACAAGGAAGGTAATGTGGCTAGCACTACGCTTCAACCGCCTATCATTACCTCAGGATTGTTAATCCCATGTACTCATTTAAGGCTGAGTCGACCTAGGTACCCAAACTATTTTTATTTTAATAAAAATAGTCGGCTGATGAAAAGCCGGGCGTGGCATTCGAACCCACTACCTTGAGTTTGGTAGACAAGAGCCTGTACCTCTACGCCACCGGGCACACATAATACTAAAAAAAAATTATGGCCGTTAGCAGAAACAACATTCCGAACACCAGAATTTAATTAAATGGAGAGGTCATCAAGCAGGTCACACAATTTAAATACTTGGGATGCATGGTTAACGAAACGTTGGATCCAGATCAGGAGATCAAATGCGGGATCAAACAAGCAAGAACAACTTTTCTAAAATTTCGAAGGTTTCTCGCAGATAGGAACTTGAACTTCGGCCTTAGATACAGAATGGTGAAGTGCTATGTCTGGTCCGTTTTGTTATATGGTGTGGAAGCATGGACACTGGAGGTAGCAACAATAAACCGAATTAAAGCCTTCGAAATGTGGACCCTACGACGAATGCTAAGAGTGTCCTGGGTCAACCGTGTCATGAATGAACTACTCGTTTACAACTCATTCTTAGAAGAGCTGGTCTAGAAGAACGGTGAAATCTTCGAAATCATCAAGAAGAGGAAAATAAGACTATTTGGGACACTTTCAGCGTCTAATTCTTCAGGGTAAAATTGAGGGGGGCAAAAGGGGAATAGGCCGAAGGAAGCTATCTGAGTGAGAAATATTCGTAGTTGGACTGGCATCCAGGACCTCCAAGCACTCCAAGTTGCTGCAATTAATAAAACCATTTAATGAGGAAGAAAAAAAGATGAACGCCTACGGAGGAATCTGTACGGCACCTAAAGAAGAAGAAAGTTAGTAACCAGAACACCACCTCACCACTGAGTGCGCCGAAACGACAATCGTTCGTGCCATAAACTTTGGTACGGCTGATGTAGGAGATGGAAAGCTGATTTCTGTGGAGCCGTCTCAGATACTGGCTTTTGTTAAAGTCCTGAGACAGAAAAGCAGTTAGTTGTGCAGGGTGCGGTAGATCTAGGTCAAAAATCGAGTAAACCAAAATAGGAAAACAAAACCAAACAAGGATTCAATACCGTATCAAAAGATGCGTACCACTAATCTTTGATAGAAACTATCGCAAACAAGAAGTAGCTATCTTATCTGCGTAAAGCAGCAGTGTTTACAAAAAATAACTATTTTATTTTGTAGATTTTCTTACAGTGGGAAAGTACCCATAGGACGTTTTTGAAGAGATGAATCCGTCACAGAGGTATAGACATTTTTTTTATACTATTTATTCTTTAAAACTCGTATCTCCAATCACAAAATGGCGTATACAGCTCCGTATACAGCTGTATTTTTCGTTCGACATATTTTCGAATAGGTCTCCTAAAGCCGGCTCGTTCAATTAAGACTCACCGCCGTCGTCCGTCGTTTCGACGTGGGCCAGCGACAGCCAATTTGTCGGCATCGCAGGGACGGATTCGTCCGCTTCGTCCACGTCGCCGGTGCGGGAGTCGCCCCGTCAATCACGTCTCCGCCAAGTCACAGCTCTATCGTTCAGCCGCGCGGAGGATGGATATCTCCATCTTGGCTGGGCCCGGGGACATATCGCTCATATTAATTATTTGGGGACCGTTTAGGACGGCGGCCGTTGTCAACTGGGTGACGTTGAACGATGGCGGACATTTGTCGACATTAGCCATCGATTAGCTGGTGTAAGTGAATAAAATGAGGAGAGAAGGTAAAGGGAGACAATGAAATATTCCCGGGATTTGTGGTTGATACAGGTTTTCAAAGAGGTGGAAGTAAGCGAAACTATAATATACAGGGTGGTCCGAACTGTATTCTGGAAACTTCGGCAGCGTATTTTGCAGATGAAAAATAAGTAAAAAAGTTCGTATAAATGTATGTCCTAAACGCTTAGTTTGGGAGATACAGTGTGTAGAAGTTTCATTTTTATTTCGATTTTTTTCAAATAATTTCTGAAGTAACGTCAATATTTGGATGAAAATTTGTGTTTGGTAGTTTCTTGACATGAGAAATTTCATTTTGATGTCAATATTGCTCCTATTTCTAGGGGGTGAACATTGAAGAGTAATAACTTTTCGTCCGTACCTGTATAAAACTACTGAGTAAAAACATACACATTTCCGTGGTGACTTTACGTAAAAATGTCTCTTGGTAAAAACGGTCGCTACGAGCAACCGTTCTCAAAATATTTAGAATTGAAATCAACATCTTAAGCGGGATTTTGTAATCATGACTTCACCGCTCTCATAGCTAGCTTTTTCAAGGACCGATATGTTGGAACCTTTTGATTCTTAAGAGTTGTCTAAGGTGTCTCTGTTACAACTTATTTAATGCGTTCATGTGTCGGCGGTACGGCACCCAGGTTTTGCTTCCATAAATGGTGGGGATTATTATTGCTCGATACACTGCAAGTATCGTTTTTGTGCTCAAGTCATGATTGTAGAAAACTCTATCTTTTAATTTCCAGAATGCTCTTGAGGCGCTGCTAATCCTGTGCTGAATTTCATAGTCGATATTGTCCTTATCCGAAATCAAACTGCCGAGGTAATTGAATTCCGCTATATATTCCAATAGTTCTGAATTGAATAATAAAATGTCGTACAAAGGTCAATAAATCCTTCACGACAAAGTTGCGATCTTGAACCTGGCAATTACTATCCAATTTTATTACTGCTCTGAGGCCCATACCTGGAAGAATATATATTTAATATGCCGCGAACAGGTCGCAATAAAATCGAACGCATTAGCGTCCGATTTTATTAAATATTTCTCGATATTAATTAGGCTCGCTGAGGCTACAAGCCACTGGGCTTATAAACCTCTCACGAGACGCTGGTCCGGCCGCTATTTATGCGACCGATGGTCCGTTCCAACTAAACGTATACTCTTTGTTAGGCCACCGATTTCGCGGAGATTTCTTCCAAGTGCGCGGTCGAAAGGGGTTTTTTCGTTTCGATTTTATGCTCGGCAGAAGCGTAGTTTATGAAGGTTGATAATAAAACGACGTCCAATTAAAATAATCAGATACTTAGAAGAAAAGCACGATACTGTTAAAAGAGTCCATTTCACTAGTCCGAAAAATTAGCAAAATAAGCGTTCGGCATTTAACGTTTTATGTAAAACTGACTAGATATTTTTACACAAATGAAGAAGGAAATTAAAGGTAAAGGATTATACTATATCCGTATTATAGCACATTGTTAGACAACTTCTTTATTTTTAAGATTTTGATGGTCAAACATCAACAAAATATTCATTATGTATGGATTAAATTTTCTCGAAAATGAAGACATAATTTAAAATTCCGTTGCAATACGGAGATAGATTGAAGTTTTGTGATTACAGTGATATATAATTTATATGGTTTTGTAACAAATTACTCGCTATTTTATGGCAAATGCTGAAGCTCTGCAAACCTTAATCAAGCCTTAATCAAAGCACGTGTGTTTGGAATTTTGGGTGTGGTTTAACACGACAGGACATGGGCTAAGCCTTAGGCAGATTTCTGAAATATAATATATATTTCCTTCGGACACATACCCGCTTTACCCCACCCCTGATAGCGACCCGAACAGTACATCGTAATAGACTCTTAAGAAAACATACAACTGAAAGCATAATTATACTATTCAAAAAAAAGAAATACACACAAACTGATATTGAATCACTCTTTTTTCTGACTAAACTTTGTACAAGGAAAAAACCGTATACAACTTTAAGATAAGGCTTTTAGTTGTAAATAAACATAATAATAAAAAATAAACGACTGCCGCCATTTATTTTTTTGTGAATTTTAGGTTCAGTAGTAAAATTATACGATTGTCCGGTAATTTTCATTCGATCCAAAAAATTATACTCGATTAACAGATGTACAGGGTGGGTCAAATTCGACGCTTTTAAATGGAAACACCCTTTTCTATAGGAGATAGACGAAAACTAATATCGGTGTCTGGAGCTCAATTTTCATCAAAAACATGATGTTGAAAACCGCACATCAATATCTGTTACCGTTTCGGAGTTACGGGACGTTTTTCAAAAATGTGCATTTTTAACAAATCGCTGTAACTTTTTTGCTATGGAAAATTTTGTATTTCTATGAAAACATTTCTAAAGCATCTTTTTACATAGAATTTAATGGTTTAAGTATAATTTTTTTAAAATTAATATTTTAAGAGTTATCAATAGAAAAATTTATTTTTTATTTGGGACACCCTCTACATTTTTAATTAACTGAAAATAATTTAAAATTACCTTTCCAAAAATATAGCACACTTGATATTTTCTTATAATCTCCTTCGAAATACAGAATTTTTAAAAGTTCGCCACTTTTAACTAGTAGGCTTTGGACCCCTTATTGATGATATGCCCATAATGAAACTCGAAAACATATTTTTCCAGCAAGACGACGCACCGCCTCTGAACGCTGAAGTTATCAGCAAATTTTTGCAGCCAATTTCAAGAATAATAATTGTATAGCTAACCAAGATCCCAGCCGTTGACCGTCGAGGCCGCCTGACTTAGTGCCCATGGATCTAATCCTATGGATATATGTGCGGAAGAATAAAGGTTCCTTATTCTTCCGTATAATCTAGACACGAATTAGAAATACTTAGCAGTTATGAGAGGGTACCTTTCACCCCCACTGAGTTAATGAATTCCGCGATGAATGTTCAAAAACGGTCCCGTCTGTCCATAACAGAAGACAGTCGATATATCTAGACAAAAATTAGAAAAACTTAGCAGCTATGAGACTATATTCACCCCCACTGAGTTCTGCGAGAAATGTTCAAAAACTGCCCCGTCTGTCCATAACATAAGACGGTCGATATGTCGAACACCTGTAGCAAAATCTCATATCTTGGTTTGCTATTTATTTTTATTGTTATTAGATATAGTTTAAATGTGTTGATGTTGGTTAAATATATTTTAAATTGTTATAAAGTTCTGCATCTCTCATAGCAAATATTATTTTCGTTTTAATTGATGCTCACAGCTAGATTTTTTTTGCATTACAGCCTGTGCCGTTCAAAGCCTACTTATTTAAAGCGAATTTTTATATACTCTATATCTCGAAGAGGAGTCGAGGAAAATATCAAGTGTGGTATATTTTTGGAAAGATAATTTTAAATTCTTTTCAATAAATTAAAAATATACAGGGTAAGGGACACCCCCAAATAAAAAATGAAATTTTCTGTTGATAATTCTTAAATTATTAATGTTTAAAGAATTATACTTAAACCATTAAATTCTACGTAAAAAGGTGCTTTGGAAATGTTTTGATAAAAATACAAAATTTTCCATAGCAAAAAAGTTACAGCGATTTGTTAAAAATGCATATTTTTGAAAAACACCCCGTAACTCCGAAACGGTAACAGATATCGATATGCGGTTTTCACCATCATGTTTTTGACAAAAATTGAGCTCCAGACACCGATATTAGTTTTCATCTATCTCCTATAGAAAAGGGTGTTTCCATTTAAAAGCGTCGAATTTGACCCACCCTGTGCAAAGGGGAACAATTAATATTATTACTCTCATTGAACATCGAAAACATATGCAAGGTACTGGAAACTGGCCCAGACAAAGTCGTCAAAGTCTCACAATTGAACAACGAGACCGCTGTTTTTGCCAAATTGCTGGAAGAAATCCCAATATTTATTATCCAGAGCTTCAAGAAGAGAAAACAACTTGTGGCAGCTATATGTGTGAACGTTTCAGTTGAAACCATAAGAAACATGCTTCTTGCTCGAAGGTTGTAGAGTAGGACAGAGTTACGTATCCCACAGTTCTCACGGCAAAATAAAATTGACCGGCTAAATTGGTGCCTTCAACATCAAAACTGGACAATTGAGAATTGGCGAAATGTTCTTTTTTCGGATGAGACTAGAATTGGCCTAAGATCAGATGACCATCGAATACCGGAAGAACTGTAATGTTCTGAGGAGGTATTATGCTGAGAGCAAAAGCTCCATTGTTATCACTTCAAAACACTTTAATGGGTCGGAGGGCAGCTGCATCATCAGCACAGTGCCTAGAGAAGAAGTTATGCCGCCTTAGCTTTGTTGAAATTGAAATTGACAGACCATTTATTAGGTATTTTAGAAGTTTAAGAAGAAGAAGAAAAAAAAGCCTGTAAGATGTGACAACTTTTTTTTTGGTAAGCAATGGTAATGCTTTTTCCGAAAAGTGATTTCTGATGTAGCCCACCATCGAGATGTGTATTATTCTCTAGTAACATCACCGTAATTATTTTAAACAGATTCAGTGATGAGCAAACGCACTCAGTGATGAGGTACTCTGGTGTTACACCAGCTTCCCCACAGAATCTGCATTCGGCCTTGTTTTTTTTTACTGAGGTGTTCATTGAAGAGCCAATATCCTGTTAAAACTCCCGTGAAAACCCGAGGATTGTTCTTACTTAAATCAAGGAAAATCTTTGATTTTTCTAGATTGTAGGTTCTGAGTCTTCTAGGCTCTTGAGTTCCGCTTTAAGATGGATTTCACTTGGGAAGCAGAACGTTTCTGGTCCAGTTAGTGGAGCGCTTGCTCTTTTTCTAGCTAGATCGACTATAAACCGTAACATAAGAAAGTAAAGAAGTCTGGATCTTGCCAAATTGTGAAATAGTAAAAAGATTTTTATTTCAGAAATACATTTATAAACCTAGTTAGTATTAATAGTTCACGACATACGAAACTTTAAGACCCAGCTATTTTACAACATTGCATGATTTCTTTTTGGGATGTTAACAGTTTGTAATTGAAAGATTATACAGGGTGGCCCATTGAAAACGTTCCGCAAGAATATTTTTTTTTTCAAAAAATCCAAAAACACGTCAATTTTGTTTGTAAGGGGGACAACTTTTGCCCCAAAAATGATTGCAAAATCTTCAACCCGCTAAGCGGGGGTGTCATCCCCCAACTTTTTTCAAATGGGAAGGGGGGTCAAGTGGCACCGCAATGAAAAGGGATTTTTATTCTCTATACTTTCCCGCTTCGTTTTTGAAAATCGGTCTAGTCATTGCGAAAATATGAAGGATTGAAATTTGAAAAGTTTATTTAAACATTTATCAGAGTAAATGATAAGGATAAATTCCTGCGACCAATTTGCTGTTTTTTCTTATTATTTCTAGATGTTTACGCATTTTTTCACTTGCCACAAGGTTGAACGATCAGGTGCGGCAGTTGCTAGATAGCTGTTCTGTGACTTGTGCGTTGAAGTTCTTCTCAATATCGTTAAACTGACCCACAATAGAATTTCCAAAAATACCAGCCCACACGTTCAATTTCTGAGGGTTTTGTGTGTACACCTCGTGAAAAACCCTGGGGTTGTCCTCAGCCCAGTACCGACTGTTATGCCGATTAACTACACCGTTCAAAAAGACAGTACACTTATCCGAAAAACACACATTAAATAGGAAATTATTATCATTCGCCACTTGTTCACTCATAGTTTCACAAAATTGCAAGCGACGATCAAAATCGTCTTCGTTAAGTTCTTGTACCAACTGAATTTTGTACGGGTGGAACTTGTGTTTTTTTAATATCCTTTGGACACTTATTGTACGATTCACGCCGGCTAATTTTGCATTGGCTAATTTTCTTGTACTCAGCGTACTATCCATAGCAACTTGGCCCAATACGAATACCTCCATAGCTTCATTTACTACAGGGTTTTCCCTCTGCCTCTTTTTATTCATAACGGAACCAGTTTCGCGAAATTTTGCTTCTAACTCGCGAACAATTTTGCCATATAGGTGTTTTTCAGGATGGCATTCATTGAATATCTGCGGAACCCGATTGCTTCATTCATTATTTTTAAAATAAAGTTCGATTATTTCCACTTTTTCTGCAAGTGAGTACACCATAATTGTTAAAAAGTTTAACGATATTGAGAAGAATTTCAACGCACAAGTCACAGAACAGCTATCTAGCAACTGCCGCACCTGATAGTTCAACCTGGTGGCAAGTGAAAAAATGCGTAAACATCTAGAAATAATAAAAAAAAACAGAAAATTGGTCGAAGGAATCTATCCTTATCATTTACTCTGATAAATGTTTAAATAAACTTTTCAAATTTCAATCCTTCATATTTTCTCAATGACTCGACCGATTTTCATAAACGAAGCGGAAAAGTATAGAGAATAAAAAGCCCTTTTCATTGCGGTACCACTTGACCCCCCTTCCAATTTGAAAAAAGTTGGGGGATGACACACCCGCTTAGAGTGTTGAAGATTTTGCAATCATTTTTGGGGCAAAAGTGCCCCAAACAACAAATTTGACGTGTTGAATTTTCTAAAAAAAAAATTACCCTGGCCGTTATGCCTTGTGGAACGTTTTCGATGAGCCACCCTGTATACCAGTTTAAAGCAGAGTTTACAACAGTTTAAATATATTTAATTACTACTTTTTGTTGTATAGAACACTTTACAGTATTAGGAAAATAATTTCATTTGAAAAATTGTTATTGCTAGGTAGTCAATTCAAAGCAAGAAGAGCTGCCAAAAATGGAGGAGGTGCGGAACGACATTAGCCGACATTTCTTTGGTATATTAAAATATTGTCGTAAATAAGGCGGGAATCGTTCACGCCACGTCAAGCAACCGAAGCCGAATATAAAACGCGGGGCGAAACGACCGCGGATTTGCATACGGCCGCGCCACGGCACTATCTACCAATTTCTGATACGACCGAGCCATAAAAGTAAATTTATAATTATAAGGGAGACGTAAGTGGAGGCAATACCAGTAATTTATGATTAATTTGTTTGCGATAGGGAGAAAAGGGAGGAAAAGGGAGAGATCGGGTAGAGGGTTTCGTATCGAGCAGGATCTTTCGGTTTGACAAGGGTGTCGGTATTGAAGGGAAACGCTTAAAAATCCGTGGTTCGCTGTATAATATGGTTCCTATCTTACATCATTTCAATTTTTACTGTCTCTTACGTATACCTATTAATTATTTTTTTAATTTCTTTACAGTTTCTTTTTTTACTAATTTTTTACTATTATTCACTCTCCTATAAATATTATAGGTAATATAGATGTCTGCTTTACAAACCTGTTCCTATATCTAATTTTGTATCTACTATACAGTTCATCCGTTTGTATTAGTCTTTGTTTATGTCTGTTTTACTGGTAGGTAACTGGTTTTTCTATACAGGGTATGGTCTTAAATAAGTGCAAATATTTTAGGGGTAGTATATTTCAATATACACAGAAACACGGTCTCCAGGGTGTTTCAAAAAACATTTACCAACTCTCGTGGGGAGATTCCTCATGTAAAAATAATATTTATTTTTCTTATCAACATAGGTCCTATTCTACTTTATTTCGTAGCTACAGAATTATTATAATTTTCTTTCAATTACTTTTAGTGATTCGAAAGAAATTTTGAAGGTAAAAATTATTATAAGTGTATTAGTATTATAAATTCATCAGGGACGTGCATATGGGTTATCACTGGAATACTTAAAAAAATCATGTGCGCCACTGACTTTTTTCTTGATATCAAAATCGTGTAAGCCGTTGAATGCCAATTAAAAGTTATCTCTTGCTATTTTGTTGAATTCGGCCTCCTTGATAAAATAAACGCAATTTTATTAATTACAATTAATAGAATTAAAATTAAAATAAAATTAATAAATTATATATTTTACCTAACTTATTATTAAATATTATTACTATTAGCCTTGTTTATATATTCTTAAAGTTGCCCAACCGACTAGACAAAATGTGCTGCCAACTGGAGGACAAATCGTGAACCTTTCGTGGCGGAGTCAAAAATATCGATTATTTTCGTTATTTTCCTCAGAGTAATGTAATAATATAGCCCCGGGTTTCTGCGAACTTTAATAGTGATCAGCTGATTAAGAAATTTAAACGAAACTTTTATTTTATTGTAAATTGTGGATTATTTTTGCCTGTTATTTTAAGTATCCTAAACCGTATCAACAAAGAAATTATTATTTCGATATGTCGGTACATTATTTATAATTTATGATAATGCTAATTGCTGTTAATTAATATTTAAAAAAAAGTTACATACCTATTTTAATTTGATTTAATGCAGGTTTATAAAAGAATCATTTCATTCTTAGAATATTTTATTCTAAATTGAGTGCTTTACGACTTTTATGATATTTTTTTTGAAAACATGAAATTTTTTACATTTTTGATGCCAACTAATTGGCATGGTATTATTTGTATGGAAATTGGCCAAGAAAGAAAAGAATTGGCTATAACTTGTAATTTTTCGAAAAAAACATATTATACCTATATCGCTGAAAAGCTTAAAAATGGCGCTTTTTATGAAGTCATGGCCAACTATGGTTTCCATTAAAAAAAAACATAATGTTTGTGTCATATGTCAAAAATGACAGGCTTTAGAAAAAAAACAGAAAACACAAACTCATTAGGTATGTGATTATCTACAACTTTTATCTGAAAAGTTTTTGTCTAAAATACCGTATGATCGAATAAAAACGGCTTCAGCGATGGCCATGAAATGACGATCGATGATATTTCCCATATAATTTTACATAGGTATAAAATGACAGCGATCTTCATTTCATAGCCATCGTTGACGCCGTTTTTATTCGATCATACGGTAGATTATAATGGAATTAGAGACAAAGTTTTAAAATAGCCAAAATTTGTTTTTTTCGAAATATCTAGTAAGCCTTGAATTTCTCCGAAAAATCCGAAAGGCGCATATTTATGACCCCACAAAACTGCAATTTTTTCCCCATTTAACCGACTCTATCTCCAGTAGTTTCCGAGATACCCATAGAGAACATCGTAGGAAACTCACCCTGTTTAGTATTTAGAAACTAACTATTATTATTATTTGACTAGATTAATTTGATTAATAAAACTCGATTAATTTAATTTTAAATAAATTTGATCAGATTTTTTCTTCGTATATTCTACTACCAGAAAACCAAAATTATATGATAACGCACTTTTCAACGAAGTTGAAGGAAGATATAGTGTATCTATCACAATACTTAATAGAATTACTACAATTAGAAGAAATACAAAAAGAAAAAAATACCCAAATACCTTCACCTACTACTCATCTACAAAATAAACTAATATAATCTCTTATAAAAACACTACACAACTACTTCTTCACTACTTCAACCACTTCTACATTGAAAAAATTATCAAACTTACTAATTAATCAAACAAAAAGAAAAAATAACCAAATTATCCTTTCACCTACTACTTAACTGCAAAATAATAAACGATAAAAACACTACTAAACTATTTCTGGTATTCTACACTAAACATTATAATTAAACTTAATAAAATTAATCTAATTTTACACTACAACCACTACAACTACAAAGAAATAAGGACATTTTTTAAAACTAGAAGTAACACAATCTCGATACGTGCAACCAGTATAATAGATCAAGCGGACAAAGAATATAAAATACTTTAAAAATGTGCATTCAGAAAGAAAAAATATCTCGAAAATTATCTAAACAAACATTTTTTTTCTTATCAGTGAAAAGCATCGGCCTCGGTATTCACAATGGTCGAATTGTATAATTACCAGCTTTTATAGCATATCTAATAGACAAAAAGTATCTGGTCGATTAGTAACCAATTGGCACAGTACGAAAATTATCGATTTTTATTTTCTCTGTTTTTATTGGTCGCTTCAAAATTCAGAGTAACAAAAAATATTTTTCTGTAGTGAAAGACTGTGAAATACGCCCCGCCATCTGGTGCTTTACATCCATAAACGTCTTAGGTTGAGCTACTTTAAAAATTCATATACAAGGCTATTAGTTATTATTACTATTATTGGTATTATATATATATTACTATTAGTAGAAAATAATGGTATTTCAGATAATTACAAAAAACCTAATTTTAAAAAGTTTTAACATCCTGTAACTATAAAACTATTCATTTTCATATCCATGTTTATAGGAACTTTTTTTCATATTTTTTTTATGAGGAATCAATTAAACTTTCGCAAGTTAATGATATTATTTTTTTTTAAATGTTACTATTAGACTTAGATCAAGGCAAATTAATAAAATTGCGTTTATCTCATCAAGGAGGCCAAAATCGACAAAGTATCAAGAGACAACTTTTAATCGGTATTAAACCGCTTATACTGTTTTGCTAAGAAGAGAAAAAAAAGTCAGTGGCGTAAATGCTTCTTTTAGAAAAATATACCAGTGATAACCCACAAAATGCGACATAATAAAATAGTCACATTTATAGTAACTTTTACCTTCTAAAAGTACTTGGAAGACACTATTTCTAATAAATTGAAAAAATATTAAGACTTTTACACCCTGTATTTTTATGCGAGGAATCACCCCACTAGAGATGATACATGTTTTTTTGAAACACCCTGTATAAGTTTTTTTTTCGGAAAAAAAATTATAAAAATTTAGGACTTTTTGAAATTTTTTGTTAAAAAACATAATATCTTTATAATGATGCGGCATAGGTAGTAGAAAATGTCTACACCTCTGTGGAGGACTCACCTTTTCAAGAAAGACCAATGGGTACCAAGAAATGGGTATTTCGCAAATGTAAGAAAATCTACAAATTAAAATAGTTATTTTTTGTAAACACAGCTGGGCGTTAATCCAACAGAGACTAATTGTCGTCAGTGGTTTTTGGTTTACTAATAAACAAATTTGCCTAACGGACAAAAAAATAACTAAATAATAAATAATAGAGTGTAGAATGTTTAGGATTGGAGTTAATCACTGCGACCTAATAGATCTATTGTACAGTGTCCCCTTTCTTGAGCTATAACAAGTTATAACTCATCATACAGTCTCAGGGCTCTAACAAAAGCCAGTATGTGAGACGACTCCACAGAAGTCAGCTCTCCATCCTCGACATCAGCTGTACAAAAGTTCATGGCACGAACAGTCGTCGTCTCGGCGCACTCAGTGATAAGGTGTTCTGGTATTTCTCCATTTTCCTCACAGAATCTGCATTCGCTATTGTTTCTCAGCTTCACCCTACTGAGGTGTTCGTTGAGGAGGCAGTGTCCTGTTAGAAACCCCGTGACGATCCGAAGATTGTTTTTACTTAAATCAAGGAAAATCTTTGATTTTTCTTGGTCGTAAGTTCTGAGGAAATTTTTCGAGTGGCTTTCGAGACCTTTGGAGGACCCCAATTCCAGGTTACGGATGAAGTCTTCCATGATTCTTCAGTTCCTCTTTTAGTTGATTTCTACATGGAAACAGCGCACAATAGAACGCAATGGGGGAGAATTGTAAATTCAGTTAACAACGACAACCAAAAAGAAAAGAGGCAACAAAGTAATGAGATTTTTGAATGTCCGGAGTGCGGAAGAGAGATAACATCACGTATCGGGCTTTTCAGTCACAAAAAAGCTCATGACAGGAAACGCCTTGCGTAACCATTTTCTGATGCGTGTCAAATACTCGTCAGCGAGTAATGGCAGTAAGTAAGTAAGTAAGTACATGGAAACAGAACGATTCTGGTCCAGTTAATGGAGAGTTCGCTCTTTTTCTAGCTAGATCATTTGCTTTTTCATTGCCTTCTATCCCTTGGTGAGCGGGCACCCAAAGTAGGAGGACTTTATTTTCTTGGCTTTATTAAAAAAAAAATATTACGAATACTAGAACTGTCCAGAAATCAAAACTATATTAGTTATTTACTTTAGATGGTCTGTACTTACTTTGCTGTAAATATCGTAATCATCCTATACGATACTCAAGCAGCACTAAACGCTATAAACTCAGTAACCATCAATTCGAAGTTGGTCAAATAATGTCTAGAGAAGCTCAACAAATTAGGCAAAGAAAATAAATTCCTCCTATTCTGGGTGCCTGCTCAGCAAGGGACAAAAGGCAATGAAAAAGCGAATGATCTCGCTAGGAAAGGAGCGAACACTCTCAATAACTGGACCAGAACCGTTCAGTTTTCCAAACGGGAACCAACTGAAGCAGAAGCGGAACTGAAGAATCTGGAAGACTCCATCCGTAACTTGGAATGGGTATCCTCCAACGATCTAAGACAATCGAAAAAGTTACGACCGAGAAAAATCAAAGGTTTTCCTTGATTTAAGTAACAACAATCTTCGGATTGTCACAGGGTTTCTAACAGGACACTGTCTCCTCAACGAACACCTCAGTAGGCTGAAGCTGAGGCGAATGCAGATTCTGTGGGGAAAATTGGGAAACACCAGAATACCTTATTACTGAGTGCACCGAGACGACGACCATTCGTGCCATGAACTTTGGTACAGCTGATATCGAGGATGGAGAGCTGGCCCCTGTGGAGCCGTCTCAGATACTGGCTTTTGTTAAAGCCTTGAGACTGTATGATGAGTTATAACTCGTTATAACTCAAGAAAGGGGAACACACAATAGATCTGTAAGGTTGCGGTGATTAACTCCCCTCCTAAACATTCTACATTCATTCTACAAATATCGTAATTCTTAATCAAACAGGGTGTTCAAAATTCTACGCCAAACTTTCTTAAATATAAAATATTTCTTCTGCGTTTTTTTTAATGGAACATCCTGAATATTAATTCTTTATTAGATGGGGAATTAAAAAATGAACATTTCTTGTATTTACAGTATTCCAAAATTTTTAACGGTTCCGCAGATACTCGCGGTATTATTTTGAAAAATATTTTTGAAAAATCATTGAGTGGCTTTGATATAAATTTACTGTGGAAAATGCCATATGAAATATATAGTTGCGAATATCCGCGAAACTGTTAAAAAATATGAAATACTCTAAATACAAAAAATGTTCATTTTATAATTCTCCATCTAACTAAGAATTAATATTATACAGGGTGTTCAATTTAAAAAAAAAACGAAGATAAAGTATTTTATATTTTAAAAAGTTTGGTGTAGAATTTTAAACATCTTGGATGATTTAAGATTACGATATTTATAGCACAGTAAGTACAGACTATCTAAAGTAAATACCTAGTATCGTTTTGATTTTCGGACAGTTCTTGTACCTATTTGTAATAATTTTTTTAAGACTTATTATTGAAAGACTGAAAAAAGTATAATTTTTATTTATTTATTAATATTTCTGAAACTATCGAAATCTATTTACTCATATCTTAGGATTATGTAAAGTGATCTGAAAGGAAGCCAAAAATGCAATAATATACAGGGTGTTCCATTTAAAAAAAAATTATCCCGATCCACTCACTTTTTTGTGTGACTCTATAGAAGTTAAAATATTATCTTGAAATACAAAACGCAATAATATACAAAAATGCAATAATGCTATAATATACAGGGTGTTCCATTTAAAAAAAAATCATCCCAATCCACTCACACTTTTTTGTGCGACTCTATAGAAGTTAAAATATTATCTTGAAATACATCCTCGTGCATACTTTAGACCTCACTTAAACAAAATTCTCAAGTCTTTTTATTCTAGAAGCTACAGATGCCCGACGCATGTATGTTCATTTTATATCACTCTTATCGTTTGATAATTTGTACTCAGTCCAGTATAAATTTGAAAATAAACTGCTTATTGTATCGAGTTCTGAATTCCAATTCAGAACTCTCCTATTTTTTTCCTTCAAGTTAATTAATTAGCCCACAGGCCCCGGCTATAAACCCATCGTCTCGCGGTGGCTCCGTCCATGTCCGGCCCGTATTTATGACGGACGGAGCTTGTTGCTCTCCACGGCAAAAACTCACCGCTCAATCATATTTTAGAGATTTTATTGTTCGATGGCGATGTAAAGTGGCACGGCCGATTGTGCGCAAAATATAAACTTACTTATTTATCGCTCTATAATTTATAAGACGCGTTTATTATGGCGTTGCGTGGTCCACAGAGCCGGTCGGCTCTTACGGCCCTGCAGGGGCGTGCGGTGAAATTTTAAGTTAGGGAAGAAACTTACCTATTACCTGTAATATAATTCGATTCTTCGATCACTTTCTGCAAATTCGTCAATTACGTCATTATAAAAACCTGGATGCTCCGACATGTTTCGGGGAAGTTGATTTTCGATGGACAAAAAGTTTTTCCTGACCAGTTGAATTTCTCACGAAATTTTTTATACGTTTAAGTGTTGAAAAATAGTGTTCTACTGATGAACTTCCATTGCAGCTGGCTGTGACGCGATTCCGGCGGAAATCTATACCTGTGTGCAAGTAAAGAACTTATTGGTCATCTTAAGGCGCTCTTCGATGCCATATGGGAAAGTGGAGAAGTACCTCAGGACTTCGCAACGCAAATATAGTGAATATATTTAAGAACAAAGGTGCATCAGACTGCGGAAATCACCAGGGAATTTCACTATTGGGTATCGGAGGAAACATTCTTGCAAAAATTATGTCAAACCGCCTGCACCCATATATAGAAAAAATCCTTTCAGAATCGGGTTTTGGTACAAACCGCGGCACCGTCGATTCCATATTTTCCATCCGCCAACTACAGAAAAAAGTAAAAGAGCAGTCTAAACTTTATGCTGCATTCATAGATCTAACAAAAGCCTTCGACTCTGTGAACAGAGATGCGCTTTGGGCAACTATGAAAAAGTTCGGAGTACCCAACGAATTTTTTTTAGTGTGTAAAAGCCTCCATAACAACAATAAGTCAAGAATGTCACATCATGGATCACTGAGCGATCCCTTCCTAACAAATACAGGAGTTAGGCAGGGATATGTCTTAGCGCCTCTCCTATTCAACATATTCATGGGAGCGCTCTCCATTATAGTGGACAGCAAACTGCAGGAGAGAGGATTGCGCATTATATACAGATACGACGGCGGTCTGTTCAACATAAAAAGACTCAGGGCAAAAACACGTACAAAATTCATCACATAACTTCAATACGCTGATGACTGCGCTCTGGTTGCAAACACGTTACAACAATTACAAGAGATGTTGAACACATATACCTGGGCATACGAGGCTTTGGCCCTAAAACTAAACATCGACAAAGTCAAAATAGTGTGCACTCCCCCGGAGGAAGATCACAACAACGTTATAAAAATCGGTGAAGAACTATTGAAATATGTGGCGAAATTCATATACCTCCGCAGCGCAGTTCGATTTCAGATAAGGTCAATATTGACACAGGATTAGCAGCGCCTCAAGAGCATTCTGGAAATTGAAAGACAGGGTTTTCTACAATCATGACTTGAGTACAAAAACGAAACTTGCAGTGTATCGAGCAATTATAATCCCCACCATGTTGTATGGGAGCGAAACCTGGGTGCCGGCCGCACCGCCGACACATGAATGCATTAAACAAGTTTTAACAGAGACACCTTAGACAACTCTTAAGAATCCGGTGATTCCATCATGTCTCAAATGTATAGGTCCTTGAAAAAGCTGCGAGAGTATTGAAGTCATGTTTACAAAATCCCTCTTAAGATGGGCTGGTCACGTATGCAGGATGCAAGAAAACCGCATACCAAAATCTCTGCTTCACGGTGGGCTTGTAGACGGTAAGAGGAGGCCGGGTGGACAACTGAAAAGGTACAAGGACATATTCCACGAAAACTTAAAGGGGATTAACATGCAGAATGAGTGGGAAGAAGCAGCTCAAAATAGAACTCAATGGAGAAGACTTGTAAACTCAGTTAACAGCGGCAACCAAAAAGTAAAGAGGCAACAAAGCAATGAGATGTCCGGAGTGCGGTAGGCAGATAATATCACGAATCTGGCTTTTCAGTCACAGAAAAACTCATGAAAGAAAATACCTTGCGTGACCATCTTCTGATGCGCGTCGAATACTCGTCAGCGAGTAGTGGCAGTAGTATGTTGTGGCAGGTATTGTCATAATAATTTACACAATTTCGTCACTTCGGTGTAGGCATCTTCTAGCTCTTCCTCTTTCAAAAATTGCACTTGTTCTCTAGCGATATTTTCTGCACTATTGTCATCAGTTTCGTAAATCACTTTTAGTTCAGATCGCAGTAACACTCGGTCGAAAATCCAACCATAATGAAGAAGAAGAGATTTAAAGGCATCTTCTAGAAAAGTTTTTCCTTTATATGCATCAAAATTGCAGAGCTCGAGGAATTTTAAATCATTTAAACCGTTAAATCTACAGTTTATTTGTTGTCGAATATAATATGTCCGAGAAAACAAACAAAAACAAAGATACCGAGCAGCTCTTCATTTTACTTTATAGAGCAAATGATTGTAACAGATATTTTATTTAGATTAAAGCTGCAAAAATTAATTTAAACCGAATTTTATTATCGCTATGTTGGTCACATTGTGCCGTTTTCAGCAAGGTTGTCGCTTATTATTTGACAATCCTATATATCCTAATGTCAGTTATTATTTTGTATAATATCGTGTCGTTGTTGAATCTTTGTGAGTAATTCTCTTTTTTTCGCC
Source organism: Sitophilus oryzae (assembly GCF_002938485.1). Lineage (NCBI taxonomy): Eukaryota > Metazoa > Arthropoda > Insecta > Coleoptera > Curculionidae > Sitophilus > Sitophilus oryzae. The sequence continues at coordinate 1,217,876 of NW_022146024.1, forward strand.
TATTTTCATAGTACTTTTTTAAAAATTGTACTTTAAGCACAAACAGTTCTTTTAAGAACTAAATTTTCGAGTTTTTGTATTGCATTTCCTGAAATTGTGTGTTGAAAATATGCTGAAGCATTTGAACAGTCGAGGCAAAGAGCTTATAGCCCCCCCTGATAAACTATTTTGAACGAGAACGTGACAATAAAGGTCCTTTACTACCCTTGACTGCAGCCAGAGAAGTAAGTTTGATTGATAAGCACATTACACCACTTTCAAAGTTATTTCTACGTTAGTTTTTATTAATTTCTGTGATTATTAGTTTGTGCATTAATAGCACTCTTTTACTTGTTATTACCACTTATGGCGTTGTAAGATGTATATCAATAAATAAATAAATAACCCATAATAACGCTTAGAATAATCTTCATAATGGACTAGTCTTTGCCAATATGTAATAAATAAAATAAGCTACAAAACAAATAAATCAATTAATTACTAAAATATTAGTTATTAAATTAAAAATAAAACTTTTAAATTAAGATTCATCTCATAAATCCATCACAATCTGGCAGCGCTGTCGCCATCGCTTGTCACTCAAAGTTGATGTGAACGTGCATCGGAAATTGTTTTGCGATTACCATATAAACCGAATTAATCGTTCCATATTTCAAAAATTACATTTTAGAAGATAAAGTTTAGTAATTTGTTTAGGGGAAGCACTGCTTCCCTTGCTTCCATGGACTGCACGCCGCTGCGGCCCTGTCTCCCCCGGCCCCCCGCTCTCTTAATCGACCGTTCGACCTGCAAAGCGCCTCAAATAAACCGTGTAGTTAAAGATTGATGCATAATTTATCAGCCATAAACAGCGGTGTTTATGCGACTTTTGTCATTATAATAGAGTCCGGTCGATCGGGGCTATCGTCTTTCGAAAGTGCTTTTGCCAATAAATATCCGCGCGCTCCGATATCTCGGACGAATCGCGCGCGTTTTTTATGGCTGCGGCCGCGAGATGACGCTGCTGCTGCTCCCGCCTGCCACCGACATAATTTATTTAAACGATTTTTCAGCGGAAAATCGTAAACTAAATTTCAGTTTAGTCCGAGTTTAATTTTATTGCGTATTTTCATTGCCGTTTAAGAGAATCGGATAACAACCGGCACGCAGTAAAAACTATTCGTTTAATTGATATTCATTGTATCTATCATAAAAGTATGTTAAATGTAGAATGTTGTATGGTAGAGGGGAGGTTAATTACCGTAACCTTACAGCTATTGTATCCTCTATTCTTGAATTAAAACTCATCATACGGAGCTTTGACAAAAGGCAGTGTCTGAGACAGTTTTATAGAACTTTTAGTTCTCGATCTTCGAAATCAGTAGTGCCAAATTTTATGCTATGAATGCTTGTCATCTCGACGCACTTAATAATAAAGTGTTCTGATATTTTTCCATTTTCCCCAGAAAATCTCTATTCACATTGAGAAGACAGTGTCCTGTTAAAAACCCCAGAAAAATCCTTTTTGAAGATTGTTCTTTCTTAAATCAAGAAAAGTCTTTAATTTTTCTCGGTTGTAAGTTCTGAGAAATTTCTTCGATTGTTTTAGACCGTTGGAGTATTCTCATTCCAGGTTATGAATGGAGTCTTCCAGGTTCTTGAGTTCCATTTTAAGTTGGTTTTCACTTGGGAAACGGTTCTAGTCTAGTTAGTGGAGTGTTCGCCCCTTTACTAGCAAGATCATTTGCTTTTTCATTGCCTTCTCTCTGCTGTTTCGTTGCCTACTCTGGACTGAGCACCCAGAGTAAGAGGAATTTATATTCTTCGCCTAAGTTGTTCAGCTTCTCTAGAACATTCTTTAACCAACTTCGAATTGATGGTTACTGAGTTGATCGTTGTTAATGCTGCCTTGTTTCTGATAGTTCTTATCCAAGATAAGTTGTATGAATTTTTGATAGCGTAGATTATTTTTGCTTAAAGGATGCTGGGGTGGGTGCCTATTGGTTCGGGGTATTTGGTTTTCGGCCCAAACACTCCTATCCCTATTCCTGCTTTGGTTTTGAAAGCATAAGTATACGACGTTATGGTACGGTCTTTTACCTGCTGAGCAAACGTTTCTTTCTTCCAACTGCATTTTTCTACATTTAGATTAAACAAGCTAAAGATTGATTTTCCAGTTCAATTTTGTGAATTCCAGAGACCATCGTCCTCCTTTTTAATCTAAATGCCTGTACTTGGATATTTTACTTCCCTATTCAATATCTGTCACATTTACAAAATAAATTGTGATTTAAAAGTAATTAATTACATTTGATTATTTAAGAAAATCAATTTACTTAGATTACTCTGAAACCATGTCGTCTAGTGGTCATTAAAAAAGCCATTACTGTGCAGTTATAACTCCATTAGTTCCATTATTAGAGCCAAAAAAATTTTTCTACAAAAAGTACAGGAATGGTTTATCCAAAATAGAGATATCAACATTTGAGAGTAAAAATGTTTAACTGTGCTACTTTATCACGAATATAGACAAAAATAGTCTATGTTAAGAAATATATAAGTAAGAAAGTGAGCAATTGGTTGAATACTTTACAATATTTGTCGAGGGGTGTCTCACTATTGGAATTACTTGTACATTTTCTTGGCAGTCGCTGGCAGTCATTGGCAGTCTTATGGCAGTCACCTATAATAATTACATGGCAGTCATAGGCAGTCTTCTTCATAGTTGGCAGTCGCTTAGTAGTGAAAGGATATTTTGGCAGTACGTGTACATTTTTTTACCCGAGTGAGACACCCCTCGATATTTGTATTTTCCATAAACTCCAACTAGAAAAATGTAATATGCTATTGGCATTATTGCTTTTATGTCGGTGTTACGTGCCTAGTGACAAACTTTTGAACTTGATACTAACCAATACCAAAATTGTTCAAATTTGGCATGTGTATTCAGCATACGCAGACCTATTAAAACCCTATTTACAACTTCACTGTAAAATTAACCAGGGGAGCCAATATCTGGACAGTTCAAAATTTGCATGCCATTTCCTGTTTCCAACGACGATGCACCACCCTGTAGATGTATCTGTGTAAAAATTCTAATCTATTGTCGACATAGATTGTAGTCATGCAGACGTTAAAAAAATACGTTTTTTGTTCTTTATAACTTTGGAGATAATACCCCTGAAACTTTAATTGGTTATTGTTGGTTAGGCAAACTTTTTTAGAGGTTAAAACTGCTGAGTATCTGTTGAAATCTGAACACAGTGGCATTTTGCAAAAAATGTCTCGTTTTATATTTTCATTTTTTATGTCAGTAGCAATACCCAGCTATTTTCAGAAATGTAAAAGCCACAAAGGTATATTTATATGACGGACAATGCTGCATTTAGGGTATTTAAACAATCAACGCATTCAAACTTGTATTAAAATAAAAATATAACCAGAGAATCACGAAATAAACAGGTTGAAACTAAAGCAATCAAAACTCATTCGTGCATCTTCATGTCGACGGGATAGTCACTTACTGGCAGCCCCGGATCTACAATTTTTTTGAACCGGGGCAAAAAATTGATAGTAACGCCCCCTCTCGCCAGCGTTTGCAATAAATTAATTTAAAAAACTTACAAATATCTAGATAAAAGTAGGCATTTTTCGTAAACGGGACAGAATGAGCCCTTAAGCTTCATTCAGAACCTCCGAATTAGTGGAATAAATTAGTGGTTTCAATTAGCGTAGAAGTTTGTTCCTTTAATTTCAATGTAAGCATTCAGAACGTCTAAATTAGTGGTAGTCATTTTCAATTAGTAGAAAAAGTAAACAAACTTTTGACTTTTCCACTAATTATACTTCAAATTTTGCGGAAAATGTCATTTTGGCCATTGATTAGCATCCGTCAAGAGAAAGCGTGGTTAGAAATCAAAAGTTTATTGTTTTATAAGCTAAATATTTGGTTTTCTTTATGGATACAACCTTAGGATACAACCGACTACCGCAATACAACTGACTACCGCACCGTGTTTTTTAAACATTGTGAATGATCGTAAATTAAAAAGTAAAAAGTGTCATAATTGAAACCGCTAATTTATTCCACTAATTGCGAGGTTCTGAAGGAAACTTTAGAATGTGTTCAAAAACTAACTGAGCGTTTTAAAATTAAATGAATACTTGATAGAAGAACGTAAGGTGCATACTAGGCGCTTTGTGTAGCAATTTTTTTGATTTTCAACCGTATTATATTATGATTTTGGCGCACCTTGACACTGGCGCCCGGGGCAGGTGCCCCGGTTTGCCCTCCCTTAGATCCGGGGCTGCTTACTGGTAGCGGCTAGACTTTTGAAATTCCAGCCGGTAGGCAAAAAATGAAAGCAATAATTTAATTTTAATCTTTTCAGGACCGCCCGCATTAAAACCGTATCAAAGTAATTAAATTGGTAGTTTTTTTTGCAGCTTATCAATATTATACGACTACTTCGGATTTTTCCGTTAACTGCCGGCCACCACCATCATCATCATCATTTTCAGCTTATTCAACCATTTCCAATTATGGTGTAGTCTCCCTCACAATGCTCACATATTTAGATACTCTCTTTGTAGTTGGGCCCATTGTTGTCTATTGCTGGCTACGCAGGCCGAAGTTATCCCTTCTAATTTCCTAATATCATGGTCCCATCTCAGGTTTAGTCTTCTTCTAGGTCTCTTAATTCCTCGTGGGTATCATGCTGTAATTTTTATGGTCCATCTATTGTCCGTCGTTCTTGACGGGTACCCTGCTCATTGCCACTTGAGGGATTTGATTCTATGGATAACATCTATTACCTGGGTCTTTTGTAGTATCCACTCTATTATTTTACAGTCTTTTTTGGTTATTCCCAGCATATTTTGTTCCATTGAGCGTTGTGCGGCCTGCAGTTTTCTTATAATGTCCGTTTTAAGTGCCCAGGTTTTGCATGCATAGGTCATGACTGGTAGTACACATTGGTCGAATGTTTTCTTCATTAGATGAAGTGACGTAGATTGTGACATCTAGATTAATTCAGATCAGCAGAAGATTCTAGTAGTAGAGATCCCGAGCTGTGCATTAGTTGCAATATATATACTCGTATATTATTCTACTATTTTTAGTTTTGTGTTATTTATTAGAATGTCTTTTCTGTCTACTAGTTCGTTGTACATTACTTTAGTTGCTAAATTTTTTTTGAGATCTATTTTATTTCTCGCTGTATTTAGTTCGTTAATTTGTGCTTGTAGTTCTTCGGGGCTATTGGCAATTAGGGCTATGTCATCAGTGAATCTTAGATAGTCTCAAAGATATTCTTAATCTATTTTTAATCCTTTGTTGGTCCATACTAACAACAACGTCCAACCATTTTTATCCGTAACATAAATACATTTTTCAATAAATGTGTTCTGCGTTTTACAAATATTTTGGATGGAGTATTATTAACCGAAATAAAACAAATAAAAAACATTCCACCAAAAAAACCGAAAGCTCTCCGAAAACTATAAAACTGTTTCTTGGAGAAAATAACATTTTTTCTTTCGGGAGACAATCTGGCCCGCATACGCCACAATAAACCTTCATTCCGGCTACGTCGACGTAATCGTAACTCGGCGTCGCGACGCGTATAAGGCGTCCGCACTGCCGCCCTTCTTTCTCATCAGCCGCCCTACTACCCTTACCTGCCTCCCTGCCCAAATCCACACCCTAAACTTCAAACGCATCAACAGATACAAATCACGGACGGTAAGCGCGCCTGGATGAAGACTTATTTCGGGAACGGAACGGGATTACTGGCCTAGGGCCGACCGGGATTTGGATCTCGGAGGTGAATTGTGATTGAAACCTGACCGGGCGGGTTTAAACATGTCAAAGGAAATGGAATCGCTGCGCTGAGGAGATATTTATGGTGGATACATGCTGGATGGAGGGTTTTCGAAAATATCGATGTTAACGGATAAGGAGTTGTATGGGGAATATGATAGCTTTTTGTATAGGCTTGGTACATTCTCCGCCGGTGCTGTCACCATCGGAGAATTTCGTAAACAACTAGTATATACAAATACACGGGTTTAAATAGCGAGTGTTGGTAAAAATTTATTATTTAATTATTCTAAAAGTGTTAGGAAGTAGGTATAATTAAACTAAATATTTTGATATCTTCAGAAGGTCTAACTTGTATTAAAATTTATTATTCCAGCTATAACATTTTTTTATATGAGTTCAACTAACGGCAGCGAGCATAGTTTTACGCATCGAACCAAACCAAACAGAAGAATCAAACTCATCATTACCAGAAATGTTACCCAAAATATTACATGACACTTTTTTCTTATTTTCTTTGGAATTTTCTATACAGCTCTCTGCCACTGTGTTAGAGCCAGGGTTCGGAAGTAGTTAATTAAGACGTAATTTACCTGATTAACTACGTGTAGTTTTTCTTCAAAAACTACGTCTTTTCCCGTTCATTAACTACATGAAAACTACGTTAATAAACTATGTATTGATATTATGAATATCTTTCCTTTGTATGAGGTGTAATAGAGATAATATGATGTAAATTTTATATTAACTTATTATAAGCTCACCTCAATCCTTTGATATTTGAAAGTTACATACATAGGTTACATAAACTACACCCTCTACATAAACTACATTAACTACATGTAATGTAGTTTATGTAGTTTTTAAAAGTAACACGTAGTTTTCCGAACCCTGGTTAGAGCGCCAACCACTATGTCTTAGTTAATAAATCCACTCCTGAATCTGCAAGCAGAGGTTCTACGGAAACAATGTCCAGTGTATTTTGGATTTGGAAGACTAGGAACAATGCTATTTTATACGGCATTCTCCCTAAAGTATTAATCTGCCGTTATTAAAAAACTAATAGCAAGGTTTTCATTTTTATAATATATATATTTTCCCGGCTCTAAATTACGCTTAAAATAAAAAAAAATTGAATGGATGAGTGAAAAATCTTTTCTTCAATAAATACAATAAATATAATTTATTTATTGCCAACGGGTTGCTGAATACACAGTAATGCCAATGGGTTGCTGAATACATTTGCCATTTCTGTACCCCACAAAAAATCGAGTATGCTCTGTGTTGCTTGGCCGTATAGCTGTATATCTTCGAACCATTTCCACCATATTTATTCCTTCAACATTCCCTTTCGTTATAAAAAAAATCTCGTGATATCTTTGTTTTCGTAAATGGAATAATGACATGAATGCATTGTCCTTCATCTTTAACATTTTGCAGCTGCAGATTTGTCCACTCGATACGCCGGCAGGCTCCCGCAAGTCCCACTATCAATGAAACTTTTGTCAGGAAATAAGTTTTATCATCAGCTTCCAACAAAAAACGAGTTATGTCTTCTTTTCTTAAAATTCTCGATTTTTTTGACCGAAATCCTTCCGATTTTCTTTTTAGAAATGCAATTAAATGGACGTACTTACTAATATCTGTATTTTTCTTCACTGATATAACTGAACGTAGCATGGAATAATATACCCAAAGTGATGAAGCCTTTCTATGTTTTGAAAGATGTTCAAAATATGCCAGGAGAACCTTTTCGTTACACTATTCTTGATTCCTTTCCCTTTACACCAATCTTCAAGTTTTACATAGGCTTGCTCGTACATTTGTCTTGATTTTTAGGGAAGTAGGGAATCGACAACATTTTGCGCAATGCCTTCAATATGCGAAGGGACACTTTCAGAATCAGAATCACCCATGTTAATATTATTTTTTGCTTTTTGCTAAAACTGAACGTTTAACACAAAATTGAACATCAATAATTGAGTTGTCAAAGTCAAAATGGAAACAATCAACAAGCACGGTTACCACGGCGTCGACTAATATGGGCACCTGATCATTTAGAATTTTAATTTTTATGAGGTTATCTCTGATATTTAAATTAAAACAAATCTCTTTTGATCGTTCCTCGTGTAGCGTCGTATATTAAATTTTGAATGATACACGTTCGATACGAACTTTTTAATGAAACTCATTATGATGTTCGTATCGAACTTGTATCATTAATAACAATTCTGTACTTTTGCGCTTAGGCGTAATAGTGCTTTACTTTTATGCCTAAGCATTAAAATGAGTTTTTCATGTTCTATGTCAATCACGTCCCAAAAATTAATACTTTTGTGACGTTTGAAAAAAAGTAGTTTGGTTGTAATTAGAACACAAAAAATGTTACTACTTTTAAACCTCTACTACTAGAACCTCAACTACGTTAGAATCTAGATCAACATTTTTTTATGTCCGCTGTCTGCTGAATAATTCCGTTCGAAAAGTGGTTACCCTCCCTTATAAATCTAGTGCTTTCTACACGCGTCCTTTTTCCGCTAAGGACTTGTTAATATTAAGCACCTAATTTCTGAGTTTACGTGCGACTCTTCTAGCCTATTCCGTTTGCCACAGTCCCTATATCATTCTGTTTGTCTCTTGTCCAAGTCGATTTATTTTTAATTGAGCGTCGGGTACTGATAAGAAGTCATAAAGACGCATTCATTTTATATCTTTGGCATTTTAAGGACAAGTATTTAAATATAAATTATGCTTTAAAGCTTTTTTCTAATAATTTTATATAATTATGGGCATTCAAGGCTAAGGACTCATATTTAATTTCAAGTTGGCCGATTATACATGGTGTCCCAGAAATAAGTGCAAATATTTTAACTGGTAGATCAACCTCAGAAACACGCCTATGAGGTTTTTTTCGCGAAAAAAAAAATTTGAAAATTCCAAATTTTTTGAAAAATTTTTTGGAAATTTTTTTAAGTTTTTAGTTAAAAAACATAATTTCTTGATAACATGGCAACATAGGTATTAGATTAAATTTACAAGAAAGAAAATCCAGAAAAGATCAAGTGGTTCTCAAAATTTTAGCAAAAAATAATTTTTTTCGGAAATTTTCAAAGTAAAATAACTCCGTTATTTTGGACTTATTTGAAAAACGATAAAAGAGAAAATATGTTTCTTTTATAGAGATCTACCACTCCTTAAAATATTTGCACTTATTTCTGGGACACCCTGTATAGTTGCAAAACTGAAAAGTATACCCTACTGGCAAGCGAAACCTTGGGTGTGTGTTTATATGCCTAAGAGTGGATCGCTATGGCGAATCTAGTAAGTCGGAGAGAGAAAAATGAGAAGTATTTTTTTCGATATATTTCATGCTCTGTTTGGGTTTTTTTGGTTTGACCTATTTTATATGAAGTATTTTAAAGTTTTTGTATTTAGTGTCCAAGGTTAAGTACCTACTTAACAATAAAATATGCCTCGTAATATACATACATAAGAATAATTACTTGTGTTTCGAGGTTAGGTTGCTGGCCTATTTGTAAAATCGCAATTTTTGGGGCTTACTCAACCGGGTCTCATAATGCAAATTCACCTCAAATATCCATTTAGTTGGTCATTGGCAAGCACTCTCTCATTGTATATGAAAATAACAAAACAAACATTTACTGGTCTGGATAAAATTGTTAGTTAAATAGTAAGACTCACCCAGGGGTACTCCGTCCCCTAACCACTGATATATTCTATTCAATATATCCCATTCCATATTTTCCATCAAATTCAAATATCATTCGGTTATATATTGGTTAATCATCTTCAACAACTAGCTAGTGTCACCTGAAATAGTATAGGGGCTTCCCCCGGACGCAAATCTGCCGCTAAGCAGATTCGCATCCCAATCGAATAGGCTAGGGGTACCTCACTACCCCAACGCCGCATCGTGTCAATCGAGAAGACAAGGGAGACCTCAAACTCTCAAGACCAACCTCGAAGGCAAGACGTCACAAGAGGTTTTCTTCTGGTGAAACGACCCGTTGCCTTACAGGACTTGCAACGTTTATAGTCAAAATACTTTCAACCCCCAAATATCAGCTCTATGACAAAACACAACACAACAGCCGGCCGGCCTATCAACTACTGACACGCCGCCGGCAAGATAATGTAAGAGGAGGCTTACATCACAATTTTACCTGATCACAAATATTTACATCGCTTGCCAATGAATCATACTATTTTCTCTAATCGACTTTCAAATAGAGTGTTTTAGCATTACTAGATAAATAAATAGAGAGTTTCCGAAGGAATGCATATTCTTTATTAGAATAGTGACTAAATAAAGCATTACTATAACGAACTTATTTTTCAAGTTTTACATATTTGATAAATAGTTTATTTTTACCCGATATTAATTGCCAAGCTAGCAATTTTTTTGCAACTCGCATCATGGAAACATAATATGGATCTCCTTATATAGAATTTCTTATTTTTCTTGTTCATATAATTATATATTTGAGTTTATAAGTAACAAATAGCGTAACATAATAATTTAATAACAAAAAATTCAATTACTTTTTATGTCTAGTTTGGATGTTAATGGAACCGTTAAAATGACTTTTTAAACGTGTCATGACAGTAGCTTTATTCGAGTTCCCAAAAAGTAAGGTTCTAAAACGGTTCAAAACACTGGCACAATAGGATTTTTTGCAACTTTTGACATGAATGGTTGTCGTAATTAGACTGTGCGATTGTTTTAAACCGTTCTAGAACCGTACTTTTTTAGAACTCGAATTAAGCTTATATGTTTTTCTGACCTAATTATCGTAGTTTGACATGAATAGGCTCTAAAGCTCCAAATATCTTAAATTCTTTAGATACTAAAAAGAATAATACTAATTTGGTATTTTTTTGGAAATAATTTGGTATTTTTGGTACTTTTTTCCCAAAATTGGTATTTATAGTACACCATTTTTGGCAGCGGTTTGCCCCTTGTATTTAGTCAACACGTTTAATTTAAGTCAATGATGACAGATATTGATAATTTCGATTCCAAATATCTCGAGAACCATTACTCGTAGCGATTTTTACCAAGAGACCTTTTTTTACGTAGAAAACGTCGTAAATGTATATTTTTTTACTCAGTAGTTTTATACAGGTACGGACGAAAAGTTATCAGTCTTCAAACCAGTTAAAAAATATGTAGGTGGCGCCCTCTACAAGTAGGAGTCATATTGACATCAAAATAAAAATTTTCATGTCAAAAAACTCCCAGACACAAAATTTACTCCATATATTGACGTTACTTTAGAAATTATTTGGAAAAAATCGAAATTAAAATTATTTTTTAATAAAAAAAAATTACACCTTGTATCTCCAAAAGTAAGCATTTTATTTTTATCTGCAGAATATGCTGCCGAAGTTTCCGGAATACAGTTCGGACCACCCTGTATAATTACATAGATACAAGGTATTACTTTTATTTTTTTTATATTATTTGGAACGTTTAAAATTGTATAAAAAAATATTTGGGGCGTTTAAAAAAAAAAGCATGTTCTATTTGGAGTAAAAATAATTTTCTGTGGCTCGCCTGTAATGTCAAACGTGCAGCCTCGCCACAGAAATTGTCATTTTTACTCCTAATAAAATAATATAGTATTACTAAAGTTTGATAATATAAAAAAGTCAAGTTTTATTGCAACGAAAAAATGTATCACTTTCAATCCACTACAATGTGACGACATGATATTTATTACCGGATTTTTTTCGTTTTACATTACCGAAGATATTTGCTTAATCTCGGTTGTAAAAAAGGCACGTATAAAACAGTGCTCGCAGCGAAGGGTATAAATTTTACGATGATGTTATTCGGTAGGTTTGACGACAGGTTCGCCTTCAAAGTACCCATAAAGCCGGCCGTAAAACACTTTACTGATGTAAATAAGTGTTAGCTTAAATTACTTAAAGAGCTGTTTTACTAATAATAAAAGTTCAATGGAATTGTATATAATTAGCGGTAGTGTAGCATACACAATTGGAGGTAAATAACTGTCATTTATTATATAGGTTAGTATTATTAAATGTGTGAACATAGATATAAAAATTGGTACGGCAAGAACAAACATGGCAATTTTTCAATTTTAGATTAAGTTTTGTTAATCAAAAAGTTTAAAATATTTTTCACTTTTCTGGCATTACCAGTTTAACCGAAAATTGCTGCATATACAGGGTGTCCCAATATTCCGTGGACATAGAACTACTACGTATTTTTGGAATCAAAATAAGTTCATTGGACATAATTTACCTCTATACAAAAGTGCTTCGTTTGTCCGTTAGATGGCATCAAATTTTAAAAAAATAATCACAATTTTTCAAATATTTTAAGAAGCGTTATTTTCGTTAGCGAAACGCGCTTCCAGTGTAAAAGTAAAAGTGTTTTGGTGTATTGTGGTGATTTAGTGTTTTTATTTTGCTGTGTAACACCAAAGGTTCCAACCTTCAACTGTAATGTATCTTCCAACATGAAGTCTTTTCTTTCTCAATGGAGTTATAGGTACATACAATAATATAAAAATAAATCAGTGATTCTTTAATCAGTTCACACAGGTATCTACTTCCAAAATTTACCTACAATTCTTTCTGGATCGTATACTTTGCATTTGTACCTCTAGAAAAGTTAAGCGCCGCCAACATACTATATATTATTTTAGATTTTAAGTAAGAAAATAAATTTGGTTTTCTGGAAATTACTATTTCCTAATGAAAAAAGGCACGCAGAACAATTTGACAGCCCGATTCAATAATAAAAACTTATTACTATGCCAACACATTGCATTTTGAATCTGTGATTCTCTATTTTTATCAACAATACCAATATGGGCGTCGGAGAAAGGATAAAAAATATGGCCGATTTATTTAAAAGAGCTAAGAGGACGCTATAAAACCAATATGTAAATTACATTGTTCTTATAAATCATTCGAAACTTCTATATATATTTGGGGTCAAAACCGGCAAAATAGTGTTACTATATGACTTATTTGAGTGTTTAAAGTTGCCAATTATGATATTATAGGTATAACTTATGGTAACGTTCATCACTACAAGAGATAATGATCACCTAAAGTGAGCGCCGCCACGGCAAGGCTCTTTATATAACTTGAAAGTTCCCGCCAGTCAGCTAATTCGTATCTCATAACCTCAAATAATATATTGATCTTGCTTCCGTGCTTTCTGTTTACACTATTATTTAATTAATTAAGTACCACTGCGTTTCACTTTTTTACAGTTCAGTTTTCCCATTTTAATAATTAAATCGGTACCAATAACGTACATAGATACACATACCAATAAATGCTAGGCGTGAATAAAATTTGGTTAGGGCGAATTTCTAAACGTTACCAATGGGTTGTAACAGGAACTGGTTACAAAAAGTTTTATTGCAGTGCTCCTGAACACAAATATTTTCAAGATTTTATGAAACGAACTGCAATTACTATGGCAGCACCAAGTTTTATATGTATCGCAACAAACACCAATATGGTTAGGTTAGCAAACATCAGTATGGGAATTAAACGCTACGAGATTTAAAAATTACTAACTGGAACTATTATAAAAACTCTATTATTAAACACTGATAAAAAAGATAGACTTGAACTAAAGTCGTCATCGTTCTTAAAAAAAAAATTAGTGGCAAGAGAATTTATTTTAACGCAAAAGAAAATAGTTTGCCTGAAGAAAAACTCTCTTAACTCAAGAAAATTGGTTCTCTTGAAAAATTCGAAAATTTCTCTTGAATCTATTTTCATTCAACCAAGTGCAAGTTACTTTGTTTTAAGATAATAACAAAAATACGCTAGGAAGTATTTCATTAAAGAAACATGGCCATTTTTTCAATAGCTAAATACTCTTTTGATGAAAAATAATAACGACACGCAAAGACGATGACGAAGAACGGTATATAATACAATCAGTGGGCAGTCCGATCAGTCGTACGTCGCATTTCATAGGTCGCATAGTACGCACGGATTTTATTGCTTGGAATTTTCCACTTGGAATTTTGCATAATTTGCTTTTTAAACGCATATCGTGTAACAAATTATTGATCGTTATTATCATTCATTTGTCATTTTTTATGGACAAATTTTAGGATATGTGGATTCTTTAAAGGAGTTTCTGAAAAAATGGAAATTAGAGCATTTATTTGCTATATTATTTGAAGGTAAGAGACATTTACCTAATGCACCTGTTCAGATAATGCTAGCGTGATTATAGATAGAATAGGAATATAGGTATATAGATTTTTTTATGCAAATAATTACAAAAATTTTAGAATTTCAAGTCGTCGTATTAAAAAATTCAAAATGTGACCAAAGCTTATAATTTTAATACTTTGTTTGCTTTACTTTGATTAATCGTGATGTAACATTTTTTTGTAATTTGTAGAGTGATGAACCACCCTCAAAAATATCAAGGAGTGAAGAAGCAGATATAACTACTATCGAGGAAAATAATATCACTTTACTTACTACAGACCAGGAAAACCTTAATTTATCAGAAGATAATATATCTCGTAATATGCCTGTATATGCCTGTATATCATGTATAGATTTCTCTTAGATCAAAATAAATTTTAGTTGAGTCAATGGTATTCGCTATTGGTTTAAGAAAAGTGTCTCTTTAATCAAGAAATGTCCCTTTTCAATCAAGAATTTTTGCATGAATCAAAGAGACTATTGTTCTTGTAGCAAGAACTTCTTTGCATATTAATTTTGGGTCAAGACTGAAATACTTTGGACAGATAGATTGTTCTATTCTCTATAAGTAATTTTTTAAAGCTTATGAAAAGATGCTTTGGGCAAAGAAACGTCATCCTTGGCCCTATTGAAAAGCTCTAATGTTTTGGGTCAAAGTCATATTCATTTCGATTGAGAGATCCTTTTTTTCAGTGAACTATTATATCGTGGGCGTACAGCGAAAATCCACTAAGTCACATTTTTGGTTGAATTGGATTAAACACACCACTATGTCCAGTTTTTCACGGGATGCCGAAATTGGACTTATTGTGTTTTTCATGTTAAAGACCGTGAAAAACTGGACATAGTGGTGTGTTTCGCTGTACGCCCACGATATAATTTATAGTAACCCTTACTAAAAGTTATAGGTATAAGTTGGTGACGGAAACATTTCTGGGACCGCTTCATAAACCTTCAAATTCTTGGACATTTTAGTAATTTCACATATCCACTATACAACTTTATAACAAATTATTAATTTAACACCCTTATACACCTCTAATATAACTCGCAACCTTTATAAAACCCTTATAAAAACTAGCCGTTACTTGAAGTGATGAAAATTGTTCATTGGGTAGTCACAATTCTAAAATACGTATGCGTAAAAAACAGCTTAATAAAGAAGCATTATTATTGTTGTTAGTAATGTTAAAGTTATTTAAATGTGCCAAAAAGAAATAATCAGAAATGGCAGAAAAAAATCAATTTTGTTCCCCTATAGCTACCCTACGAAAACGAGAGCCGGTGAGCGCAAAACATGGAAGGTCAGGAAAAAGTCTGCGAGCCCGCGTTACTAAGTGAGCTGTCACGAAAACCGCCGAGGGAACGGTGGTGGCGGCACCGCCCGCGTTTGTGCCACCTCCGACGCCGCCGTCGCTACCATCCTCGGCGTCTCGCCGGCCCGGATCAACAGTTTATTCAATCCGAACAGCTTTTACACGAGATTGTGGGGGTGAGCAACAGGCCGCCAGGAAACAAACCAAAGGAGAGACGTTGTCGGTAGTGGCACAGAACAACTCAATTCAAACCGCAGCCTAATAAAAATATAAGCAGGAAAATATATTTAACGGCTATCTAACTTCTAACCATTGAATATAAAGAGTAAAGCTTCATTCAGAACCTCGCAATTAGTGGAATAAATTAGTGGTTTCAATAAGCGTAGAAGTTTGTTCCTTTAATTTCAATGTAAGCCAAATGTAAACATTTAGAACGGTAGACATTTTCAATTATTAGAAAAACTTATCAAACTTTTAACTTTTCCACTAATTATACTCCAAAATTTGCGAGAAACAATCTTCCGTCAAGAGAAATTGTGGTTCGAAAACAAAAGTTGATTGTTCGAAATCAAAAGTTGCCTTTCTCTATGAATACAACCAGTGACGTAACTACGCTACGTATAATTGGTATTTGCTATTTTTTTGTCATAATGACTACACACTTTGTTAATTGAGAAGAAAAGAAGAGATCAACGGATTACGTTAAAATCATTATAAACTTGCAATGCCCGTTTGCATTTTGCAGGGTGGAAGGCACTTTATTCGTTTATGTTATATTTTTAAACTTTAGCAAATAATATTACCTCTCCGGGCTGTTCGCCGACGACGCGACGGAGAGAAGTAGGTAAAGAAGGTAAGAAGTAGGTAAGAAGTAGGTAAATGCCTGCCGTCAGTGTTGTTTTGGACGGTGAGCTCTTCTCTTCTCAGCTATTACTCATCCACTGCAGAATGTAGGCCTCTCTCAGTTTCTTCCACTCGTTTCGATTTTGTGCTCTCCTCATCCAGTTCTTACCGGCTACGGTTTGTATATCATCAGTCCATCTTTTAGGAGGTCGGCCGACTGGGCGTTTTGCTAGGCGTGGCCTCCAGCAAAGAAGTCTTTTTGCCCATCTTTCCTCGGACTGTCTGGCCAAGTGTCCTGCCCAAGACCATTTAGAGTTATCTATCCTCTCTACGATGTCCGTTATCCTCGTCTGTCGGCGAATGTTTTCATTTCTAATGTGGTCGCGAAGACTGATACTTCCATAGCTCTTTGGCTCACTCGCAACCTGTTCACACTTCGTGCCGTCATCGTCATAGTCTCCAAACCATAGGTCATGACAGGCAAGACGCATTTGTTATAAACGTCTCTTTTTAGGCTATTTGGGATTTTGCTTTTGAATATAAAGTTAAGTTTACCAAAAGCTGCCCATCCGAGTTTGATCCTTCTAGAAATTTCGGTTGTTTGATTTTCTTGCCGAGTTTTATGGCAACTCTTTAACGTTCTCAATCCTTTGTCCATTAACATTAACTTGCTCTTCATTTTCATTTAGGGTTTTAGTTTTAGACAAATTCATTTTTAAACCTACTTGTGCAGATGCGTGGTGAAGTTGTTCGAGCATTGTTTGAAGTTCTTCCAACGATAAGGCCAGGACAACGACATCATCAGCGAAGCGCAAGTGGTTAAGCATCCCACCTTCTAACCACCATCTAAATAAAATTAAAATGGAAAGAGGAGTCCGACAGGGAGATACTATTTCCCCCAAACTTTTTACACTGGCCCTGGAGGACGTATTTAAGAAGCTGAACTGGGACAAGAAGGGTATTAAGGTGGACGGTGAGCTATCCACCGGCAATTATTGAGAAGGCTAATTGTGGGTTTTATACGAGAGATAATGTTATGTAGGGGCCAGGAGAATGCCAGTGGGATAAATGCGCCAGTGTATAACCCATAAAATTCTGGATATTGATGAATTTAGAAGTATGCTGTGGAATTAAATAAGACAATAAAAAAATTTCATTAATGGCTTATATTAAATTAACAATATTGCTTACAATAAATGTAATTGGCTGACAGTCTTGTCAGTAACAAATAACTGGAATACTTATGTGTGTTTCTACTTCGGTTTAGTTGGGAGAAAGGCCTCGCCCTCTTCGCTGCACTCATCCGCTGGTGGGTAGCGTCATTGTCCGGCTAACGTTGGAGAGCTTGTGAGACTCGACCAGTCCCAAGCCGCATTTGGACGTTGGGACAACGTTGTGTCACGACCAAACGTCGGGGCGCTACGTCGGCACAACCTCGTGGCAACCCTAGTCTGCACTAGTTTGGAGAATAATTTTTGGGTCGAAACGACTTTGGATACCGACGTTGGCTAGAAGCCTAATTTAGTACAAACTGCAACGTTGTTTAAAATCCTAATTCACAGAAATACAAAACTAATATGGCGTCTAAGTCGCGTTTTATCCTAAATTGGGATAATTATAGTAAAAATATTATTTTTATGATTTAGTTAGAGACATATGTCAGATGGCAGTGAAGGAAAACAAAAGTATTTAAGTGTGGAGGATGTTTGAAGATCATAATTATTGAAACACTTTAACCGACTCTGTAACTCCGTTACCCAAGGCAAAAAAGTTAAACGCAAACAACTTTATTGATAAATGTATTGTTTCTACTTTGAAAAATACTAATGGGCCTTAAAATTAAAGAAGTTTTAAAAATTTTCTTGAATTTTTTTTATTAAAATGAGAATAATTTATTCGCAGTCGAAAAAATTGTTTCCGCGTGTATTTAGGGTCAAATATTACAAGTTAATGTATTCAAAAAGCAGGAATTGCTATTCTAGGAACGAAACATTTTCTTATTTAACAACATGGCGGCTTTCACTTTGTTGTTTTGGAGATTAAGATGGAGTAGTTCGAGTAGTCGCATACTGGACTAATAAAGTCGCAGTACGGCCTTAACAGGTAGTATACTAGTCACAAGATTGTCTAATTTAGTCATCCTAGAGTCTAGCTTGTGCCGCCCTCTATAATCTAAATAAACGAGGGAGTGGATAAACTATCTGTAATATATGTCGATGTATATTTAAATTTAGTTTTATATGTACCTTTCTTATGTCCCATTTTAATTAAGTTTTTTTTTTATAAAAACAAAAACAGCACTGAACTGTCTGACTGAACAGAACAATGAAGTGAAGATTTAATATTTATGGTTATGGTTCAATACAGTTGCAAAAAGGTAGTGACTTGACGTCCTACCAACGTAAGAATAAGGAAATCTAAACAACGTTGGAATTAGTAAAACAGACGACGTTTGCATAACGTTGGAATAGGTCCTGAAACTGACGTCGGAAAACTCTATATTGTCCAACGTTGTAACTACGTTGTCCGAATCACTAAAGATCACTTAAGCAAAAAAGGTTACAAGACAACGTTTATTCGACGTCACAGAAGCTTCTACTTCGCTGCCAATAGCTTGTACAATAATAATACTTAAAATTTAAATGACATGTATAGATAGTGATTGAAATAAACAATATCCAATCTAAATCCAACTACTAATTATAGTAAAAATTATAATTAAAATTTAAAAAAAATAGGCAATGACAGTTTAGATCAAGTTATAATTGAAAAGTTCGTTCAAATTATTTAAAGAGTATAAAGATAGTATTATGAAAAAAAAATATAAAAGAAAAATATTTTGCTCTCTCTCTCTCTCTCTAGAAAATTCCAGACCACCACAATCACTTCGGTACGACTTGGAAAAAAATTGTTTGTTGCCGTAAATTATTTGATTTAATTTGTAGACACGTGTAAAAGAATAAAAAAAATATGTAAGATTAAAACACTTTTTATTTTGAGGGGGTGGTAAAAAAACTTTTATAGGCGAGTGGTGTTTGTTCCCATCACCATCTCGAGAGAGACGATCATAGAGACGAACTCCAAACAGTGTGGGAGTCGAATTGTTACCCACTAAAAAAGTCCACCTCCGAGGAGTCAGCTCCTCCTCGCCCCTTACCCGGAACCGCCGCATGGCATTACTTCGGGTTCCTACGTGATATTGGGGTTTATATCTTATCTATATTATTTTTTATCTATATTCTATTCTATTTATTTTTAGGATACTTCCACATTTCTTGCCTTTTCATCTTTTCCTTTCTCTATTATTATTTCTTTCATAAATGCCCCTACCTTTCCCCATATTTTGCTAGTTTTGGTCATTTTCATAATCAAGGTGTCCGAAGTTATCATTCCTACATCCGACAATAAGGCAGACCTTTCGTTTTCCCATCTCGGACAACAGAACAACGTGTGCTCGGCATCGTCGATTTCGTCGCAGTACATGCAGTTGCAATTTGGTATTTTCTTTATTCTGTGCAAGAAGTCCATGAAGACTCCATGCCCGGAAAGAAACTGCGTAATGTAATAGTCCACGTCTCCGTGTTTCCTACTTGTTCAGTCCTCCACGTTGTGTATTAACTATTCTAGTCCACCTTCCCTTGTCGGATGTATCCCACTCCTCTTGCCATTTTTGATAGGTACCTCGTCGTTGATGGTTTTTCACCTCATCGTTAATCTCTGCTTTGACATATAACTCTCGCTTTTCCTCAGCTGCTAAATGCAGCGGGACCAGCCCAGCTATAACCAACACGGCATCTGTTGATATCGTACGATACGCTGAACAGATCCTTAGAGCCATTTTTCTCTGTGTGGAAAGCAATATATTTTTCGTCCGTTGGAATTTTAGTGCCTCGACACATACAGGAGCGCCGTATAGAATTATATTTTGTATTGTTACCGCAAGAACTTTTCTTTTTTTGGAGGACGGTCCTTTTAGGTTCGGAAGTAGTCCACATAGCTTTGACAGTTCTGTTTGCTTTTCCGCAAGCATCTTTTACATGTTGACTGTAAGTTAGCCCTCTATCTAGTGTTATTCCGAGGTATTTTACTGTATTAGTTGGTTTAACGTACTTCCCACCGACTTTAAATTGTATACCACCTATCTTTGTCTTTCGGTTTAGAAGAATAGCAGTTGTTTTCTCTGGCGCAACTTCCAACTGGTTTTGATTCATCCACAAGTATATGTAGTGTAAAGCCTCTTCGGTTTTGCGTATCATTCCTTCGGAGGTTTCAGCTGTGGTTAATACAGCCAGATCATCTGCGTAGCAGATTATTTTTACTCCTTGAGGCACCCTTATTTCCATTACGTCATCCTAAAGGATGTTCCAAAAGGTAGGACCCAAAACCGATCCCTGGGGTACGCCTCCCCCAACCTCTTCTTGGTGGTCTTAAGATTAAAACACTAGAAATATATGAAAATTTAAATTAGAATAAAAGTTAATACTAAAATGTGATATTAAAAGATAAATTAAAAAACTAGATATAAAAATAAAGGTAAATAGGAAGATAGAGATAAAATACGAAAAACGATAAATGCGGCAATTCGACAGATAAAAACTAAAAGAAAAGATGTCACTCCAGGAACAAAGATAATGCATCCGCGAAATAAGATAAAGATAAGGTAAGGTAAATTTGGCAGATACGAGGTAAAGATACGTTTCCTAGAGTGACCCAAAAACAACAAAAAAACAAAAATCTATCTGTCGAATGGCCTACCATAAGACACCACCTATACACGTATGACCATATTTGTGACAACCGTGCAGTAAAGACATTTGTGGTATCATCTCTATTTTTGTACGAAATGATACGAACCCGCTGTCCACGACCTAAAAATATAATTTATATGTCTATACACTCCACCGTAAGAAAGTTATTGGCATTTATTAATTGTGGAAACCTGTTCCACAAATATTATAATTTTAGAATGTGTATTTGTGCTACCACAAATACCTTGCACCATAAAAGTGTGTAATATAGATACCACAAATATACAAATTTCAACTTCCTGTATAAAGGACTCCACAACTATTGTCGAATGTGAGTATTTATCAATTAACCTTTTAATATAAACATTTTAGTAATTTCCGTGTAGGGTAGGTACGCTGATTCAGAATTAGTGTTTGTGGATGCTACATATTGCTATTTGGAATCATTGTTTTTGTTCAAGCAGCTATATTATATTATCACATATTTACCGAAAAAAATCGTAACGTACCATACGATCGAAAAAAATACGGTGTCAAAGACGGGTGAGGAATGACAATCAATAATTATTATTATGAGCGAGGTCAAGTCCTAGATCTCCATTTACTTGGCCCGTACTATTCTTTATTTTTTCATGGCGCTTACTGCCAATTGACTTTAAGAAGGTTGTAATTTATTTTTATATTAGTAAAAATTATTTTTTAATAATGCAATTTAAAATTCGAGAAAAAAATACTTTTTTGGAAGTAGATTTGTGAGTCTGGAAACATTCAATCATTTTTTAGATGTTAGAAAATTAGTATTAATTTTTGATAAGTTTTATGTCAATTTTTAGAAACTAGCGTCTAGAGATTGACCTCGCCGAAACTAGCAACTATTGTCATTCCCCAGGCGTCTATGACGCCGTTTCTTTTTCGATCAAACGGTATTTCTAACCCATTGTTCACAAATATTTAGCCAATACAACTAACGATATAAAAAAAACTTTCACTCAGTGTAAGTAGGGTTTCCAATTATTTCAAATCTCGGAATAAGAACCTATAATCTCGGAATCGTGGGGATCAGAATGAGAAATTTAATCTAAAGAAATATTTAATAAAAATGCAGCTACATAATATATCAAAAAGAAAATGAGGAAAGAGCTTTATTAAAATAGAATAAACAAAGTAATATTCCATATGTAGTTAGTAAAAAAAAATAAAATTCTTGTTGCAAAAAAAAATATAGCAACACGAAAATATAACACTTAGATATTGACGTTCGGCTTATAGCGCTTTCAGATGGAGCGGACCGTCCGCGCGGATGTTTTTTCAACATCCGGACGGAGCATATGCGACCCATGTGAAATTATGTTCATTTAAATTCATGGAACTGGCGGACGGTCCGCGCGGACGCTCCGCTCCATCTGAAAGGGCTGTAATGGAACTCGCGGACGGTACGCGCGGACGCTCCGCTCTATCTGAAAATGCTGTAACAGCGCTTTCAGGACTCAGCGCAACCGTACGCGCGGAGCGTCCGCACGGATATTTTTTCAAGATAAGATAGCCGTCGACGATTTGATCCGGACGGAGCATACGCGCGACCCATGTAAAATTGTTCATTTGAACTAGTGGAACACGCGGACGGTATGCGCGGACGCACCGCTCCATCTGAAAGCGCTGTTAGTATAAATAAAATATGATATTTGAAAGACTAACTCGAATCATTTTAGATTGGGCATTAAAAGTTTTCGACATTTTCGGAATCCCGGGATTTAATATCGGTATTTCGGGGATAAATATACACCGGGCACCCGGTTAGGAAACCCTACGCGACCGACTATCATATCATTTAGAATACGTCGGGATTTTCCTCGCGGAAAATTTTAATATGATATGGTAATAATATATAACTAATATACACTATGTGTCCGGATTGTCTTTACAAGAGGAAAAACATATTTATTATTAATATTTTGAGAAAAATGCATTCTTAATAAAAATTTTTGCTTGTTCTAAAATGGTTAATCCCGTTTGAAAATGATAAACATGAAAATATCGTTGATTTTTTCTAAGCCCTAAAAATGAAAACGAGTTTTTATGGTACGAGTAATATAATTTAGATTTCATTCTTTGATAGATGAGAATTATGAATTTTGATTAATGACATATGTTTTGCTATTGTTAAGGTATCACATTTTTCGATAACCATTATCATCCTTTCCGTAGCATTGAACTAAATAAGTTTTGTGTTTCTTTATCATTTTAAAACGCAAAAAATATGACGCTAATGAAAATTCTATCAATAACAACAAAGAACGAAAACCATAGAAACGCGTTTTGATTTTTAGAACTTTAGACAAAAAATTCAACCATATTTTCATTTTTTTTTAATTTTCTCTAAAACGGTATGGAAATTTGGAAAATTATAAACGGGATTAACCATTTTAGAACAAGCAAAAATTTTTATGAAGAATGCATTTTTCTCAAAATATCAATAATAAAAAAGTTTTTTTCCTCTTGTAAAGACAATCCGGGGACATACTGTATAATTAACATTTTAATAATATATTATGATATAAGTGTGTTCCTCAATGAGATTTAGAGGCGACTCTTGAGTTAATTTTCCGCCAAAAGGATTCTAGGAACCTTGTCCACTCTGTATCTCAGTTATCAAGTTGATAGGTTTAGGAAATAGTTTCCTGTGAAGTTTTTTTTCTTAAAATTAACCAATAATTTCCCCCGTGAACCTAACTATATCATTAAGAAACACCCTATATATATTTTTATTAAATATTCTAGGATTTATTATGTAGTTTTTTTGGCGCATTTATATTTATACAAAGGGGTACCTGAAAGACAAGATAAAACCGATCAAAATTGAATTGTTTTAAATGGAGAAACTCATAGCAGATATTGATTCTAAAAAAATTTCTTGATTTGATTCTAATCAAATTTTTTTAGAATTTTCATTTAACGTACCATACACTGATTCAATTACTTTTGAATTATTCATGTTTGAAAATTATATTTTTTTAGTATTTCTTAGATTTGTCTATACCATTAAAATATTAACAGCCAAACCAGGTTGTGTCTATGTTCTTATATCGTTATTTAAAAGTCTTTCATAAGGCACATGAACTGCTTTTCAAAATCTGAAAATGTAAATTTTCAAATGTAATTAATTAAAAACAGTACAATAATTATTCATAATATTAAGTTAAATGAATAATACTTATTTTTAATTAAAATCATAATATATCAAAATACGGGGTGTTCCATTTAAAAATGCATTTGTGTTTGTTCATGCGCAGCTAAATGATTGAAAATCTACCTTATACAGGATGTTTCCTCTCATACATAGCTCCAAGGAGAACGGTAGTTTATATCGAAATGAGATTTTGGTATCAAAGTTGTGTTTTTTCTGACGGAACACCCTATATATATTAATTGATTTTTGATTCTAGCAAATAAAAATAAAGGTGAGTTTTATTAAAGAATCTAAGGATTTTGACATATTTCACATTTTTTGAAAACGAAGAGTAAATTTTAAATTTCCCAGATAACAGCTACCTAAATTTTAGTTGATCTTGTATAGCCTGGATATTTTTTTTTACAGTAACTATTGTATGTTAAACCAAATTGAAATTTGACTCGAAAAGTTATACACAGTGAAACCAAATTAATATGGAACATTAGTCACTTTTAAAAGCAAGTTACTCCTTATTTTTTAAAAGGAACATCCAGTAACATTTTTCCGGTGTTCAATGGGGAATTTGTAATTAATTAATAATTTGTTGTTTCTTCAAAATATTATTAAGGTTGCCAACCCCTTAGACAAAGATTTTCTTAGATATTTTATTTTTTATGATTTTACGTCGTAGATCTTTATTATTTGAAAAAATCTAGGGTGGCTGTGTGATATTACCTTTTGTTAATTTAACAAAAATTAAAGATTGTAGAGTAAAATACTCAACGGTAATAAAAAGATACACGTTTAAAACATATTTTAATTATGACAGAATTAAAACTAGACATAAACCTATAATTATGTGACAAAAATGAAATCTAATGCTCAAAATGCTTCCTTTCCTGTTAATTGCATAAAATAATTGTCTTTTCAAAAGGATCTTTTCGTTTTAAAAGGCATATGTGGAGTTCTGCCTAGAAGAGCAGCTACAATAATTTCTCTCATGTTGTCGACAATAGTTGGTCGAGTTTTGTAAACACTGTCTTTAACATATCCCCATAAAAAAACAGACTAGATAAAATCAGAAACATTTAAGTATTCTATTAATTGGTGAATGCACACTGCAAATGCAACCTAACTTAACAACACCAACTAATAGAATCATATCAATTCTCTCTGATGTAGGATAAGTTTGCATTTTCGGCAAATTTCTGAGATTTTTTTTTATTTTAACTGACACAAAATGATAACTAGTTGTTAAAGTTGGATTAATTAGACAGCTATGTAGAAGTAACGACAGACATATCAGAGCCACCTAGATTTTATCAAATAATAAAGATCTACTTAGATTAAATCATGTAAATGAAAATATCTAGGAAAATCTTTGTTTGAGGGGTAGGCAACCTTAACAGTATTTTGAAGAGACATGAATTCTCCATTGAATATCTGAATAATACATTGGGTGGTCCATTTAAAATAAAAGAGTAACATTCTTTTAAAGGTGATCAGTGTTCAATATTAATTTTGTCTCCCCTGTATAACTTTTTGGATCAAGTTTTAATTTGATTTAAAGTACAATAGTTAATTTAACTATATATTAGGCTATACCGGGTAAATTCCAATTTAGGTAGCTTT
This sequence comes from Sitophilus oryzae, assembly GCF_002938485.1. Classification (NCBI taxonomy): domain Eukaryota; kingdom Metazoa; phylum Arthropoda; class Insecta; order Coleoptera; family Curculionidae; genus Sitophilus; species Sitophilus oryzae. Next base: position 1,243,625 of record NW_022146024.1, read on the forward strand.
TATTGTAATTTAAAAATTGTTCTTTATTTCTAGAAAATGTTAAATATGTCAAAAACCTTATATTTTAGTCATATATAATAATTCTCTGTAATATTCTCTTATAAAACTCACCTTTATTTTTCTCCCAGAATCTGAAAATCGATTAATATATAGGGTACATATATAATACATTACAAAAAATACAACTTTGATATGTAACTTTTTTGGGTGACACCCTGTAGAACTCTCTATATTTTTAAAAAGTGCTCTGAATTAAACTACATATGCTCACAAATTTTCATTTCAATACAAACTGTCGTTCTCCTTAGAGCCTCCGCGGCGTATGAGAGGCGCCACCCTGTACATTCCCAAATATTTTTTAAAAATTTGGGACGCAACAGAAAACATAAAAGAATAGAAATTAAATAATATGGTGTGTATTCTGAATCGGTACTTTTCGGGAATGTACGTATCTAAACGCCGGGTTTACCACAAATATGAGTGTGTATAAAAATGTAGATGGCGCTGCGATACAGTGAAGTTTAGGTTACCACAATTCTGAAAGTGTGTGATACCAATAAATATTATGATTTGTGAAATTACACACGTAATTTTTCGGATCTAGCCGACCAGACTAATTTTGACCCGAGGATATCGAATTTGCTATCAGAAAATTGTGGTATACGCGTGTATGTATACCATAATTGAGACGTATGTCACAAATACTACTACTGCACACACAAGGTGTCACAAATATGGTCACACATACACACCACTACAGGGTTCAGATAAAACAGAAAAAAGATAAAATAGAAAAATGATAAAATAGAAAAAAGGAATTTAAAGTTAGAAGATAATTAAATAATTAAATCAAATAATTAAATCATATTAGATAGTAAGAAATGTTTAAAAAAAAATAAAACTAATAAATAAATTCCAAGTCGTACCTCGTGCCGGTGTCTGGAAAAAAAACGCTAGGTAAGCTTAAGCAAAGAAGATCGAGATGAGAGAAAGATATTTTCGGCAAAACAAAAAAGTCCCTTTATAGAATTCTCCCATTCATTTAGACATGCGTTAAGTACCAAATGTCAATATAAAAATTCTATAATTAATAGTAAAAATAATAGATACGATAAAATTTCTTACATACCTTAAAAAAATATGCGTCTAACAACTGCATCTTTATTATTTAACACCAAACAAAATATAAATAATAAACCTTCGTTTTCATTAAAAATAAACAAATTATAATCGATAACCGATAGGCAACCAGAAAATAAATAAAATATTTAAACAATTTAAACTAACAACCATCGCTAGTGATGTGTACCACTATCGAGGTTCCGCAAAAAATCGATAATATATAAAAAAACGTATAAACGATATAGAAAGAAAAATGTAACAAAAATATTTTCGTTACAAGTGATGTTAGCGTTGAAAGAGGATTATTGATATTTGCTAATTTTTTTGTCAGAATGACTGCAAATTTTGTTAATTGTGTAAAAAGAAATCAAAAGATTATATTAATATGATTATAAATTGGCAATGCCTATTTGCATTTTGCAGGTTGGAAGGCACCTTATCTATTTATGGTTATCCAGTATGGTACATTATGCTTATCTTTAAACTTTGCAGGTAATATTACCTTTCGGAAATATACATAAAATTTTTAATTTTAATTTAATAATACTAATTCCATTTGGCTTACCATTATTTTTTAAAGCAAAGTACACTTTACTAATTTGTCAAAAGCTTTTGAACATGATTCCTTAAAATTCTTTATTAGACACCCCGCAAAGATAAAACCCAAAATGCTCTTCCGGATTTGCCCGAGATCGCTTTGCCGACACCTGATCTCTCCGTCGCCGTGTAAAAGCCGACCGCCACTTCCGTCACTCAGCTTCGCTTTCTCATAATTAGTGGCCCATTATCGTTGCGGCCACGACCAAAAAAGATGCAGGGCTGAAATCCGGAGAGGATGCCCCGAACCATCGTCATCCCTATGCCTAAGAGCGACCCTTGTTTACGGTGGTGGCGTTAACGACGTTACGTCAAATTACATCAATTAACGGTAAGTATGTGTCGGGCCGTTCGACGACGACGGAGGCAAGAAGTAGGCAAATGCCTGCCGTCAGTGTTGTTTAGGACGGTGAGCTATCCACCGTCAATAATTAAGAAGGAGAATTGTGGGTTTTATACGAGAGAAAATGTTGTGTAGAGGCCAGGAGATGTTAGTGGGATAAATGCGCCAGTGGCGTCAGACTATAGTCGTCAATTTTTAGTTTACTACTGGAAATTGAAAGAGGATCATTAATATTTGCTAATTTTTGTCATAATGACTGCTAATTTTGTTAATTGTGTAATTTTGTCACATTTTGTTAATTGTAATTTTTTCACTTTCTTAAAATGAGTGGAAGGGGTTGAAATAAACTACCCCTATCATTCTTGTTAACGAAATTTAAAGAAAAATCTTATCAAACACATGCAAAAAAATTAATTTGGATAGTGTTGCGGACCCGTGTGGACTCGACCTAACCTAACTATATGTCCCGCCCTCAGATGACCTTAACATCGCATTAAAGAATAGACACCGTAATGATTCATTCGTTCGAGAAGAATCGAGTCCCACTGGAATGGACTAGTACATACGAGAACATTCGAAAACCTTCTCTACGCACCTAACGATCTATGGACTATTCTAGAGTTCTTTACCTGTCGGTATAAAAGCCGGCGGCCGTGGCTTACATGGGGCAGTTATAAATATACAATTGACGCGCTGAAATTCAAAATAAATTCTCGTTTAGTTTGTTTAGAAACTTTTTTATCTCTTGTATTTTTTTGATAAAACTCACCGATTTGAAATTAAAAAATAAAATGTAAAGCATTACATGTCAGGACAAAAAATTTCTGGTAAAGAATCTAGTGGGCTGCTGTAATTTTTTTAGGAAAAAATCTAGTCGGCCGCTGTTACTTTTTAGGATGTTCCTAATATTATTTTATTTGACATTACTCTACTGCAATACGTTATTATCTAGATGATTATTCTTATCGTTATTATCACTAGATTCTTTATCAGAAAATGTTTTTTGTCCTGACATGTAATGCTTTACATTTTATTTTTTAATTTCCAATCGATGAGTTTTATCAAAAAAACACAAGAGGTAAAAAAGTTTCTAAACAAACTAAACTATCCAAATTAAAGCATTTGCATGTGTTTGATAAGATTTTTCTTTAAATTTCGTTAACAAGAATGATAGGGGTAGTTTATTTCAACCCTTTCCACTCATTTTAAAAAAGTAAAAAAATTACCTGAAAGTGTGTTTTCATAACAGTAATGCTTCCATAAAATTTCATTAGTCTATCTCTTCGTTTTCAAGATAAAAAATAAAAACATTATTTTTCCGCCATCTTTGTACAGCAATATCTGCCTAATGGTTGACTTTTGACCCAACGTTTATAAAGCAAACTACACTTTATTTTGAACAAGGAATCACCCCCTAAAGTTTTTCGCATTTGTTTTGAAACAGCCTGTATATCATTATTTGTTGCTACAAAATATTTTTGTCTGAAATATTAATTTTTATTTACATGCCATAGCTCTGAAAATAAAATTATATAAATTAATGTAAAAAAGAAAATCTAGGAATTAGTGGGGTTGCAGTCGGAAGGGTTTGGACTGGAATTGACACACTTTGTTAATTGTCAAGCTTTCGGAATTTATTTATTCCATCCTCAGTATATCAACGTGGTAAAAAAAACCTTCATTAAAACTACATTAAAAAATAGGCTTGAGAGATACATTGAAAACTCCACAGTAAAAACATCACTGACCAGTCAACCACACTAAGGGCTATCTTGAGGCGGTTAAGCCGCCTGATTATTAATTAAAACATTGGAATTAATTGCGAGATCTTCGAGCACATTTCAATTGCGTCTCCAAATGTCTTATTATAACAATTAAAGTAACAATTTGTGTCAACGTAGTCCCATGCAGATAACTGCTGATTTTATTTTTTCTACAAAGCAGTTACCAAGGCTATTATTCCATTTATTCCTAAAAAATCATCTCTGTAATGCGTATAATAAATAATTATAAAATCGCATAAGAAAAATATCTGTATTTGTACTTTTTTTTTGTTAGAGAAGAGGGGAAGCGATTTACCGCCGAAGTGTGGGGCTCGATGCGACAATGCGTTACTAGCCGCATAATACCCACTAAACCCCTCTCCTATGCTAGGTATGGATGTCGATCGCCGTGAGGCATACGGATGCATCCACTCATACCTTTACTAGTCACTCCGTCGACGTTGAATCGCTCTAGTAGCCCGCTTAAACTTAATCTTTATTATCACGACAGGGGCCCATCCAGAATCGATTATCAATGACAGGGGCCCATCCAGGGCAATTTACATAGTTCTATTGCGTCTTGCGGCCACTACCTCGTCGACTTCAGTAAGAATGTCGAGACACAGCTGGTCAACAGCCTTCCAGCAGTGCTCATCACGCAGCATAACCGTGATGAGGCTTCCCTCAGTCAAAGGTCCTGTGATGGCTTCCGTCTCAGTTCTCAGTGCCGCATGTCGGTCGCATTCCAATAATACGTGCCCGGCATCCTCTACATCGCCACAAGAGAGGCAGCTTTACCGATGCGATGCCTGTAGGCAGCGAACGTACCATGTCCGCTCAATAATATAATAATATAATAATAGTAAAATATTTCGAAACAAAAAGCGATTTATGTTACGAAACATATATGTATCTAAAATGTGTCGAATTAATTTTAGAACTTTTGTGGCATGACACAAATACCATCAGTTTCGAAAGTGTGCGAAACACTTTCGTTTCTCAGTAGATATTTTGTTACGATTTTGTGTCTAAAAATGATATTTGGGTGTAGACATACAATATCATAACTGAAACATATGATGTTTAAACCTCAGTGTGATTATCATATCGTCCCAGACCTAGGTTTGATTATCCTATCATAACTAAATTTGCAATTTCTACATATTATTTCCTAAATACCTGATTCTTCTAATGGAAGATTTCTTGATCTTGATGATTACTTAGTGGGTTGTTGTAAGTTAAAACTAACATTATATTTATATTATTCTGTTAATTAATAAAGCTTTTCTTAGGCTGTCACCGACCATATTAATTTAGAAATTCGTGCTCTCAGCGCTCTCCATTATAGTGGACAGCAAACTACAGGAGAGAGGATTGGGCGTTAGATACAGATATGACGGCGGTCTGTTCAACATAAAAAGACTCATTGCAAAATTCATCACAGAACTTCAATACGCTGATGACTGCACGCTAGTTGCAAACACGTTACAACAATTACAAGAAATGTTGAACACATATACCTGGGCATACGAGGATTTGGGCCTTAAGCTAAACATCGACAAAACTAAAATCATGTGCACTCCCCCGGAAGATCATGATAATGCTATAAAAATCGGAGATGAACTATTGGAATATATAGCGGAATTTAATTACCTCGGCAGTTTGATTTCGGAAAAGACCAATATCGACTCTGAAATTCAGCACACGATTAGCAGCGCCTCTACAGCATTCTGGAAATTAAAAGACATTGTTTTCTACAATCATGAGTAGTACATTTTGAGTACAAAAACGAAACTTGCCGTGTACCGAGCAATTATAATTTCCACCATGTTATATTATGGGAGCGAAACCTGGGTGCCGTACCATCGACACATGAACGCAATAAACATATTGCAACAGAGACACCTTAGACAAATCTTAAAAATCTGGTGGTTCCATCATATCTTAAACGTATCGATCCTTGAAAAAGCTATCTGCGAGAGTATTGGAGTCATGGTTACAAAATCCCGATTAAGATGGGCTGGTCATGTATGCAGAATGCAAGGAAACTGCATACCAAAATCTCTGTTTTACGGTGAGCTTGTAGACGGTAAGAGGAGGCCGGGTGGACAACTCAAAAGGTAAAAGGACATTTTCCACGAAAACTTAAAGGGGATTAACATGCAGAATGAGTGGGAAGTTTGGTTTGGTTTGGTTTGGTTTGAGGCCGGGTGGACAACTCAAAAGGTAAAAGGACATTTTCCACGAAAATTTAAAGGGAATTAACATGCAGAATGAGTAGGAACAAGCAGCTCACAATAGAACTCAATGGAGAAGAATTGTAAACTCAGTTAACAGCGACAACCAAAAAGTAAACAGGCAACAAAGAAATGAGATTTTTGAATGTCCGGAGTGCGGTAGGCCAATAACATCACGTATCGGGCTTTTTAGTCACAGAAAAGCTCATGAAATAAAACGCCTTGCGTGACCATCTTTTGATGCGTGTCGAATACTCGTCAGCGAGTAATGGCAGTATTTATGTATGTACTTGTATCACATCTATGTAGATTTTAAATAAATGTTGTTTATTATAACAATTAAAGTTACAATTTGTGCCAACTTAATCCTTTGCAGATAACTGCTGATTTTATTTTTTGTATACAGCAGTTACCAAGGAAAAAGTAAAATTTATAGTAAAAGCAATTTATAGTAAAAATAAATAATAGCTATTTACCGCTGGTGCAAACAAGCGCTCTGTCCCTGCTCCTTGTTATGTCCCTTGACATTTATGCAAGCTGATGTTGCTCACTTTGTGGGGCAGCCTCAATTCAGTGCCGACATCCTGGGTCAGTGCCTCTCCCTCACTCCATACCTTCTATTCGTTCTTTACGGGCGTGCACTCGATCTCAGGTGTTTGCGTGCTATTAGCGCCATCTACTGACGATCATCATTTCAATTATTAAGAGGTTTATTATGTCGTTTTCTTGTTTTTAGCTTAGGGCCGTTTTATAACGCCTGACTATAAACTTTGTTGCGTTTTTATGGTAGTTCGATTTTTTTCTGCTAACCGTATTTGAAATATCTGCTGTAAACGTATGTACTCATATATGTATAGTACAAAATACAATAGTCGTTCTTTTTGTCTTTTGATAGAATAATATAATAGATAATATATAATATAATTAGAGAAAGAGTTAAAGATAAAAATCAAATGTTTGTTCCCAGAAGCATTTACACCGGCCAGAAATTTATATACAAACAGAGGTGCAACAAGTCAGTTTTAAAAAGATTTAAATCTTAAATAAATCTTAAGACATTTCTAAAATCAAAATGATTTAAACTTAAGTCAATTTCAACATAAAGTTCAAATGATTTAAATCTTAAGTCTTTGACTTAAATCAATATAATGTAATTTAAGTGGTTTTTATGACTTACGCCTATATTTTTGAATTAAATCATGATGATCTGCGATTTGGTCTCCGGCAAAATATATAGAAAGTCGGCAAAATAACTTAAATCAAATTAATTACCGTCAAATCAAGACAGCCAAAATTCAATAATTTAAGTACCTATTTTTTAATGTTAATATAAATTTTCTTATATTACCGATTAGGGGGGTCGATTTCCTTATATTACCTATATTATTATTGTAGATAGAAAATGAGACCATGAAATTAATACCGCATAAAATAAAACGCTTCATTTTTAGCATAACTACAAACACAAAAATATACTACAACAGTGGAAGCAGATTCTTTGGGGAAAATGAAGAAACACCAGTACACCTCAGCACTGAATGCGCCCAGACGACAACCATTTATGCCATGAAGTTTGGTCCGACTGATATCGCAGATGGAGAACAACCTCCGAAAAACCGTCTCAGATACTAGCTTTTATACAAGCCCTGAGACCGTAATGAGTTATAACTCGGTATAATTCAAGAAAGGGGGACACAATAGATCTGTAATGTCACGGTGTTTACCCCCCCCCCCCCATACATTCTACATTCTACATATCTATTATTACAATATTCTCGTTCTCATATTTTTATAAAAAGCTTTACCTTTTATAAATAAATTTAATAAAAAAGAGAAACAATTGCATTAGCGTCAAATCGAGAGAAAAGGCATTGTATCTCGCGTTCCGTCCCAGATGCAGACAATGTTGTGTCAAATGCCAAGTCACTATACGGGAATATATTTTATCGCGCAAACTAATTCGGGCTGGATGGCATTCTCAAAGATGACTGTCACGTCATGTTAGTGCAGTTTCTGAAGCTTTACGTGTCTCTACAGCCGCCGTTATATGAAATGTTAGAGCGACACTTTTTGACCAGAGGCGTACAGGTATGCGAAGTAAAATGGTGATATTGCAGTTTTATAATATCTATAATAAATTCATAAAAATGTGTTTTGATATTGCTTAGAAGTTATTATACTATAATACCGGGTGTCTTTGGGAAGTAGCCCATCCCACTTTTTTAGTTTTCAGATAAGTAAACGAGATTTGCTTTGTTAGTATATGACATAAATCGGGATTGATGGACGTATTCAATTAGTTTCGGTCACTTCCTGTGTCACCGAAAATTACTACTTTTGCTTTTTAAATGATACCCTCATAATTTTTCACTTTATTTGATAGAAAATTATATTCTGAATCATTTATCAACTTTTGACATATTCGCTTAAAAATAATATTTTAAATTTCAATCTATGGTGCAATGAATGTGTTCATAATGACAATTTAAAGCTCTCCCAACATTATAAAATACCAAATTACATATAATTTTTAATAGACTACATATACTGACTATACTGTTTTTCTTTTCAAAACTAGGTGTTTTTAAAAAATACACTATGTAGCATGATATATATACAGTGTGAGTCGAAACTTGAACGTTTTTCCCTAATATTTCAACTGTCTGTATATTCAACTGTATACAGGGTGAGTTTCCTACGGTGTTCTCTATGGGTATCTCGGAAACTAATGGAGATAGAGAGTCGGTTAAATAGGGAAAGAATCGTTGTTATGTGGAGTCATAAATATGCGCCTTTCAGATTTTTGAAAAAGTTCATGGCTTACTAGATATTTCGAAAAAAACACAAATTTTTGCTATTTTAAAAATTGTCCCTAATTTTATTCTATAATCTATTTTAGACAAAATGTTTTCAGATAAAAGCTGTAGATAATCACATCCCTAATGAGTTTGTGTTCTCCGATTTTTTCTAAAGCCTGTCATTTTTGACATATGACACAAACATATGTTTTTTTTTAAATGGAAACCATAGTTGGCCATGACTTCATAAAAATCGCCATTTTATAAGCTTTTCAGCGATATAAGCTATAATATGTTTTTCCACAAAATTACTGAGTTATAGATAATTCTTATCTTTCTTGACTAATTTCACTGAGTTAGCCATGGAAACAAGTTCAATCGTCGTCGCTCTCAGAAATGTGAAACTGTCACATCCAAACTTTGTAAATTAAAATAAAGAAAAATTGTAAATATGAATTTTTCAAACGAAGAAAAGTGTGTAGGATTATTGTTGGTTTGTTATTGTAGGTTCAACTTTTCTTGGCCATACAGTTTCGAGGATACATTGACCGGTGAACGTTACTTAGGTTTTTTAGAGAACGGGTTTCAAGACATGTTAAAAAGTTAAAATTAGATAATCGCGCATTAATAGAGTTGTACCAACATGACTTTCATTATAACAAAATCGCGCTTGTTTGAAACTAAAGGCACGATATTAAGCACATGGAAGTATGAAGAGAAAAATAATGAATAAGAAAAAACAACAATGTTTTCAATATTCTTGTTTATGTTGCACAAAAGATGTGCATTGACTTCCATGCCTGGGGATACAAGGAAAATACGGCATTTTTTAATAACAAAGAAAAACAACAAGCATACTTACGAAGACAGTTTCTTTATGGACATTTTCAATACAGAAATTTAGACGAACCGAAAACGACATCTCGGTGGAATGCCAAAAATTCTTCCCCTAACGGATTTGTATTGTGAGGAGTGAATTTTGCAATTCTTTGATACATTGTTTGTCTCTGAAGGGGGGGGGAGTTATGTAAACATTTTATTAATTAGTATAGCTGTTAGTAAAGTTCTTTTAGATATACAAATATTTCGATTATTTCTTAAATTATGGTGGATCTATATAGTATGTAGTATGACGAGGCCCCAAAGTGATTGAGTAATGAACAGCAAACAACAACAGATAAACACACAACAGACAACAACAGCAAACAACAACAACAGCAACATTGAAACGCCTATTCCAAATAAAACGAAATTCTAAACGAAAGTACAACTTTAACGCCTCTTCAAAAAAGTCTCATACAATTTTCGCATAAAATCATTTGGGGATTTATATGGGATTTTCTATGTCCCGTATGCACCACACTGTATATCTTATTTATCTCTTAACAGTCTGAAGGACCCCAGTCTAACTGTCTAATATTTTTCTATTTTTTTCAATATCTTTATTCGACATACACGACGCCACTGACTTACTCATGTCACTTTAATCTATCAGAGCATCTCCTGATGGCCTGTCAGGCGCTTGTCTCGTCTCGCGACACAGTTTTGCCATGGAAGAGGCGGTATTGTGTCACTTTACAATTATTGTTCTAATTATTCGTGGAGGTGAAGCGATTCTGACACCCTCACGGTAAAATAGCGTCACCTCGGCGTCGGCAAACTCGCTCCAACGTGCGGTACTTTGCATAGGACGTTAACGAAGCCCTGTGATGGATATAATATCATTTTTCCCTTGTCTATTGTACGTGGAAAACGTCTAACTCGAAATTCTATTATATTTTATTTATCAGGGTCGTAATATTATAGCAAGAGAATATGTACCTACTGGGTCTGTCATATATCGGTTGTTTTTGCAATGAGGCTAAGCTTTATAACTTTTTTATTTTTTCAGATAAAAAAACGAGATTTGGTATGTTAGTATATGACATAAATTAGAATTGATTGACGTGTTCAATTGTTTTTGGTCTCTTCCTGTTTCACCGGAATTAACTACACTTTTGATTTTTAAATGGTACCTTCGGTATATGAATATATCATATGTGAATAGAATGACATATCATATGTCAACTTCTGACATTTTCGCATATGGTTTATTTTAAATTGTAACATGCCGTTCATAACGACAATATACCTCGAAATATCAAGTATGTGGTATCAAATTATTCTTAAGAAATGTTTTTTTCCAAATATGCTAATGAACCACCCTTGTTCCATTGTCATCTAAATTGAGATATTATTAAAAATACAATTTAGGCATCTTTTAATCGGCCAGAACAAGACACGAAAAATATTAGACGATGAAATCTATGATTTGTTGTTGATTCAGAGGGTCATATTGGTCAAACATTTGTCTCCCGCACCCTTTGTGTCCCCGATACTATAGCGACGTTTTATATTAAGCTGGCTCACGTACACGACATGAAATTTTTTGTAGACAATAATTCTTTGTAGACAGAAATTTTAGTTTTTTAATAAAATAAGAGCCTTTAATTTGCAGCCTTAGAGTGAAGACTTATAGCTCAAAAAAACTCAAAAAGATTATAAAGAAATTGATGAACAATGGGACCAACTAAATAGCATACTAAAATCGGCATAGTAGGAAGAACTGGATGACAAAAAATAATTGGTAGCTAATTGAAGAAATGAAAGAACTGAAAAAAAACGGGATTAAAGTTTAGAGAGGCACAGCTAAAGTATTCCTTTTTAAATAAATCAAAACAACGCAAATGTTGACAAGATAAAAATGAATTCATTAACAACTACTGTAGAAAAATCCAGAGCATGCAAAGAACTGCTGTAAAGAACTTTATGCTGGCGATGCACCAGAGAAAAGTCAAAAGAACATAGAACAAATTAAAAGAGAACCTGAAATCATGATCAGCTAAATCATAAAAGCTAACCACAAACTTAAAAACAATTAAACTCAAAGCTTAGATGAAATAACTAGCGAACTTTTGAAAAATATCGATAATGAGGCAATAAAAAAAAATGTGTTACATCTGCAACAATATTTGGAGGACATGTAAATATATCACACGGACATGTAAACTTCAGTTATCATACCTCTACATAAGAAAGGTTCAACCAAAAAGTGTAAAAACTATACTAACATTCTTGTCTTTTTCACATCCCAGCAAGAAAATGTTAAACGTAATAAATGAGTTTTTGAAATATTACCTCGACTCCCAAATACCTAAACAACAAGCAGGATTTGTTAAAGGTAGAGGTACCCTTGAATATATAACCAATGTGCAACACAACTGACAGAAAAGGAGGTACCTGAACATCTTGTAGCATTGATCGAGAGTTTATATACTAGTAACACAGCAATGGTAAAAGTGGATGAACACATGTCTGAACACTTTCAAACACATAAAGGCGCCCGACAGGGTTTTATACTCTCATCCATCCTCTTTAATGTATATAGGAAATATATTATGCGAAGAGGCTCTGGAAAACTGGCATGGAAGCATCAGTGTAGGAGAAGATAAATTTTTTTAACATTGGTTGCGACCAGTGAAGAAGAAATGGCTAGTCTAATGTTTTAAGTAGAAACTGAAAGTGCTGAAATGGGACTAACTATCGGTCACCAAAAATACAAATTAATGTTCGTGGAGAGAGAAAAAAACCTACTAAATTCGATATCATTAATCTACTGTTTAGCTTAATGAGATCGAATCGGTTTGTGATCTGTTTATCTCGGGTCAAACATAAATGACGAAAGCAATTGTAAAATAAAAATTAGATTCAGAATACAGTTAGCAAAAACTGCCACAACGCGTCTTACAAGAATATGACAGAGCAGAGTAATAACAACCCACACAAAAAAGAATTTGCTACATACAAGTGTCTTCTCAATATTTCTTTATGGAATCCTGGACTTGGCTATCCATCGAGCTGAAGACAGATTAGCCTGGAAGGATCTTATGAAACAACAAGTATTTTTGTAATTATTCAATTGTAAAACATTTTAAGCTGCAACATTTATAAATAATACATTTAATATTAAATAAAACATTCGCTAGTTACTGCCCTTTATGCGCCACCAAATATATTTCACGCCTTGGCGTCACGTAAAATAAGGACAATTTTCCGTCTGGACTTCATATAAAAGTAAAGGGACAACATCTTATGGCTGGACCGACACCTGCCGTTGATTAAATTCAATAACTCCGTGACTTCTTTACGGTATTGGGCGTGTACTCGAGGCCAATACTGGAAGCTCTCCACGAATTCCAATCTGCACTTGAGGCGGCGGAAAACCGAAATAAGGATCCGTGTCGCGGACATCGACTTATCCGACCAAGTCTCGATCTCCTTTTTCTACGGGGAAAATCTGTGACGATTGCAATTTTCCGCGTCGGTTAATCTTGGAGCGGTATTTAATAGGAGTATATGAGGTGAATGCAAACTTTAACTTTAACTAGGCGTCTTATTGTATGTTCGAGAAACAGGTAGAATTTTTTAGAATTTAGAATAAGTGGGAGGAGGGTTAATCTCTGCGACCTTAGAGATCTATTGTGTCCCCCTTTCTTGAGTTATAACTCATCATACAGTCCCAGGACTTCCTACGGAGACCCGTGTCCTTCACAGTCGAGGAGCTACGACCCAGGCCGGGTAGACGAAACGGTAGCTTGTGTCGCCTGTTGGGTTTAGAGGTAGGAGGTAGGCTCCCGACCCTTGGAGGAGGTGGTAACTTGTATGCCACTTGCGGAGGATGGTCTCACGCAAGTGTCAGCCACCTCTCCTATAGTTCTCTTTGGGTTTGGCCCCTTGGAACTTTCATTGTTACTGTTCCCAGTGTCGCTAGGGAGTTTCCCCACAGCTTCACCGGTGATGTTTGTATTACTATTATTACCAGATCTCATAGTGTTCCCATGATAGGGACAGTCGGTCCACTTCTACAGAGCCCCGCATGTAGAAGTAAGGGGTAAAATACAATGGGGTGCCCCCTGATGCCCCAAGGTTGAGGCTGTCCGTAGCCCCGCCCGGTATCGTTATATGTCTTGGTGCAATTCCCTGGCCACGACACTACAGTCAGGGACAAGACGATGAGTGAGATGCTTCTTAGTAGGGATGGGAAGACCCGGTTCATTCCCGTGACCCGTGTCTCACCAGGTCATTCATTGAAATGACCCGTTCATCATGATTCGTTCATATGAATGATCGCTTTACTGTTTCAGTGTAACCCTAACTTATTCAGAACATTCGAAACTCGGAACGCTGAATGAAATGATGCATGAATTATTTTATCTTAATCATTATGAAGAAATATTATCGCGATCGCGATGACGCGATGCCTACCTTGATTAACTAATAATGTGAAAACAATATAAGACGTAAATTACAGTAAATTAGATATTAAAATGCGGCTCGGATATGTGCATTGATCATTGAACGGGCGGGGGTTTAATTCGAACGACGCGATACGTGAAAAGAGTTTTTCATTTCAATCTTCGATGATCCGATCGTTGTTTTAGGTTCAAATTCAGTAAGACCCGCAGGAGAGGATTTTGTGTTTCGGGTCATATGATTGATAGGGTCACGTAAGGTGACCGAGTCAATCACGGGTCTTTCTAAAGATTCGATCATTGTGAACGAATCATTCACGAACGACACATCTCTACTTCTTAGACCAAGCCAAGTGCTAGGGGGGATTCCCCCCATCACTTGACCAGGAGCTTCCCCACCAACGACAAGGTCTTGCATCTCCTAGGGGAAGGAGAAACAGGTAAGTGTTGAAGGTTTTTCACATAACTCGTTACTTAAATTCGTAATTTGTATACTTTTTTATATTTAACTAGCGTGTATTCGCGACTTCGTTCGCGCCGAATTAATCATTTGTAATGGTGATGATAAAGCAAAGCAAGAATTTCCATGAACATACGAACTGGATAAAATTTTCCCACATTTATGTCAACATGAGAAAAAACAATATGGCGATATTCTTATATTTTGTCAGTTACTAAATATACGTTTTAATGACAATATATAAATACTGGGACCCAACAGCGCGTTTGCTGGCTATGACGGAGAGTTTTTGCAGCGTTCGTCTAATAGACATATTTTTGTTTAAACGCTCTCTCTAAATTTGCGAAAAATTTTGAAATGTGTAAAAAATTATATAGAAAACTGGGTAATATTTGAGCGGTAGTTTCAACTCGTTGAAATTTGACTTTCGAAAAATCCGTTTGCCACAAATAAGCTTTTTACGTCAAGCAGTTTAAGCAAAATGCGTGTCCAAGCGTTTTCCCGAAAGACTAACCGTTTTTTAAATAACAAATATTGTAATATTTGAGAGGCGTTTTCACCCTCTTGGAATTTGAGATTCAAGAAACCCCTCCTTATCGAACCTCTACACCCCACAGTCAATCCTTTTCTCAAAAATCAGCTTTAAACGTCAATCAGTTTAAGTAGAATCGTGATTATTCAATGGTCATATTTTATGAAACACCCTGTATAAATTTTTAAAAAATCTTAAAATATGTAAAACAACAAAATAAAATATACGTGTTTAAGAGTTTTTCCGAAAAACTCACCGGTTTTTAAATAAAATATATACTAATATTCAAGGGGTTCAAAGTCAATCCGTTTTCCAAAAATCAGCTTTTTACGTCTAGCTCTTTAAGCAGGATCGTGATTAATCAATGACCAGATTTTTCGAAACACCCTGTATACATTTTTAAAAAATCTTAAAATATGTAAAAAACAAAATAAAATATACGTGTTTAAACGTTTTTTTCGGAAACTTGACCGTTTTTAAAATAAAAATATTGTAATATTTGAGGGGTGGTTTCCCTTGGAACTGGAATTTCGAAAAATCCCTTCTATTCGAATCTCTACACCCTAGAATCAACCTGTATACCAAAATTGAGCTTCTTACGTTGAGTGGTTTGAGCAGGATCGTGATTAATCAGTGAGTCAGTCACTTAAGGATTTTATATATTCAAATATTAATATAGATTATTAAATTTAAAATACGGGGTGAGTTTTAAATAATTTCTTGTAAACTTAATCTGCTACCTATGCTGCCATATTATAAAGATATTGTGCTTTTTAATTTAAAATTAAAAAAAAAATGATTTTATTTTTCAAACAACTCCGAATTTTCATTATTTTGCGAAGAAAACCTCATAGGCGTGTTTCTGGTGTCGAAATATCGTCTACCCCTAAAAATATTGGCACTTATTTAAGGCTCACCCTGTATAGTTGAGATAGGAGCTGTGGTACAACAGAGTAACACTAAGTTAATACAATTTTTCGAAAAACTTTACTTTGTAATCTGAGCGTATATGCATTTCTTTAGCTATGCTACCGCATTATCAGCTGATGATTAACTTGTAGCATGTTTTTTAAACTTGCTACCTTTTTTAATAATAGCCCTTTCTCTTTTTATTAGTTGTTTATAAATTTCTCTTAATTAATTATAATACTTCAATATGTCTTTATAATTATTTTATATATATTTAACAGCAGCGGGTGAGCTACGCAGTGTTTACAGTTTCTTTTCAATTTACCTTTCTAATATTTTTCCCCAAAATACCTCTTTATTTGGTCTGTACGGCAACGTCGCTAACTTCCGTTTTCTGATGTAATTTCTGTATTGAAATGAAATCTTTGAAGGTTCATTTTGGTCGAAGATTATGTTCCTTTCCCTCCGATCGCCATCTTGGCGTCTTTTTTGGTGGAATCCTTGCCTGTATGGTTCCTGTGGGGGTTGCTAGTGGAATTTTTGGATGCTGTTGGAGAATATTATAAATTTTTACAAGGGTTTGCCTGAACCAAAATAGATTTGTTTTTTTTTGGTGGGCCATGTGGCCAGATATTTGGTAAGTTAACTTATTCACGTTTTGTGCTTTTTTCTATTCTTATTCTTTCAATAATTTTCATTATATTGGGACAATTTTGGAATGGATCCACTAATTTTGTTAATTATCGATGGTAGCTGGATGAGTTGTTAGTTACGCTTTGGGGTATCATAACCTAAAATCCACAAATATTAATTTAAATATTGTCCACAGGGTTTTGTTTTTTCTTTCTGGTTTTTACTTTTTCCTGGTTTTCCTTTCTTGCTTTGATGGTTTTATTTTTACATTCACTTGCACGTTATCACATGGTACAGAGACATCCATCCTGTTTTCCAACTCATCGAAGATTCGTTTCCTTGCTGATGTAGCAGTAGTTCCTGGATTTCATCCTATTCAACCCTGTCCAACATTGCCGTGCTCAGCTGCTGCTGTTGGATAAGTTACCCAGGCTTGTATACTTTTATTTTGGGGTAAGTAATTTTCAATATCTGTAATATTTCCCTTAATTTAATTATATACTTTAATTACAAATTTAAATAGTATTTTAACCTCACTTGATTTTCAAAATTTAAAACCTAAGTAGAGCGTAAGTACAGCGTACCGAAAGTACAGCGTACAAAATAGACTCTTCAGGGTCTAGATTCTTTCACGAATATAAAATTTATCACATTCACATGGTATGTTGGTAAATTTTTTTTTGTTGTCCAATGTTCATTGGTTTAGTGTGGGTTAAAATGGACCTATGTGTATTTTGTGTTTTGAACGATGTTCGTATGTTATATTGTTTTCCTATCATTCTTTTTTTCTATCAAGTTTTTTAATTTCACTCAAAATGAGTTATTTGGGTCATAAATGACCTAAATACAAAATATTTTCATCATGTGTATCTGTCTGTCTGTCTGTTCGTCTGTAACACGATAACTCAAAAACCGCTAAACCAATTTTAACCAAACTGGACACAAAAATATTATCTGACAAACGAATCTAAAACAGCGGAAGGAATTCGGGCAAAAAAAGTCAATGTTGTCACGTTTAATGATAGAAAAGCAAAGTTGCTCGATATTACATATAAATTGAATATATTTTAGTTCATTTCAGCATACATAATTATATATAATATGCTAATATGTTGACGTAGTTCTTATTGTAATAATGTATATTTATCTAATTAACTGATTTCGTTTATTCTGCTTATTATAAAAGGTAAAGTATTTCCTTAAGATAACGTCCGCTTAGGGTAAACTGGCACCGCTGACAAAATGTACTGTGGCACCCGAGAATCTGGACATTAGTTTTTGGTGGGGGTGGAGGGTTGGAAAAGGGGTATGGGAGGGGATTAAAAATTTTAAAAAATCGTAACTCAAAAATTACAGTAGCTAGGGAAACGCGGTTTTCAATTTAAGATTAGGAATAATATTTGCAACAAAATTTGTAATAACATCAAAATCAGTCAAAGTCGCAGTTTTTGAGATAAAAAAATATCAAGTATGGGCGGCTATACGTGCCTCCCGGCTACAATTTTTTAGATAAAAAATCGAGATTTGGTAGATTAATATATGACATAAATTAGGATTGATAGGATTATTCGATTGATGAATTAGGATTGATTGATTGATTGTTTCCTGTCACTTCCTGTTCCATCAGAAATTACTACAACTTTGGATTTTTAAATTGTACCCTCGATGTTTTGTTGCTTTATTCGATAAAAAATGATACTCTTAATAGAATGACATATCAGATGTCAACTTTTGACATTTTCGAATATGGTTTATTTGAAATTGCAACATTAGAATTTAGAATTTAGAATGAGTGGGAGGGGGGTTAATCACTTCGACCTTACAGATCCATTGTGTCCCCCTTTCTTGAATCATAACTCATCATACAGTCCCAGGGCTTTGACAAAAGCCAGTATCTGGGACGGTTTTATAGAGGGTAGTTCTCCATCTCCAATATCAGTCGTACCAAAATTCATGGCACGAATGGTTGTCGTCTCGGCGCACTCAGTTATGAGGTGTACTGGTGTTTCCCCATCTTCCCCACAGAATCTGCATTCGCCGTTTCTTCTTAGTTTCAATATACTGAGGTGTTCATTGAGGAGACAGTGTCCTGTTAAAAACCTCGTGACAATCCGAAGATTGTTCTTACTCAGACCCAAGAAGATCTGTGATTTTTCTTGATCATAAGCCCTCACAAACTTCTTCGAGTGTCTTAGACACTCCAAAGTGTCTTAGACACTCCAGACTAAGATTTCCATTCCAGGTTGCGGATGGAATCTTCCAAGTTCTTGAGTTCCGCCTTGAGTTGGTTACCACTTGGAAAATTGCCAACATGCGATTCATAAAATATTTTTCGAAAAAAATTCGAAATACCAAGCGTGTGGTACCAAATTATTCGTAAAAAAATGCTTTTTCCAAATATGCTAATGAGCCACCCTCGTTTTATTTGAAAAAATTAAGATATGATTAAAAATACGATTTGGGCATCTTTTAACCGGCCTGGGCAAGACACGAATAACATTAGACGATCAAATCTATTTTTCCAAGGCTCCCTGATTAAAAATTAGTGTTTTTAACACAGCAATGGCACTCTAGAATGAAATTTAAAATTCAATTTTGTTTTAACCCATTAGCGCCTAGCGTAAGCATACGGTTACAGCTACGGGGATGTGATCTAAGCTGAAATATGTCATTACTTGAGCTCTATCTTAATAGATGGCACTACGGACTCTTTAAATACGATTAAACACGTAGAGTTTTGGCCGGTAAATCAGTTCTTTGCTTCATGTTACATTGATACAACGGTTTTGTTTCGGCTCAAATTTTTTATTGTGAAAAGTGCGATGGAGCCCAGATTTGAGTAAGTATAACTAGGTTATTAGTTCATATATAAATGTAATTGTTTAGATATAACAAATAAACACCTGTGGGAATATATTTAGGTAGATTAACAAAGTTTTAAATATTGCTTGTGGGAGCTATGATCCTGTTTACGTCATCGTAACCATATGGTTACGCTAGGCGTTTATACTACAATCATTTTTTAATTACTAATTTTTATTTCAGACGTGGTTTATCTCTCCAGGAAGCTTTAGATATGGCATATATTGATTACGAAAATGTAACTGATATTTTCATAGAGCCCCCAGAATGCGGAGTGTTCTCTGATGAAGATTCTGGGGATGAAGATGGTGGCGGCTTGATTGACAATTTATCCAGTTCTCAACTGAGAGCTCCAGCTGAGCTGAAACCCTCTGATGGCAACAGAATTGGTGGATGCTCGGAGGTAGAGAATAACGAAGAGATAGCTCCATTGTCAAACAAAATGGCAACACTACCAGGTAAAAATTTTGAACGTCCCAATATTCAGAATATCGAATGGGTTGAAGGAGACTTGCACCCTTCTGAGCGTCTTTTTTGTAATACTTCACATAATAATTATAAAGACTTATCCCCAGTTGACTTTTTCGAGAAATTTTTTGATGACAAAATCATAAATTTTTTGGTAGAGTAGTCAAGAAAATATGCACTGTTTATGAATCATCCGGATCCCAAAATTACTGCTGCAGAGATAAAATGTTTCTTAGGTATCCTCATTCTCACTGATTATAATGAACTTCAGGGAAAAATATTTTATTGGGATGAGGGACCTGAGATGAGAGATGAGCTCGTCTACAAGTCTATGCGACGAAACCGTTTCTTGGAAATTTTCTGGTTTTATCCATTTCGCCGACAATTCACAACCCGATGCTAAAGATAAAATTTGGAAACTGCGCACAATTATGGACAAAGTAAAAAGTAATTGCCTAAAATTATTTGAACCTGAAGAACATCTTTGTTTTGATGAGAGCGTGGTTAAATACTATGGAAGGCACGGATGCAAACAGTTTATTCGGGGCAAACCAATCCGTTTCGGGTACAAGATGTGGTGCCTTAACACTCCCTCGGGTTATGTTGTTGATTTCGAGATGTACCAGGGTAATAATCCTCGTCGATGTGAAGAGTATGAAACATTATTTGGAAAATCGGCTGCTCCACTAGTAGTAATGCTAGATGAATTGGTAAATGTGAAAGGATTTCATCCATATAAATTATATGTTGATAATTTATTCGCCGGAATTACTTTATTCAAGTTTCTTCGAGATAACGGATATCAGGCCACTGGAACGGTCAGGGATAACAGACTTCCAAAAAATATTCCACTGTCTAACAAAAAAAAAACAATGGCTAAAAGAACACGAGCCTCCCATGAATCCATTATAGATAAAAGCGATGGTATCATCATTGTGCGGTGGGTGGATAATAGTGTAGTGATGTAGCCTCTACTTGCTTTGGAATTGAACCCATTGAAAATGTTTGTCGCTTTTCTCAAGCCGAAAAGAAACATATCCAGGTACAACGACCTGATGTTATCTCAAAATACAATAGCTATATGGGGGGAACAGATCGTATGGATCAAAATATTGGCCAATATCGTATTGGAGTACGTGGTAAAAAATGGTGGTGGTCTCTTTTTACGTGGACTATCGACGTAAGCGTTCATAATGCTTGGCAAATTTACCGAAAATCAAATAGAAGTATGTCTCAATTAGAATTTCGAAGATCGATCGTTCAAACTTATCTTAAAACTCATGGTGTTCCACCTCGAGGAGCAGGAAGACCGGCTGTATCACCGATGTCAGTATCTCTAAACAGAGTTTCCGACGGACTTCGTTATGTCGGCATAAATCATTTGGTAAATCCTGTTCCAAATAACAAACGCAGACGTTGTGCGGGTGAGGGATGCATTTCTCATGTTAGGACCATGTGCCAGAAGTGCAATGTAGGATTATGCATTGAATGTTTTGCTGTATTCCATACTAAATAAAATATTATCTTGCATTTATATTTTGTTTTAATCATTTTGCCATATTTGTTCTCGCAAACGCCTAGCGTAACCATATGGTAACACCATTTTTTACAAAAAATATTAAAACTTTGTAATTTTTTTTATACAAACCATGCACCTATGCCTTCTATCGTCTCAAAAATATAAAAAATATATTAGTTTTCTACAAAAAATAATTCGGGCATTAAAGGGTTAAACAAAAATGTCAAAAGTTGACATATGTTATGTCATTCCATTTAGAATGTCATTTTCTATCGAATAAAGTAAAAAAAAATACCGAGGGTGCTATTTAAAAATCAAAAGCTGAAGTTATTTTCGGCGAAACAGTAAGTGACAGAAAACAATTGAATACGTCAATCAATCCTAATTTATGTCATATACTAACATACCCAATCTCGTTTTTTTATCTGAAAAAATAAAAACGCTATAGGAGTGAGCCACTTTTAAGATGCACCCGGTATTGTGTATTGTTATTAAAACATTTCTGTTTATAAGGTAGGTTTGACAACTTCGCCTTCTCATTTCTATAAATCCTAACCAACTAATTTGGCCGAAATCCCATCAAACAACTATACAAACGCTATCGGCGAGTCTGATCGGCGTCGTTCTGTAATAACTTTATAATTTAGTGCAGCCGAATCGCAACCCTTTCTTCGAGCCGGCGCATAATGAATCGTTTACATTTTAGCCTAGATCTACCTTCAGGTGTTATCTTGCGTACGTAGATAAGGCCCTCGAAGATCACGAGGTTAAGTAACATTAACCGATTATTGTGATTTATAGGCAAAGTTGGGCGACGTTCACTAGTCGACTTAAAGGGCGCGAGTGAGATCGAAAGATAGACAAATCGAGACTAGACGTGATATTTCGCTATATTTATGTATCTGAATATAACATATAGGTATGTAATAACCGGTTAATTTTCTATAATAAATTTCAGTCAGAGTTAACATTTCAGCAGTTAAGAATGAAATGAATATTATTGATTTTATACTTTTTAAGAAAGTCTTGTTTTTTCAATTCGGTATAGTATTTCCGCTTTTTAGTTTGTCAAGTGTTTTGATAATGTCAGGCACGATTTACTTCTGGCACGACTACGAGAAATCGGGGTAGATCAGAAGGACATCCAAATAATAAAACAACTATATTGGAATCAGATATCCGAAGTGAAGATAGTATAAGGCAGAGATTTTAACTATAACCTATAGAGAAATTACGCAAAGAGTAAGAAGAAGCTTGAGAAGATGGAATGTTTTACAAACTCTCAATGACCGCGAGTCAGCGATTCATAATATCACCTTGATGTTCCTTCCAGAGTCGCAATAAATCCTTCCAGAATCGCAAACGGGTTTTCGCACCAACCGTGGCACCGTCGATTCCATATTCTCCATCCGCCAACTACAGGAAAAAGTAAAAGAGCAGCAGTCTGAATTTTATGTTGCATTCATCGACCTAACAAAAGCCTTCGACTCTGTGAACAGAGATGCTCTTTGGGTAATTATGAAAGAGTTACCCAACAAATTTCTGTAAAAGCCTTCCTAACAACAAGTCGAGAGTGTCATATCATGAATCACTGAGCGATCCCTTCCTAACAAATACAGGAGTTAGGCAGGGATGAGTCTTAGTTGGTGCTGCCTTAAGCTGAACATCTTCAAAACTAAAATCATGTGCACTCCCCCGGAAGATCAGAACAATGCTATAAAAATCGGAGAAATGTTGAAACGGAAAAACAAGGAGTTGGTTAATTACTATAATAATAATATTAGCATTGAAACTTCCGATTTATTTAAATTCTCTCTAGTTGACGAATCAACTATAATCAAATATTTAACAGAAATTAAATCAAATGCAATGGGTCCAGATGATCTAAACATTCAAATGGTGCTATTCTATCCACTATTGTGTAGAAGAAATAATAAGGCAACAAAGAACAAATCGTTCTGTGGCCATCTTCACAGACAGCCAAGCGGCGCTAAAGGCACTCAGCTCCGCGGAGGTCAATTCTAGACTAGTGTGGGACTGTGTGCGTGCTCTGAATACTTTGGGCGAACGTAGCACTGTTACGTTGGCCTGGGTGCCAGGGCACGAGGGTCACAAGGGTAACGAAAAGGCAGATGAAAGGGCCAAGCAAGGCTCATCAATGCCATTCATAGGCCCAGAACCCTTCTGCGGCGTTGCAAAGGCGGTCACGAGAATGGCCACGGAACGATGGGTGGCCAACGAATCTCTAGAATGGTGGAGAAACTCACCAGGGCAGAGACAGGCGAAAAGGTTCATTGTAGAACATTCGCCAAAATTCACGGTAGACTTGATAAGCAAGGACAGAAAGACAGTCAAAGCTGTAGTAGGTCTAATAACAGGGCATTGTAAGCTAAATAGGCATCTAAAGCTGATGGGATTGGCAGACGAAGTTATGTGTAGGTTCTGCCAATCTGAAGAAGAAACGTCAGAACACATTTTATGTCGGTGTGACAGCCTGGCAAATGTGCGGTTCCCGGTAATAGGCAATGATAGGCCATTGCCAAGGAGCTACATGGAGGGTTCAGTCTCCAAGTTGCTAAACTTTGTGAAAAGGATAGGACTGGAGAATGTAATCTAAGGATCAGTAGAGGACCACAATAGATCTGAGAAGGTCGCAGTGGATCAGGCCGAAAGCCACCTCTAAGAATCTAATCTAAATGGTGCTACTCTGTTGTCCTCATTTATTACCTTTCATATTGAACATTGTGAACACATGGTTGTTAAATAGTGTCTCTCCAAGATCGTGGAAAATAGCCCGAGTAACCCCACTTCCTAAAAAAGCTACAGTAAATAATTTCTGTGATATAAGACCAATTTCTATACTATCACCCCTTTCGAAAATTATGGCAAATCAAATTAGGGACTATTTAAACAAATATGACATTTTACCAGCTAGACAATCAGGCTTTAGAAACGGGTATAGTTGTAACAATGCAATGCTAGATCTCGTTGACATTTTGAGAGACATTGATTTGAGAAAAACATCTACACTGATTCTTTTAGATTACTCCAAGGCTTTCGATAGCATTGATCATGACACGTTATTTTATATCCTTCATTATATTGGATTTCATACTCAAGCAATAAATCTTTTCAGACACTTCCTAAGTGAAAGGCAACAATATGTCCATAATGATCTGGGTGACTCTGATCTGTCAACTGTACATTGTGGTGTACCACAAGGGTCTGTGCTTGGCCCGTTACTCTATTGTATATATACCTGCAATATAACTAGCTCTTTAAATCATTGCAAATCATATTTTTATGCGGATGATACGCAACTGAGGTATTCATTTTTTCCGGAAGATTGTCTATCGGTTAATGAACTAATTAAGTCTGATTTGGATAAACTGGTTGACGTGTCAGGCATGCATTCCCTTACAATTAACCCTAAAAAATCCTGTATTATGATGTTTGGCAAGCACCGACACAAAATGGAGCAATATATAAAGTTAACTATAGACAATCAGATTTTATAATGTAAGCGGTCGGCAAGGAGTTTAGGATTGCAGCTTGATACGGAACTTCGATTTACAGGCCATGTAACAAAGTGTTTGAAAAAAACATGCAGCAGTCTTAGATTGTTATATCCACACAGGCATATTTTAACACATAGCCAAAAGACTATGTTAACGAATGCTTTGGTGCTGTCAAATTTTAATTTCTGCGATACTACATATATGGTTCTTGCTTAACTGTGAAAGATAACAATCGAATTCAAAAAGCACAAAAATCATGTCTAAGATACATTTATGGCATAAGAAAATATGAGCCAGTGAGTTTTAAACTGAAAGAAACTAATTGGCTTAATATGACCCAACGTCGAGAGTTGCATGCCTGTTATCTGTTCCATAATATAATTTTGACAAAGACTCCACCATATTTATATAAAAAAATAAAGTTTAGAACAGATGTGCACACGCTTTATCTGCGATTTGCTGGTCTCGTTTCGTCTCCTGCTCACAAAACTGCCTCCTTTATGCGATCTTTCTCTTATAATGTATATAATCTATACAATAAAATTCCACCCCACATTAAAGCATGTAATCCGTTGTATTTCAAGTCAAAATACAGAAAGCACCTTAACAGCGTCTGACCTGCAGAAAGAGGGAGTAAAAACTCTGAGAATAAAATGCTCATCCCAGACCTCATTATTTTGTCTACTATCATTTAATTTCTTTTATTGTATTTCCAGGTATATACTGTTTTCATTATAATTGTTGAATTTCTGCTAAGCCTAAGAATTTCCCCGTTTATTTATTAATGCATATCAAGATATTGTTATTATTATTATTTTTCTTTATTATGATTATTGTTTGGGGCTAAATGAAAAACAGTTCTACTGATTTTAGTCCTTTTGTAGTACATATTGCATAATAGTTACTATATTGTTGTAATTTTTTTATACTACAAATAAATGATATATTATTATTATTATTCGTTTGCGCACGTATTTTTGTACGGTATAATATGTAAGAAACGGCGGTGATGCAAGTTTCTAACACTCTATTGGTTTGTTAAAGATTGAGGTGTCGTCTTACTATTGCTGCTGTTTGAAGAACGACAGCCTTCTGGAGTTGTATATAGAGTAACGGTGGAAGATCTAACTTTTTTAAACTATGGTGGAGAGCCTTTGGTATTACGCCCGTTGATGAAATTATAATGGGTACGATATTCACTTCGTTTTGCTTCCATAAACTTTTAACTTGTTCAGCTAGTGCGGTATATTTACTTAACTTCTCACTCCATGTAGACTGCAGATTATGGGTGTTAGGAATCCCGACATCTATAAGGTAAGTTAATGCCCTCTCTTTTATGGTGAATGTTAGATCTGGTCGGTTATGCGGAGTTGTTTTGTCAGTAAGTATACTTCTGTTCCAGTAGAGTTTAAAGTGGGCATTTTCTAACACATTTTCAGGTTCATATCTGTAATAAGGTGTAATATCTTCTTTTAAATGACAAAGGGTTGCTAACTTTTGATGAATGATTTTCGCTACTTGGTCGTGTCTTTGGAGGTAGGAGGTTGGCGCTAGCACTCGACATCCAGCTGTCACGTGCTGGATAGTTTCACCAGGTTCATGACATCTTCGGCATTGATCTACTACATTCGGCTCTTTTAGGATGAATTTTCTGTAGTTCCTCGTAGCTATGACCTGGTCCTGGATTGATAACATAAAACCTTCGGTTTCGAGGAACAAATCCGCCTGAGATAACCATTTGTTCGACGCATCTTGATCTACATAAGTTTGGTTAAGCTCATGCGGAAATCTCCCATGCAGTACTTTTCGAGTCCACTCCTCGACTTTCTCTCGTTCGTAGATTACATCCGATGGGAGCCTGATGTCAACGGCATGTTGAAGATCTAAAGGGGTGTGTTTGTTATCTGCTCTCACTACTGCTCGGTGAAGACCTGATGCCTGGTGCAGGAAGTATTGTTGAAGACCATAGATTTGTTTGGCGTGTAGAAACCTTAAATCAATTAGACCTCTCCCACCTTTATTGCGTGGGAGGGTTAATCTCTCAACTGCTGCCTTAGGATGATGCGCCCTAAATTTTGTTAGTGTAGTTCGCGTTTTGATCTGGATATTTTCAAGTTCTGTTTTCGTCCATTTTATAGTCCCAAAAGTATATGAGATTATCGGAATTGCGTAGCTGTTGATAGCCGTAAATGTGTTTTTTCCATTTAATTTAGACTTAAGTATATTCGTCAGTCTACTAATATATATAGAGGTGATTTTCTCTTTAATATCTTTGTGCTGTAAGCGTTTACCTTGAGCTAGTCCAAGATATTTATAGGTCTCATGTTCTTCCAAGGATTCGATGATATCTCCATCACCTAAGTCGAATCCACTAGATATTATTCTACCTTGCTTTATATTAAGTAGCTTACATTTGTCCAACCCAAAGGACATTTGGATATCTTTAGAGAAAGTCTTTGTAATTTCAAGAAGGTGTTGAAGTTGTTTTTCATTCCCTGCAAACAATTTAATGTCGTCCATGTACATCAAGTGACTGATAACATGATGTTGAGTCTTGTCATACTTTATATGGAATCCGTAGCCGGTCTTATTCAGAATCGAAGACAGGGGGTTTAGTGCCAGACAAAACCATAAAGGGCTTAAGCTGTCACCCTGGAAAATACCCCTTTGGACACTAATCGGTTGTGATATGACTATTCCTTGGTTTTGATTAATTTCTAGAACTGTATTCCACGTAGACATTAAATGTTGAAGCATATTTATAATTTTATGGTCAATCTTATATATCTGTAGTACTTTCAGGAGCCAGGAGTGCGGTACCGAATCAAAGGCTTTTTTATAATCGATAAATGCCGTGTAGATATTTCGTCGTTTGTTAGCTGCTTGCTCAAGTATTACTGAGTCTATTATGAGCTGTTCCTTGCATCCTTGAGATTTTTTGACACAACCCTTCTGCTCTTCAGAAAGTAATTTATTATCTTCAACATGTTTGTAGATACTTTTTGCAATACATGCCGTTAAGATCTTGTATAGTGTGCATAAACAGGTAATGGGTCGGTATTTTGTTGGATTATTTAATCGCTCGGATTTGGGGAGTAAGTATGTATTACCTCTGCCAAGAAATTCGGGGATAGTTTCTGGACTTTCAATAAATGTTGTGAAGTACTTAGCAATGTAAGTGTGTGTACTTTTCAGTCGCTTAACCCAAAAATTGTGGATTCCATCCGGGCCCGCTGCTTTCCAGTTTTGTGTAAGTCTAATTACTTCAGCAACCAAATCTGATGTTATTGTGATAGGTTCCATTGTTGGCAGATGAAACAATTCGGCTTCTATATCTCTAATCCAAGTGGAATCTGTGTTGTGGTTAACTGGTTGAGACCATATTGATGACCAGTAGTTTTCGATCTCCTCTTCGGTAGGTAAAGGACCAACAGGCTGATTTGAATTTATTTTCAAATTCCGATAATAAGCTCTTTGGCTGGTGTTGAATTTCATGTTTTGTTTTCTTCTCTGTGTGGATTCACGATATCTCCTTATTCTACCAGCTTTAGCTTTTAATTTTTGTTTCAAAGTATCTAATATTTCATGCAATGTTTCATTGTCCGGATTTCGCTCAGCGTGCTTTTTATGTTTTTCTTTGATTTTTAAAATAGATTTCTCTTGTTTTTTGCTTTTATTTCCTTCTATATACTGATGTATTCTTCCGATATCAGCCCGTATACTTGCTATTCCTATCTCCAATCGCAATTCCCATGGTTCCTTTTGATTTTTATTATTATTATTATTATTATTATTAAATATGTAGCGGAATTCAATAACCTCAGCAGTTTGATCAGTTGACTCTGAAATTCAACACAGGATTAGAAGCGCCTCAAGAGCATTCTGAAAATTGAAAGACAGGATTTTCTCCAATCATGATTTGAGCAAAAAAAAACGCATTGCAAACTTGCAGTGTACCGAGAAATAATAATCCCCACTATGTTATATAGAAGCGAAACCTGGGTGCCGTACCGCCGCGCCCATACAAGTTGCAACAGAGAGACCTTAGACAATTCTTAAGAATCAAATGGTTCCATCATGTATCAAACATATCGGTCCTTGAAAAAGTTAACTGCGAGAATATTGGTTCCCACTTAAAATGGGCTGGTGACGTTTTCAGAATGCAAGAAAACCCCATACCAAAATCTCTGCTTTATGGTGAGCAGTATTGTAGCAGTATTGTAGGCAGTAAGAGCCCGGTGAACAACTCAAAGGGTACTAGAATATTTTCCACGAAAAGTTAAAGGGGATTAACATGCAGAATGAGTGGGAAGTTCACAATAGAACTCAATGGAGAAGAATTGTAAACTCAGTTAACAGCGACAACCAAAAAGTAAAGAGGCAACAAAGTAATGAGGTCGAGAGTGTCACATACGTGAACATCCCGTATCGGGCTTTTCAGTCACAGAAAAGTTCATGAAAGAAAAGGCCTTGCGTGACCCTCTTCTGATGCGTGTCAAATACTCGTCAGCGAGTAATGGCGGTATGTATGGTATAATATCACCTTGATGAACATATTATGTAAATTACTACTTTTGCCAAACAATACAGGCTTAATAAATGCTGGGTACATAGGCGAATGTAGAACTCTAAATCATCATATTTTAATTTTGATTCGCTGGAATTCAAAACAAATAAATAATAAGCGGATAGAAAGGAAGAGATAGCATCTTATATAAGCATTTATACATCTCTGAAATGTAAGAGAGCTAGCTCGTCTCGGTATGGATGGCCATCGGTATAAATAGTGGGAGTCTCTCGTTCGGCCGACAGTTATAAATAGGTTCGCGAGTGAGTTATGTCGGCGGCGATTGGGCGGATTTTTGCCGTGACGTGGCCGGCGATTTATGCGTCCGCGAACCGAGTGATGGGAGGTAACCCGGGGCACACACCGTCCTTTTCGCCCGATACCGTTCCACCGACTCCAGTCCGATTTATGGCCGGCTCGGCAATAACCGACCGGATATATATCATTCATATTTCTACCTTTCTCTTAATTAAACGCGCCTGTCGTTTAGAGATGCCTTCGCTTCGAGGATTGTCTATTCTCTTCTCCAAACGATATTAATTCGAATAATTAAAGATTTCTTTTATTGTGAGAGATTGGTGCACAATATATATTTTTTTAATCACCCTTGGCAATTTAGTATTGCAATCTGATAAAATTTTACTAATAAGCTATTTGTTTTTGACTTAATTTTGTAGCGTTTTGTATAAAACATTACCACTGCGAACGGCAGCTTTTCGTTGGTAGAGCAGTCGTGGATAAGGTATTTCACTGGAAAGAAATTAACTAACAATAATAAATCGAAAATACAAATATTGGGCGCCAGGCATGAACATAAAAAGAAAACACAGTTGTTTATTACTTAAAACTAGTGACTATATTCATTCATGATGTATTCTGATGGTAAATAGCATTGTACACTTTTAATAATTATTATAGTGGTTATATGTCGAGTAAAAGCCATGTATGTAAATAATATTAAATACGCTCCATGAAAAGACTATGGAAAAATACAATGCGTGCAAAGTTATAGAAAATATATGAAAGGTAGCATCACTTTATTTAATTTGTTAAATTTTGTGCGGTGTTAAATCTGATATGTTGCAACCCGTAGATTCTAGAATCTATGTTTGGTTATTCATCTGTTAAAATAGCGCAATAATAATATTTATAGAAAGTAATACTATTACAAGACGTAATGTAATGAAACCTAAGATCTAAATCATATTGTAACTACTAAATCGACATAAATGTTCTTAACGATCTAACCACTAAACAGAGTCTGCACGATATTATTTAAGATGTACGTTATTATGTTAAGACTGAAAATCGACTGAAAACTAGAACTTAAATCGACACTTAGCTGTTCTTTATGTAATCATGCTTCAAACAGTAACAGCGTGAGGTGGGCTCGCATCTCTGTAACTTGGACATCCGTCCATAAGATAACGGTACAGGGGAACACTACCCGTACCTTGGACCCTAAAAATATGAAACTCTTGTTTAAAACCAAACAAGGTCTAATAAACAAAATAAACCTACATCGAAACACTTCCGAGGGCTCAATAATAAACAAAAGAACTGTCCTTTCTTCCAATACACATTCTGGTGGACAACAGCAAAAGTACACCAACGTGTCAGCAAAATACAAATACGAGTTAAGGTGGACCAATCCAAAACTCTACCCTAAAAATACTCAATAAAAATATCGAATCAAAAAGAGATAATATCTCATTTTTACCTGTAGCTTCGAAATAGCAGCTGATTCAAATTATACAGCAAGATTTAAATAATTGCAATTTCTCTAAGCAGGGCTCTGAAGGTGACCGTCCGGCCAGAGGCCAGACAAAAAGTGAAGTTAAGCGCGGAGAGCGAAACCTTGGAAATAAATACACACAGAGCAGCACAGGATTGTCGACTTGAGAACGTTAGAACTACGCCAAGCGCCTCAAACAAATTATCCGGCCTGAACGATACGGAATCGGGTGACGATACGCGAGACATCATATATCATATATAAAAAAGACATGTAACGAACTAAAAACGTTACAATTTGTTACGATTAAATACAAAACACTATTCCTATGATAGTAATTTTGGTTCTGTCAGTTATGTTGGAGCATTATATTAGAATGCACTAGGCTGTAGTAACACTTTTCACTACACTAGTTCAAATGGTATTGTTCTTTTCAGTCTCTTAACTAAGCCATCATTATCCAGGAACTTGTGGGCCTCGGTGTTGATGTACTGATGGAGCCCCTCTTCATGTCTTAAAGCATATTTCCTGATAACGTTGTCGACCTCATCCACTTCTAAGCCCTTATGTAGATTGCCATTGCGAATACACCTTGTTTTGGAATCTTTGGATAATATTTCGGTTGCTTTATTTGGTACATTCCCAAAGTTTTTGAATACCATAAGTCCAAATTGGCTTCAGGACTTGTTGTTAATGCAAAAGCTTTAAATTATATATTGAGAGTATTGCAATATCCGACATGATATGTCTCCAAGACAATGGTTTTGCAAAAAAACTCAAATCTGGCGTCTTCTACCGGTTCTATCATCTGCATATGCTATCTCAGTCTGCACGGCTTTGCTTTTCATGCAGAAATTACTGAATGGATTTTAATGAAACTTTACAATGATATAGCTTATACATCAGAATAACATATAGACTACAAATTACGAGTACTTCGGTAGTTCGCGTTCGGTTTAAATATTTCAAAACATAAAAATGAAGGATATCTGATAAAAAAAGAAAATCGGACGATGTCAGTTAAAGCGTACCTGAAAAAAAAATCTCAAAATTTAACGATATAAATCAAAAGGAGGAAGAGGTTTCGCTGATAAACAGTTTGACAAAAGTTAAAGAATTCTTTTATGAGAGCCTTGATATAAGTAGGTACTAAAATAATCAAATATAGGATTTTTTTCTTGCAGAATGCAATAACATCGGATCGCTATCGCGTCTGAAGGTCACTTTACATTATTAATAAACATCATTATTTGTTATATTGGAAAAGATGTAAATAAACATAAACATACTATAGTAGGTAATTAATTTGTTATATTGGGAGAGATTAAGAGTCTATTACGCAGGCGCTGTACTGTTCGGGTCGCTCTCAGGGGTCGGGTAAAGCGGGTATGTGGCCGAAGGAAATATATATTATATTTCAGAAATCTGCCTGGCTTAGCCCGATCCTGTCGTGTTAAGCCACACCCAAAATTCCAAACACACTGGCTTTAAGGCTTGATTAAGGTTTCCAGAACATCAGCATTTGCCATAAAATATTTTTCAAATTTATTAAAAAACCATATAAATTATATATCAATGTATAGGGGGCAGATGCCGAATTCGGCCTATGTCCGAAATAATTAAACAAAATATGGCAATTATAATTAAATATACCTGCAGGCCAAAAATGGTACCTATACTAAAGATTTTTCTATATTGAACAAGTCTCAATATAATATTGCATTAGAAATAGGAGTGCTTTGGATACTGAACAAAAAGCATTTTTGGCTTGTCTATTTTGTTGCGTGTTCAATTAAAAGCATTTTTTTAATATAATAATTTATTGCGATATATTTGAACCTCCACAAAAACAAAAACCTATATTTCAATTTGGTTTAAACAAAAACCACAAAAAAATGTTTAACTTTTAAACTACTACATCAGATTTCTGTCGGATTTACCAAATAAATACAAAATTCTGCTTAACACAACACAGCGTTAAACATAAAACATAACCTAGAAAATAAAAACTTAAATAGCAAATCAGACCACACAAAAAAACTACAAAAAATTCAAAATTTAAGCTTAAAAAATCGAATAATAAAATTAAAAGACTCCATAATTGCGTACACTATAATATGCGATGCAAGAAGATGAAGAACGAAGATGGCTGGTAGGTAATATCGACACCAATCTCCATGAAAGGGAGCCTATGTAAAATATTCATGCGTTAAAATGCATATTCAGATACTTATACGTACATAGTAGAATAAGAATAATTACAGATTTTAATAAGGGCAAACTTACTAAAATAGGTTCCGGCATTCAGCTCACACAAACACAAAAGGCACTACACACAAGGCGTCACCCTTTCAAACCAACAAGTATTATGTCATTAAACTGTATACAAATATTTGCATACAGGCCAAATTCGACAATTTTATTAAAATCTGTTTAGTTTTTTGTATAACCATTGTTAAATATTTGTATAATAGTATCTGTCTCAATTTTGGCAATACAGTTTGTTTTATACTGGATATGTAATATTTACATTCTGAATGTTATTTTATGACCACAAGTTAAAAATTATATACCAATTATACAAATTATGTTGATACAATAGGTCCTTTTACTATTATAAAAGGCGTTTTATATGGACTATATAAACTTATGTATGCATTAATAAAACTTTGTTTATACAAAAATTGTATAGAGCGGGTTTTCTCAGTGTATATCCACAAAGTTACGCGGAAGAGTTTTGATTGCGTTGGTTTCAACTCTTATGCGGAGGGTGTGTGTTGTTATATTATACCAAAAAAAGATTAACCCCCTCCGTAAAGATGTTATGTAAAGACTATTTATAACCACGAAGTTGCATGCCATCTGGCCATATGTTGAATTGTTTCGGACATTAAATGATGTCTTTATTTTCGAGAAAATTTAGTCCAAACATAAGGAATATTTTGTTGATGTTTGGCCATCAAAATCTTAAAAATAAAGAAGTTGTCTAAAAATGTACTACAATACGGATAGAATATAATCCTTTATCTTTAATTTCCTTCTTCATTGGTGTAAAAAAATATTTTTTCTTAATAAATGCACATATCTATACATTGATATGAAAGCATTTTATAAACTCTCATATCATAGAGAGACTATTTCGTTCATCAGAAATACCAGGCATAAAACAGCGAACATATTCGAAAAGACAATGCCGCTCCGACCCGATAAAAAATAGCCGAGCGGCAAGCGTTAATTTGTCGAACACATATCAGTGTCAGGTTGACTTTTTTCCGATTTTTTTCGCCCGTTCCTCTCTCTTCCCGGCTTAATGGTGATGATGCATTCGGCAGCATCCCGTCCGTCGGCCCCGGCATCAACAGGTCGCCGACGACGCCGACGTCGCCGCCGATTTGCCAACCGAAACCGCCGGATGCACTGTTTGCACATTCATCCATCAAGCCGGGTAGGCAGAGGTGCTGGATGGGGACGGGACAAACGGCACAGTTAAACAGGGTTAAGAATTTGTAGTAGTTGAGTAAAACTTCGCCTTACGCGTTCGTTTTTACTCAGCTTTAAAACCTGTTCGCTATCTAATTGTTGCCTGTAATGCCTTTTGTCAGCTAAGTATCATTTTTAACTTGTATAATTTTTATATTTTTTTCCTTCTCACTTAATACAACTCCACTGTTTTAGTTTGTCTGCCATTTCTGGTAGCTACAGTTTTGGTACCCATCTGGGCTTCTGCTTTGTGTTGGCTGTAACACGGACAGAATAAGCCCAGATAAGTACCAAAACTGTAGCTGCCAAAACAACGCAAGGAACTCCACAAGGTGGAGTGACCTCCCCCTACTGTGAAGCTTGGTAATGGATGAACTACTAGACCAATTAACTCTAGCGAGAATACACTGCATAGGGTAAGCAGACGACATATTCATGATCGCTCGGGGAAAACATCTAGGTACCCTGTGTGATATTATCCAAAGAGGATATCTGTGTGATATTATCCGTATCCGTGTGATTTATCACTTCCAGCTCTTTGCAAAGTTCCTGATGTCGCTGATGTTGGGTTCTACTGCTTCCTCTAGTTCCTCCGAAAATCCGTGTAACGTTTTTAGTTCGTTACATGTCTTTTGTATATGGTATATGAGGTCTGGCGTATTGTCACCGGTTTCCGTATCGTTCAGGCCTGATAATTTATTTGATACGCTTGGCGTAATTTTTACGTTCTCTAGTCAACAACCCTGTTATCGCTTCACTGCTTCTGTGGAGGGCTGTCAAGATCGTTTCAAGGCGGCTCTCTGCGCTTTAACCTTAATTTTGGTCTGGCCTCTGGCCGGACGGTCACCTTCAGAGCCCTGCTTTTAGAAATGGTAATTTAAATCTTGCTGCATAATTCGAATCAGCTGCCATTTAGAAGTTACAGGTAAAGATGAGCTATTATCTTTATTAGATTCGTTATTATTATTGAGTATTTTTAGGGTAGAGTTTGGGATTCGCCCACCTTAACTCGTATTTGTATTTTGCTGACACGTTGGTGTACTTTTGCTGTTGTCCTCCAGAATGTTGAATGGAGGAGGGGACAGTTATTTTGTTTATTATTGAGCCATCGGAAGTGTTTCGAGGTAGGTTTATTTTGTTTATTAGACCTTGTTTGGTTTTAAACAAGAGTTTCGTATTTTTAGGGTCTTATGGTTGGATGTCCAAGGTACGGACAGTGTCCAAGGTACGGGCATTATACAACGTCCTAGTAGTGTTCCAAGGTACGGGTAGTGTTCCCCTGTACCGTTTTCCTATGGTTGGATGTCCAAGGTATGGGCAGGTGTCCCATATATATGTATTGATTCCAAGGTACGGACTATCCTATGTAAGGATGTCCTATGGACGAGTGTCCACTGTGTGCATGGTTTGTCTCATGTACAGATTGTCCCAGTATGGATGTAGCGTAAGCTCCATGCTGCTTCGCTGCTGTTTTTAAGTCTAGTCGATAGTTACGGCTGTATTGGTTCATGGTGTCCTCATCCTGGCCCCTTTTGTTGCATTGGCCGAGCGACAGTACAGAGATAAGAGTCCCACCTCACGCTGCTACTCTTTGAAACAGGATTGATTCAAGAATGAACAGCTAAGTGTAGATTTAAGTGCTGGTTTTACGTTTTACATTTACATTTTCAGTCTTAAAACAATAACATACATCTTGAATAATATCGTACAGACTTTACGTCTAGTGGTTAAACTTTTTATGTCAGTTTAGTATTCAAAATATGACTTAGATCTTAGGTTTCATTACCAACATATCTTGTAATAGTATTACTTTCTGTATATATCTATTGCGTGATTTTAAAGATGAATAACCGGACATAGATTCTAGTATCTACGGCTTGCAAGATCTCAGATTTAACATCGCATAAAATTTAACAAGTTAACCTTTTTTTATATTTTAATAGCTCTATCTATATTGTATTTTCCATAGACTTTCGGTGAACATATTTAATACCATTTTTAAGATAACTTTCTTCGACATATAACCACTATAGTTGCTAGAATTCTACAATGTTATTTACTATCAAAGAACATCATAAATAAATATAGTCATTAGTTTTAAGTAATATACAACTGTGTTTTCTTTCTCTGTACATGCCTGAGGCCCAATATCTATTTTTTTTTGTTTATTATTATTAATTAGTTTTCTTTCCAGTGAAATACCTTGTCCACGACTGCTCTCCGATGAAAATCTGCCGTTCGCAGTGGTAGTTGTTTAAAAAACGTTATAACCGTGCCCTAAAGTTCTAAAGCGTCGATTTTCTAGTGCCGGACAGTGGCACAGCAGATGCTTGATGGTTTCTTCTTCCTCTCCGCATTCTCTACAGTAGTCGTCCTTGGAAATCTTCCATCTCACGATGTTTACATGACGAGATTCCAGTGTGTCGTCTCCTAGCTACAATTATGAGTACTAGTTTTTTGTACACTAGTAGTTGTTTTGTCTTATTGCTGCAATCTACCACTGGCCACAGCCTTTGAGCTGTAGCAATCCTCACGGTGTTGCCACGTCCCTTGCTGCTTGGTCTTGATGGTAGTTTCTATAGCCGGTCAAAATTTGTGCAAAATCCGCATTTATTTCAAATTTCTTAAAAGAAATCGAGAAAGTTGTTCAAGTTGCTAAGCTTATTGAAAGGAAAGGATGATGGATTGTTTGAAGTAAAAGAAATAGGAAATCTTAATCAAGAAAAAAATCGTCCACAAACTAAAATTCGACGAACATTGAAAAATGGCGAATATATACTTTTTTAATTTAACCGATATTTTTGATACTCTTACGTTATAGCATCCTACTTTCCATGACAAAAAGTAATAATTATCAAACTTTGTTAAAATCTGTTAAGCAGATTAAGAAAAAAATGGGATTTTACGATTATAAAAGGACGATTTATACTTTTTAGTCAATTGAACGTAATGAAAATCCCACAAGTGAATTTACGAAATATATTTATTGTAAATGTCCCAGTTATCGTCACATTAAGGGAATATCTCAGTTCAGTTAGCCATAAAATCCGAATTATTAGTACAAGGCTAACAAGAAAATTAAATATGACACTAGTGGATATTTCAATTTAAAATTTAAGATAAACCTTTAATAAATTGACTCATATTTTCGATTATCTTCAGGAAAATGTACAACCACAATCGTACAAACCACCTTGAGTATATTTGCCTTGTACAGGGTGGGTCAAATTCGACGCTTTTAAATGGAAACATCCTTTTCTATAGGAGATGGTGAAAACCGCACATCAATATCTGTTACCGTTTCGGAGTTACGGGGTGTTTTTCAAAAATGTGCATTTTTAATAAATCGCTGTAACTTTTTTGCTATGGAAAATTTTGTATTTCTATGAAAACATTTCCAAAGCATCTTTTTACGTAGAATTTATTTGTTTAAGTATAATTTTTTTAAAATTAATAATTTAAGAGTTATCAACAGAAAAATTGGTTTTTTATATGGGACACCCTGTATATTTTTAATTTATTGAAAAGAATTTAAAATTACCTTCCAAAAATATAACACACTTGATATTTTGCTCGATTCCTCTTCGAGATATAGAGTATATAAAAATTCGCCCGCTTTAAATAAGTAGGCTTTGAACCGCAACGGCTGTAATGCAAAAAAATTCTAGCTGTGAGCATCAATTAAAACGAAAATAATATTTGCTATGAGAGATGCAGAATTTTATAACAATTTAAAATATATTTAACCAACATCAACACATTTAAACTATATCTCATAACAATAAAAATAAATAGCAAACCAGGACATGAGATTTTGGTTTGGATGTTCGACATATCGACCGTCTTCTGTTATGGACAGACGGGGCAGTTTTTGAACATTTCTTGCGGAATTCATTAACTCAGTGGGGGTGAAAGATACCCTCTCATGACTGCTAAGTATTTCTAATTCTTGTCTAGATTATACAGAAGAATAAGGAACCTTTATTCTTTCGCAAATATATCCATAGGATTAGATCCATGGGCACTAAGTCAGGCGGCCTCGACGGCCAACGGCTGGGCTCTTGGTCAGCTATTCAATTATTCTTGAAATTGGCTGCAGAAATTTGCTGATAACTTCAGCGTTCAGAGGCGGTGCGTCGTCTTGCTGGAAAAATATGTTATCGAGTTCCATTAAGAGCATATCATCAATGAGGGGTCCAAAGCCTACTAGTTAAAAGTGGCGAACTTTTAAAAAATCTGTATTTCGAAGGGGATTATAACAAAATATCAAGTGTGCTATATTTTTGGAAAGGTAATTTTAAATTCTTTTCAGCTAATTAAAAATATACAGGGTGTCCCATATAAAAAATCAAATTTTCTGTTGATAATTCTTAAATTATTAATTTTAAAAAAATTATACTTAAACCATTAAATTCTACGTAAAAAGGTGCTTTGGAAATGTTTGCATAAAAATACAAAATTTTCCATAGCAAAAAAGTTACAGCGATTTGTTAAAATGCATATTTTTGAAAAACACCCCGTAACTCCGAAACGGTAACAGATATCGATATGCGGTTTTCACCATCATGTTTTTGACAAAAATTGAGCTCCAGACACCGATATTAGTTTTTGTCTATCTCCTATAGAAAAGGTTGTTTCCATTTAAAAGCGTCGAATTTGACCCACTCTGTACAGCCTCTCAAATAGTGCCGTTCGGATTCGGTGATAAACTGTAGGTCCCGTGTACTTGTGAAACACTGATGACACACATCACAAGTACATGCGAGAGGTAGCCGACGCTCTGTATGGAGTATGGCACTGTAAGAAGGAGTCACCTCACAAAAAAACTCTGTTTTTTTGCAAAAGCTTATTTGGGAATTGCAAAACATAATTATTAATTATTAATAAACATAAACAATTATTCATTTAAAATAAATAACCATACAAAATAAAATCTTAATTAAGAACATCTCCGATATCAACGAAAAATAATGCAGATATAAACATTATTAGTGAATTATAGAGTATCTAATATCCATTTTTATAAAATGGAATAAACGAAACAGTAACATTATATTAGTAAATAAATATGACCTCAACTCTTAACTTGAAAAATTACTTTTACTTTGGTATTAAGTGCGCCAACGTAAATGAAGTGCGCCATTTAAAAAGAGATGTATTGGAGCCTTTCCAGATTTTAAACAACTATTTAAAATAATTTATTTTGGAATTTTTTTCCTTCAGTTTCGTAATTTAAAAAAAATATCAAAACATGGCGATAATTAGGTCAGTGGGTCAGTTAATTAGGTCAGTTACCATAGCTATTTGGTTAATAGATAAGCATAGGCATTGTGACAACTTCTCAATATTTATAACAAGATACTTACACTGAAAAAAATATTGTTCATAATATTAATGAACATTGATTATTAACTGTTGTTTCATTGGGACAATGATTTTTTTCATTAATATAATGATTTGTTAATCATAGATCGATGTCCGATTTATTAATACTATGAATCTAATTTTATCAATATAACGAAAATCTGGTTATTAAATTAATGTAAGATTTTTATTAATATAATGAACGCGTTCATTGTCCCAATGAACGCGTTTTTTTATTTTAGTGCTAAAACTTTAATAAACACATATTCATTATATTAATGTACTAAATCATTGATTAATGAGTCGTACATTGTGACAATGAACAATGTAATTAATACAACGAACACACTACATTATATTAATGTACGCGGTTATTAATATCATGAATAAAATATTAGGGCTTAAATGTCCGCCATGTTGATCGGTTACTTTGGCACTTTAATAACGTCTGTGTAGTTGAGTTATTCAGTGAGGTTTTAGTTTCATTAGAGCGGTAAGTGTTCTCTTCAATATTTTAAATAAAAGTCCTATCGTATTGTAGTTAATTTGTTGTGTTGTCAAATCAGATTCCGCTGCTCAGCTCAGAGGTTTCCAAATATGTTTCAGAAGATAAAAAATAAAAAGAAGAAAAACATAGTAACAAGTCGAGGCATGGAACTGATTACGGTAAATTCGAATGTTCTTTTAATATTTGGCATTTTAATTATTTTGATATACGTCTTTTAGAACCGGAAGAAGATGTTGAGACCTGCATTCAAGCCCTCAAATTCGACAATTTAACATCGGACCCACTTGATGCGACTTGGAAAGCCTGTTGCAAATTCGTCTAGAAGTTATCAAGTCTAAGGATACAGCTAGTATAATGAAGAAATGGTCTTTTTATAGAAATCCCTCAGGATATCGACTGGTAAATTAATTTTCTTAATATAATTTACCCTAAAATTAATAATAACATTACTATTCTCTTCGTCGATTCGATTTTTTTTAATTTTTAATTTGTATATGCTATATGGAGTTTAATAAATTATTATTAGTTTATTGCACTTGTTTTTTATTAATAATCCCTAATGGAAAAATTTCCTGTGCTCGTAAGTAAGTCGGCACTATTAGTAATTTTGTTACCTTTGTAGCTAAGGGCTTGTTCAAATGGAAATATATTTATAGTAGAATTAGTTCAGGTAGTTGGCTGGGAAATGACTATCAATGACATTTCATATCAATGACAGCGATCTTCATCATCGATTATACGGTGTAACAAGAGTTCCTAATAGTGTCGACTTTTAAATGTATAACTAAATAGATTATGAAATTATTTCATTGTATTAATGATAACGGTTCATTAATACAATGAAATAAATTTCATAAAATCTTAATGAAATCTGTTCATTGTACCAATGAATGTGTTCTTCAAATTAATGAACACTGTTCATTGATTTAATGAACTTAAAGTTCATAGAGTTAATGAATTACTTTTCATTGTGCCAATAAAATCGTTCATCGACTCAAAATTAATGATTTAATTCATTATATTAATGAACTTTTTCATTATATTTATGTCGACTTTTGGTTCAGTGTATGTTCTAGCGAAAACTAAATAAATTTTAACTTTAATTTAATCTGTATCAATATAATTATGTTTGACGCATAAAACGCACTTTATTATTAAACATCCCTATAGATAATCCTTAATCGTATTTAAATTTCCCATCGTGCAATTCGTCCCCGCCCCACCAATCTAAAGAGCGACCGTGCGCCACCAACTCCGACCGCAGATATGAATTTACTACGTATTTGAGTGTTTGTATTGTCGGATCAGTCACTCGTGTCACTCCGCCATTTATCAGATCCCGCTCGTATTTTCCCCAGCGCGAAAGGGTTGAACTTGAACTCGATCAGTTTGTCAACTGACAGCCGCGTTCATTTGTTTTCCGAAGAACGAGCACGCGTCGCTCGGCGGTCGCTTTTTTCCCGTTTTCTTCTCTTTTTTTCCCCGGTTCGCAGGTGACTAGATTTTTGCGGAGAGGCCGCCGAAAAATAGCGTATTTTTGGGAATTGAGCTTTTAGAGATAGAGTAACAGATTAATTGGTCTTTTCACATTTATCGATTTTTTTTACGTTTTTGTTAGAAGAATTAAATTGAAATGTATTAGCGATATTAATTGTATTTATTTATGATATAAATAGATTCCATTTATGATAAGTAAACTATACCGTGTGGTACATCGGAATACGAGACATAGGAAATCTCATACATACATACATACATACTGCCATTACTCGCTGACGAGTATTTGACACGCACACTGAAAACAAGGATCTCTCAGTCGAAATGAATATATGACTTTGACCCAAAAGATTGGCGCTGTTCAATAGGGCCAAGAACGACGTTTCTTTGCCCAAAGCATTAACTATCTTTTCATAAGCTTTAAAAAATTACTTTAGAGAATAGAATAATCTATCTGTCCAAAGTATTTCATTCTTGACCCAAAATGAATATGTAAAGAAGTTCTTGCTACAAGAACAATTGTTTCTTTGATTCATGCAAAAATTCTTGATTGAAAGGGGACATTTCTTGATTAAAGATACACTTATCTTAAACCAATACCGAATACAATTGACTGAGAGAAGTCTATACATCATATACAGGCATATTACGAGGTATATTATTTTCCGATTAATTTAGGTTTTCCTTGTCTGTAGTAAGTAAAGTGATATTATTTTCCTCGATAATAGTTATTTCTGCTTCTTCACTCCTTTGTATTTTTTGGGGTTGTTCATCACTCTACAAATTACAAAAAAATGTTACATCACGATTAATCAAATAAATCAAAGTAAAGCAAATAAATCATAAGCTTTGGTCACATTTTGAATTTTTTAATACGAGGACTTGAAATTCTAAAATTTTTGTAATTATTCGCATAAAAAAAGCGATACCTATATTCTTATTCTATATATAGTCACGAATGCATTATCTAAACAGGTGCATTAGGTAAATGTCTCTTACCTTCAAATATAGCAAATAAATGCTCTAATTTTCATTTTTTCAGAAACTCCTTTAAAGAAACCATATATCCTAAAATTTGTCCATAAAAAATGACAAATGCATGTTAATAACGATTACTAATTTGTTATACGATATGCGTTTAAAAAGCAAATTATGCAAAATTCCAAGGGGAAAATGCCAAGCAACAAAACCCGTACGTACTATGATGTGCGACCTATAAAATGCGACGTACGACTGATCGGACTGCAGACTGATTGTATATACCGTCCTTCGTCATCGTCTTTGCGTGTCGTTATTATTTTTCATCAAAAGAGTATGTAGCTATTGGAAAAATGGCCATGTTTCTTGAACGAAGTACTTCCTAGCGTATTTTTGTTAATATCTCAAAACAAGGTAACTCGCACTTAGTTGAATGAAAATAGATTC
Source organism: Sitophilus oryzae (assembly GCF_002938485.1). Classification (NCBI taxonomy): domain Eukaryota; kingdom Metazoa; phylum Arthropoda; class Insecta; order Coleoptera; family Curculionidae; genus Sitophilus; species Sitophilus oryzae. The sequence goes on from NW_022146024.1 coordinate 1,287,253, forward strand.
AAGAGAAATTTTCGAATTTTTCTTGTGTTAAGGGAGTTTTTCTTCAGGCAAAATATTTTCTTATACGCTGAAATAAATTCTCTTGCCACTAATTTTTTTTCTTCAAGAACAATGACGACTTTAGTTCAAGTCTATCTTTTTTATCAGTGCATCAGAAGATGGTCACTCCAGGCGTTTTCTTTCATCAGCTTTTCTGTGGCTGAAAAGCCCGATACGTGTGATGTTAGGTGTCGCTGTTAACTGACTTTAAAATTCTTCTTCATTCCGTTCTATTGTGAGCTACTTCTTCCCACTCATTCTGCTTGTTAATTCCCTTTAAGCACAGAATATCTAGCTACGCAACAGAAAAATACTCGTAATGAAAGAGCTAAAATTGCACAAATAAAATACTAGATGGCGCGACAATATCATAATCAGAATATAATTGGAAATTTTGAACTGTCGGTTTTAGATCGACGGCACGTCGACGGCCTTGAAGCTCGCCTAAATATGCACAGTTGCCAGATTCAAAAACACCTTTAATTGGCATCCCATTCTTTTTCTGGTGTATAATAGTTTCTTTCTATTCTTCTTTTCTTGTCAGACACACTTATGTTAATTGTTCGTTTGGCTTTTAAAATAGTTTCAAGTATATTATTACAAAACATATACTCAAAAAATACATTTTTAATATACACAACCTTATATTGTTAACTAAGAAAATACCTTTAATTACCTTTAAAAATATACAGGGCGATTGATAGTGATATTTATTAATGCTGGAAAGTTAGTAATGAAATATAAGTTTAATAATAATGGAAATAATTTATTAAAATGCAGTAACACACAACAAATCTTTATAAAGAAACGTAAGTATACCAAATTAGGGCCCAATCGAAATCCGGGAAATGATATCATAATATTGTACTCCACTCGATATGCTTCAAGGTACCATAATATTGCAAATTTACCGAAGATCCGTAGTATACCAAGTTTAAGCCCAATCGATCGCCAGGAAATGGTATCGTAATATGGTACTACATTATGGTACCTCTTGATATGCTTCACGGTACCATAATATTGCAATGTTATCAAACATACGCAAGTATATATCAAATACGAGCCCAATCGAACGTCAGGAAGTGGTATCATAATGTAGTACTATAGAAGGTACTACTTTATATGCTCCATGGTACTATAATATTACAATGTCACCGAAGATACGTCGTATACCAAGTTTAAGCCCAATCGAACGCCATGTACGTAATATGGTACTATATTATGGTACCACTTGATATGGTTCATGGTATCATAATATTATAATATGTCATCAAAAATACGAAATTATACATCAAATATATGAGCTTAATCGAACATCAAGGAGTGGTAACATAATATGGTACTATAGAAGGTACCACTTTATATGCTCCATGGTTCCACAAAATTACAATGTCACCGGAGATACGTAGTATACCAAGTTTAAGCCCTATATCAACCGCCACGTATCTAATATGGTGCTATATTATAGTATGGTACCACTTGATATGCTTCATGGTACCATAATATTGCAATGTGATCAAAAATATGCAAGTATATATCAAATACGAGCCCAATCCAACGTCAGGAAGTGGTATCATAATGTAGTACTATAGAAGGTACCACTTTATATGCTCCATGGAACTATAATATTACAATGTTACTAAAGATAAGTAGAATACCAAGTTTAAGCTCAATCGAACGCCATGTATCGTAATATGGTACTATATTATAGTATACTATTTCCCATATAAAATGACAGCGATCTTCATTTCATAGCTATCGCTAACGCCGTTTTCCCCCGATCATACGGTATAAAGTATGAACACAATTGAACGTCAGAAAGTGGTATCATAATAGTAGAACAATACTTATTATATTGTCGCCGAATTACAGTCAAAATTCAGGATTCAATTACAATCAAACGTCAGGAACTGATTGTAATTCAGCTCGTAAGATTTAACCCCAACTGATATGGCAAGTTAAATACGTACTTAAACCTGACTAAACGTTTGAAAAAAGAGCACTGATCTATTTTAATATGTTTAAATGATGTAGCAAATTTGAAGGTAGGATTTATCAGAAAGTATTACAATATGAATTACACAATGGCAACACTGCACAAAATTCTTTTAAATTTCGTTTGTAGAAAACTATTTTTTTTTAATTTATCGCCCTCTATTATGTAGTACCGAAACTACCGCATCAAAATATCTGATTTGGAGACAGGCTTTTAAAGCCTGTCTCCTTTTGATACCTACAATTTTATACATGTAACGAGGCTTCTGTTGCGTAGCTAGATATTCTGTGCTTTAAGTTTTCGTGGAAAATATCCTTGTACCTTTTGAGTTGTCCACCCGGCCTCCTCTTTCCGGCTAAAAGCTCACCGTAAAGCAGAGATTTTGGTATGCGGTTTTCTTGCATTCTGCATACGTGAGTGACCAGCCCATCTTAAGCGGGACTGTGTAATCATGGCTTCTATACTCTCTCCTATACTCGCTAACTGCGAGAGTATTGAGAGAGAGGAAATCTCATGTAAGTTTTGAAAAGGTTAAATATTATCTTCCCAAATGATTTTATGCAAAAATTGTATTAGACTTTTTTGAAGAGGCGTTAAAGTTGTACTCTGGTCTAAAATTTCTTATCATTTGGAATAGGCATCTAAAAGATATTTGCAGAAATCTACCTTCAAATTACTAAAAATTTATAATACGGTCCAGAGAAAGTTTTATTTAAAATACCAGCAAAAATATATATGATTTTGTTATTGTCAAATTCGATGTCACATTTCTTTTGTTTACAGGAATTGATGTGGTTTGGAAAGGGTGGTTAATTTTTTTTCTGAATTGGAATGATCATTTACAAAAGAATTAGTTGAACTGAGATTAGTATTCGTGGTGTATGAGTTGTTTGCTATTCATTACTCGCAGGCCTCGATCATACCACATATGAACATCCATAATAATTTAACAAATAAAAGAAATATTAAATATATATAGTTACAAATTTTGTAACTAAATGAACTTTATTAATATATACTAATTATTAAAATATTTACATAATCCCCCGTGCACACCTAAACAATGATAGTAAAATTCACGCCTCACAATACAAAGCTCTTAATGGGAGAATCTTTAGCATTCCACAGATATGTTGTTTTCAGTTCATGATAGTTCATCTAAATTACTGTCTTTAATATTTCTATTAAGACGGTTTTTGCGTGTGTTCCACAGGAAGATATCGTTCGGCGAAAAATCGTGTGGTCTTTTTCTACTGTATCCCCGCAATAGACGTCAATGATTTTCTTTTCTTCAACATGAAGAATATTCAAGCCATTGCCATTTTCTTCCTGTCCAATTATTTTTATCTTCACACTTCCATGTGCCATTAGTTTCAAACCTCTGGTTTATTCTTTAAACTGTTGACTTATTCGGTATAGGCTTTCCGGAGACTGAGCTGCAAACATATCTAACACAGCGGGAATATTATTTCTAGCAAAATGCTGTTTCACCATCGAAACTTAATCAAATTAACATAAAGTTCAAATCATTTAATACTTAAGTCTTCAACTTAAGTCATTTTATTTCAAGTCAAGTCATTTTTGGCGTTTTTATGAGTTAAGTCTATATTTTTGACTTATATCATGATGATCTGCAAGTTAAGTTAGTAAAATGACTTTAATCAATATAATTACTCTCAAGTCAAGACAACCAGAATTCAATCTAAGTACCTTTTTTTAATTGTTAATATTAATTTTCTTGTATTACCAATTAGCGATTTCCTTACTAAGTATCATATTATTAATTTATTGTAGGTACAGATGAGACGGTTCATTTTCGGAACAACTACAAACGCAAAAATATGTTTTTTTTAAATAAAGTTTAACCGATTTTGTAGTACTTATTACCATTACAGTGTAGATGTCATCGAATGAATACATGTCTATTAAAAAGTAAAGGCTTGTAACGTTTTTAGTTCGTTACATATCTTTCATATATAATATATGATGTCTGGCGTATCATCACCGGAGTCCGTATCGCTCAGGCCTGATAATTTACTTGACGCGCCTGGCGTAATTTTTACGTTCTCTAGTCAGCAACCCGGTTATCGTTTCACTGCTTCTGTGGGGGGCTGTCAAGATCGTTTCAAGGCGCCTCTCTGCGCTTTAGCCTCACTTTTGGTCCTCCGGCTTTTAGAAAGGGTAATTATTTAAATCTTGCTGCATAATCTGAATCATCTGCTATTTCGTAGCTACAGGTAAAGATGAGATATTATCTTTATTAGATTCGTTATTATTATTGAATATTTTTAGGGTAGAGTTTTGGATTGGCCCACCTTAACTCGTATTTGTATTTTGCTGACACGTTGGTGTACTTTTGCTGCTGTCCTCCAGAATGTTAAATGGAAGAAAGGACAGTTCTTTTGTTTATTATTGAGCCCTCGGAAGTGTTTCGAGGTAGGTTTATTTTGTTTATTAGACCTTGTTTGGTTTTAAACAAGAGTTTCATATATTTTTAGGGTCCAAGGTTATGGTCCAAGTTATGGACATTATCCTATGGTTGGATGCCCTATGTACGGATGTCCTGTGGAGGAGTGTCCCATGTAGGGATGGTTTATCTTATATATAGAGTGCCCCAGCGTGGATGTAGCTTGAGCCCCATGCTGCTTCTTTCCCATTTCTAAGCCTAGTCAATAGTTACGGCTGTATTGATTCATGGTGTCCTCATTCTGGCCTCTTTTGTTGTATTGGCCAACAGGATAGCCGAGAGACAGTACAGAGATGCCCACCTCACGCTGTTACTGTTTGAAGCATGATTGCATAAAGAACAGCTAAGTGTAGATTTAAGTTCTAGTTTTCAGCCGATTTTCAGTCTTAACATAATAACGTACATTTTAAATAATATCGTACAGACTATGTTTAGTGGTTAGATCGTTAAGAACATTTATGTCGATTTAGTAGTTACAATATGATTTAGATCTTAGGTTTCAATACATTACGTCTTGTAATAGTATTACTTTCTATAGATATTATTATTGCGCTATTTTAACAGATGAATAACCACACATAGATTCTAGAATCTACGGGTTACAACATCTTCGATTCAACATCATATAAAATATATCAAATTAATTAAAGTAATGCTACCTTTTATACATTTCCTATAACTTTACATGTATGGTATTTTTGATAGTCTTTTCATTGAATATATTTAATATTATTTCTAACATAGCTTTACTCGACATATAACCACTATAAAAATTATTAAAATTGTACAATGCTATTTACCATTGTACAATACATCATGAATGAATATAGTCACTAGTTTTAAGTAATAAACAACTGTGTTTTCTTTCTCTGTTCATGCCTGGCGCCCAATATTTGTATTTTCGATTTATTATTGTTAGTTAGTTTCTTTCCAGTGAAATACCTTATCCACGACTGCTCTACCAACGAAAAGCTGCCGTTCGCATTGGTAATGTTTAAAAAAAAACGCTATAGGCTGGAGGATTTTAAGGTATTCTTCAATAGATTCAAGATAAATTTCTTTCGTTTGTCTTTCGGGCTACATAACGGAGTCGGGAATTCACATAAATATAAGACTCACTACGCACGCGTAACACGACAAATAATCAAAACCGGTTCCGAAAAATTAACATTTTATTTACTAGTGGTATTGGGCATTTTTTATTCTGCTGCTTGGGCTGCCGCCTAACAGTTTAAAAAGAAATGCTGCTGTTATACATTTATCATAAAAATATATAAAAACCTGTCATTAAAAACTTGAGCCTTTTATAAAAAGACTTAAATCTTTTTAACGAATTAAGTCTTTTTCTATTTCGGAATAAAGATTTTTTGCTCTCTATCCAACTCTAGCGAACCCAGAATCCGCTGTCGCAAATTACCCTCAGAAATCCTCAGATCGTATCGAATCTCCTCATCCATCCATCCCGAGAAAATTTAGCACCAGTACCATTATTTGGACCCTTCTCCAGCGGCTCCACCGCCACCAGCAACCGCTCTGCGGCGGCACGAAGAAACCTTAATTGTGACGTTTGCCGCCCCGGCTTAGAATCGACAATATTGCCAGAATCTCCGGCTGGCAGCCCCGTATTAAGAAGATATCTGGCTAATTTATGGAACTAGGAGGCTGCGATTCCCCGCTCCGACCGGTAATATATTCCGACATTAGTCTCACTAATGTCTGCCAGGAACGACGACTCTGGATCGGGGCGGCTAAGCCAACTTGGGGCATAAATACGACCCTCCGGATTCGCCGAGGGCCTGACGAGGCGAAGGTGACGGTTTTATTGCTTCATAATAACCAGAAGTAGTTTAATTGGGATTAGGAGGAATGCCGCTGCTGCCGCTGGATGGCGCAGAACGTGCTAGATTTCCATCGAGGAGGATGGGTTGGGCGGATCTCTTTGGAATATACAGGGTGGTCCTAGTTGTACAAACATAGACTGCTATAAACAAAATATTTATATGCTTGCTTCATCCACATCACCGTAGATGGAGCTAAGAAGGCTTAGGTAGGGTATATATAAATAATCAAAATACGAGAAGCGGAAAAAGGAGCCAAAAAACCCTACATATATGCTTATTCTCTGCATTAAGTTCATCAGACCGAGGGGAATAGCCATTCGACGACCGGTTTCGGAGATTTATCTCCCTCGTGAAAATATTTATAGTCCTCTTTGTTTCTGAGCTACAGAGTCTTATTGAAAATTTTGCAATTTGGAACACCTCTCATATCTCTGTTATTGGGTATCAAGAAGGTGAATACTGTTTCTTGTAGAACTTTTTACGTAGAATACAGTGGCGTAGTCTGTTATTCTACAAAAATTATATTTTTGAAGATATGTCGCGACCTAGCTTGAGGTTGTTCGCTAGGATGTCTAGCGATCCTAGCGAAGAGGTTCTCTCTTCCGATTAAAACAACCATTAAAAAAATATACATTTATTAAATAAAAATGCATAGTGTGGATGCCAAGACTTGCTATGGGTATGAAGAAAGGAGTACTTACAGGAACATCTTCAACATCTTCATTGTCTTCTGACTAACGATTTAACTATCAACTCACTATGAAATAACTATCAACTCATAATGCAACTCATAATGCAACTAACCCCGCTCTCTTAAGCATAATCTTTTTATATCCCTTCTACTTATTCCTCGTTGTCATCGCCGGTTACGTCGTCAAAATAGTTTATAATGGGCGTGAGGAAATGGAACTTCGGCGACCTGCGTTTGATTATCGACCCGGGATTATATTTTAATTGTTTAATTATTAATGTTATTTAATAACATATCTGGGTCGATTACATGCAGGTAACCGATCTCCTGAAATTTGATGTATGCCCATCAAATTGGTTTACTAGAATTATATATTACATAATTTTTTCCAATTTGATATAAACCCAAGTTGACATCTATTTAAGTCTTGACAATATAAACTAAAGTTATGTTTTCTCAAATGGAACACTCTGGTATAGGCATTTATAAATCAAAAGATTTGGCTTGATATGAGCTTCTTAAAAATATATAACACTGTATTTATTTTCACCATTTACCCTAATATTTAAAAGAGTTCATTAAAAGTTCATTTTTTATTATTGGTTGATTTGGTTTGGTTTAAAATAATATTTAAATAGTATGTATATTTATGAAAATATTTTAGTAAATACAATTTTGATTTTTTTATTATCTATCACGGCCTACTAATAAGAAAATTATATCTTTTAAATACTGCAGTAAATAGGGAAAATAAATATAGAGTATTATACCGGGTGCGGTCTCAAAAGTGGCTCACCTCTACAGGGTTGTTCACCACATACGACACGGATTATTGTAGCTAAACGATTAGATTTTTACAAATTGTAAGTTTTGGGTTCGTTGAAGGACTATTAGAGCTACAATTTAGTGTCCCAAATAAATAAAAAATATCAAAGTTGTATTTTTTTAAATGGTACCAAACCAAACACCCTGTATATTATAACATTTTTTTTAGTTTCTACGATTAAAATAAAGATACATTTGATTAAGGTTTATCACACTTAAACTTTGCTGTTTTTTAAATATTTTCAATTTTGTAAATTTGCAGGAAAAGTTTTAAGGCGTCATTTCTCCGAGGGTATCAAAGTTTTTAATGCTAATAATTTACTGAAGTTTATTTATTGATCAGTTATTGTGTTGCAATAATAAAAATAATACTACCTCATACAGAGTGTCTAAAAATTTATTTTAAATAATTAGTAGCTTTAAACGGCAATAACTTGTTTAATTTAAATAGAACATCCTGTATATTTTATGGTAATCAGATGTACAATTTAATTGTCTATCAAATTTTATTATACCATTTTTTACCTATCTCTTCAAGTTTCCGTAGAAAATGCCTTTTCTTGTAATTTAGAACTCATTTATCAATATACCCATGGCATACTGACATTTTAGATTATTTTTTAAAATTTTTAAAGAGTACATACACTAATATTGTCGATATAGTTCGATTATTTCATTAAAAAATAAAAAAAACTGTTTAAATATTTGTTAAAGAGGGCCAATTAATATGATTCCAGTATTCAAACTGCATTAATTCACTGTTTGAGTTGATTAATAATAATTGCTCCAAATACCAAAACATTAATTTGGTATGTGTATTAGACAGTATGGTAAAAAGTAACACCTTAAAAATGATATTTTATTTTTGATAAATGTTTATTTATACCAACTGAGACGTTCATTTTCATAACTAATTATTATATTGATTTCTGATTCAAATCCACAATTAAGTACGTAATTAATTAGTATTTGGGCGGAAATAATGGTGGTATATTTAATTAATGGTATACACTTTTATAAAGATTTAAATAGTTTTCTTTTTGCATACAAATGGGCTAGTAATATTATCTTTTTGCTAAAAACGAGAATATTACTAGCCTGTACATTTTGTTCATTTGTTGCTTTAAAAACAATCTAAAATGTCAATCTTCCATGAGTATATTGATAAATGAGGTCTAAATTATAATAAAATTCATTTTCTACGAAAACTTCAAGGGATAGGTAAAAAATGGTATAATACAATTCGATAGACAATTAAATTATGCATCTTATTCTCCTAAAATATACAGGGCATTCCATTTAAATTAAACAAGTTTTTGCCGTTTAAAGCTAGAAATTATTTAAAATAAATTTGTAGACACTCTGTATGAGATAGTATTATTTTTATTATTGCAACACAATAACTGATAAATAAATAAACTTCAGTAAATATTTAACATTAAAAACTTTCATACCCTCGGAGAAATGAAGCCTTAAAATTTTTGCTGTAATTTTACAAAATTAAAAGTATTTCAAAAACGGTAAGGTTTAAGTGTTATAAACCTTAATCAAATTTACCTTTATTTTAATCGTAGAAATTAAAAATGTAATAATATACAGGGTGTAAAATTGTGTGTAATATTTTTTATTTATTTGGGACACTCTGTATTTTGTAAAAATATTTTTAAATTGTAGCTCTAATAGTCCTTCAACGAACCCAAAACTAACAATTTGTAAAAATCTAATCGTTTAGCTACAATATTCCGTGTCGTATGTGGTGAACAACCCTGTATAACTTTCTTATTTTTTTAGATAAAAAAAACGAGATTTTGTACATTACTCAGTGAGCATTTTATTCCTTTAAGGGAAATGTGTTCTAGGTCACGTCGTTGTTACGTTACCAGGCCCTTTTTGTGCCTGATAAGAAGAAATAAAATGAAGATATGTATCTGTTCTCTAATGTTCCCTCAATGTGACAAAACTTTGCTCACTGGGTAGTATATAACATAAATTAGAACTGATTGAAGTATTCAATTGTTTTTGGTCACTTCCTGTTTCACCGGAAATAACTAGAACTTTTGATTTTTGAATGGCACCCCCGGTATATTTTTACTTTATTCCATAGGAAATGACACTCTGAATAGAATTACATATCATATGTTAACTTTTGACATTTTTACTTAAAACATATTGTATTTTAAATTTCAATCTAGATTGCCATGACTGTGTTAAAAACAATAATTTTTAATCAAAGAGCTCTGAAAAAATATATTTCATCGTCTAATATTTTTCGTGTCTTGTGTCATTAGCATATTTGGAAAAAGCCTTTTTTTACGAATAATTTGGTACCACACACTTGGTATTTCGAGTCAAATTGTCGTTATGTTTTTTTTTTCGTTATTGCATGTTACAATTCCAAATAAACCATATGCGAAAATGTCAAAAGTTGACATATGATATGTCATTCCATTCAGAGCATCATTTTCTATCGAAGAAAGTAAAAAAATACCAAGGGTGTTATTTAAAAATCAAAAGTTGTAGTCATTTCCGGTGAAACAGGAAGTGACCAAAAACAATTAAATACGTCAATCAATCCTAATTTATGTCATATACTAACATACCAAATCTCGTTTTTTTCTCTGAAAAAATAAAAAACTTATAGAGGTGTACCCACTTTTGAGACGCACCCGGTATATTTTTGAGAACCTCATAGCAAGCCAGCTTATATGATTTATAATTATACAGAGTGTTCCATTTGAGAAAACATAACTTTAGTTCATATCTTCAAAAATACGCTACTCAAAACAATTATCGCCATATTTGAATAAAAGTAATAATTATTACATTTCAACCCAAATTTTGTTTTTTATTTTATTTATCTCGAGGTATGAAAGTGCTATCCTCATATTTTAGTTTACTTCTTCAGTTGATATGTTACCTACCATACATTTTTTTAACTCTAATAAAAAAGCTCAACGTCTTGCAAAACCCGACAAATCAGCTTTAAAAGAAAAAGGATCTCCAACTCAAACCGAGATAGGAAACCTGCTAACATTTCAATCACTGTCTACTAATCAATCGAACCTTTGATTCGAGGCATTTTCTGGAAGACGCTCCGGGAGAAGTAGACGTTCGAATCGTGCTTGACAAAGTGTGATTGATAGAAATCGATTGCTTCGAGGACGTCGGAGATAGAAGTTCAAACTTGAAAGACGCATTTGTTTGAAACAACTTTTTTAAAGACTATTTTTAAATGGATTGTTTGAGAGTGTTATTGTAAGTGATAATTAAGTATATAAAAAAAGAGAGTATTTTTTAATATTTTAATAATACATACGATTTTTTTTGTAATAGTTTTAAGGAAACTCAAAAAAAAATTCTTAGAAATAAAAACGTAGATCAAAATGTTCGAGGAGCAATAATCAATTTTTATTTCGATACTAGAAGCTAGATAAGGACAGATCAGGAACGGGTTCGACAGAGAGGTCTCTCAACAGAAGGGGTTCGACAGAGAGGTCTCTTAGGCCCATTTTTTAAATCTAGTAATGGATAACGTCTACAAACTTCTTATAGGGTACACAAATATGTAACCTGTGTCACTGACTGCTTTTGATAATGACATCAAAACATATTTGCCAGGAACGAAACAAAACTTGAAAGGAAACTTGCCAAGAAATTGAATTGAGTGGGAGCAACAAAAAAAATGATTAGGGCCAAGACAGATGCAAAGGTCAATATTGAGATAGATGTTGAAAATAGATCAGGCAGTCTTTTTTCAAATATTTGGGTGTCTATATCAAAAGTCAGAGATATCAAAACCAAGAGAAGCACACCATAGCAAAGAAAAATACCATAGCATAAAGAATACTTATTTTGGTAAAAAAGACGTATCTCGGTATCCGTGAAGACTATAATCAGCGTCTTTAATTCAGTAAAGGTACCTATATTAAGATGTGAGAGATAGGACTCCATCAAGAAGCAAGAAAGGCATAAGTACCGGGTGTCCCACTAAAGATAGCTCTCGGCTGTATCCCGGAAAGTATTAGTCGTAGGGCTTACGGAAAAAAAAATATTTATAACTAAAGGGGCTATGGGAAATTGCTGGAAATTATTTTCAAGATTGTAAAACGGCCGCTAGGTGGCGCAACTGCTATGGAAAATAAGGAAATAGATTTTTTACAGAATTTTGCCTAGATAATGTGTACTATAAATAATAGCTTCATAATCTTCAGTAAATTTTGGACTTTTTTTGTTAGAACCATTTTACCCTATCTGCTAAAATAAAGTGGAGGGGGAAGGTTAGATCTATCTTTATTTAAATGTTAATAACTCCGGACTGGATGATCAGAATCCAGCAAACGAGGGTTTCGTTTAAAAGAGCGTTTCTTACTCTATATTGTAGCATATAAACAATAATGATAAGCTTTTGAACGTAGACGCTAGGGGGCGTTGTCTTACAATTTAACAAACATTGCACGTTTTTTCAAAAAAATTAAATGCAATAGTATATGTAATTTTAGCTAAAAAAATAAGCCTGTGTTATTTTAGCTGATAGTAAAGAGTAATAAAAGCTTAAAAGTCAGCGAAAACCGCATCTTGATATCTTCTTTCAAACCGAAGATATTAGCAAAATTATAATAAATACCAAAAAATAAGCCCTTAATTACCTTATTTTTTACAATACAGTATCAGTAGCCCTCTTGATTATGCCTTATTCTAACAAAAAAATAAGTTTATTTTAAAATCGACGAAATACCAGAATACCATAATACCAGATGTATTAATATCTAATAATTAAGATATTAATAATAGTGAACAAGAAACGATGATTCAGTGAAGTCATGGTAGGCTTTGGAAAAAAGTTGCTTTTCGCCTAATAGTATAAACGTCAAATTGTTATTAGATCACCATTTTGATAGTCGTAGTTTATTGCCTTTATTATTTGAAGTAGTTGAAGTTGTTGTAATTTTGAAAAAGCAATCAAAAGATAAAAAACGCTGCTAAGACTATCAAAATGTTGATCTAATAACTATTTGACGTTTATACTATTACGTCAAAAGCAACTTTTTTCCAAAGCCTACCATGACTTCACTGAATCGTCGTTTCTTGTTCACTATTATTAATATCTTAATAATTATTAGATATTAATACATCTGATATTATGATATTCTTGTATATCGTCGATTTTAAAACAAACTAACTGTTTCTATCTTATTTTTAGGTTAGAATGAGCATAATCAAGAGGGCTACTGATACCGTGTTGTAAAAATAATGTAATTAAGGGATTATTTTTTGGTATTTATTATAATTTTGCTAATATCTTTGGTTTGAAAGAAGATATCAAGATGCGGTTTTCGCTGACTTTTTAAGCTTTTACTACTCTTTACTATCAGCTAAAATTACATATACTATTGCGTTTATTTTTTTTTTTGAAAAAACGCGCAATGTTTGTTGAATTGTAAGACAACGCCCCCTAGCGTCTACGTTCAAAAGCTTATTATTATTGTTTATATGCTACAATATAGAGTAAGAAACGCTCTTTTAAAAGAGCACTCGTTTGTTGGATTCTGATCATCCAGTCCAGAGTTATTAATATTCAAATAAAAACAGATCTAACCTTCCCCCACCACTTTATTTTGGTAGATAGGGGAAAATGGCTCTAACAAAAAATATTCAAAATTTACTGAAGATTATGAAGCTGTTACTTATAGTACACCTTATCTAGGCAAAATTATGTAAAAACTCCATTATTATTCTTATTTTTTGTTGCAGTTGCGCCCCCTAGCGGTCGTTCTACAAACTTGAAAATAATTTCCAGCAATTTCCCATGGTCAATTTAGTTATAAATATTTTTTTCCGCAAGCTCTACAACTAATACTTTCCGAGATACAGCCGAGAGCTATTCTTATATATATATATATATATATATAGTGGGCCACCCGTACATATTCAAAAAGCTTTAGGATCAATCTGGCTTTGCTTTTAATTAATAAAACAATATAATGTAACGTCTCATAAACAAATATTTATATGTTATTATACTATAAACATATTTAAAATTTTAACGGCTAAAATTATAAAATAACGATCAATAACCAAACCAAAAAAAAAATATTTTTTATACAACTTGTTATACTCATAAGGAGGTAAGATTACAGGGATCACAAATTGGTAAAACATAAAAATTTAAGGGGAAAATATTTTAACTATGGAATGATTAAATGAATATGGTTGGCAACTGATGGTGTACAATATAGAATGAGTAAGAGGGGGGTTATCACTGCGATCTATTGTGTCCCCCTTTCTTGAGTTACATAGGTTAGTTTTCTATAGGGGTCTTCCTGTTGTAGGGGTGACAGGGTATTTCCCATCTGACAACAGATGTTCATCCTCAGAGGAGTGGGCATCTACCTCCTACGAGGGTATACAGTCGGGGAGTCTCCGGCTGAGGTACCCGCGAGGTTGAGGCTGGAGAATCTGTTTCCATTTTCCCCACCTCTTTAACTTGGTCTCTCCTTAGACCTGATACCGGTGTTGTCTCGAGTCTATAATAGAGGATATTTCCCTCTTTCTCTATTGCCTCCTTGGATTTGAGGTCAATTACACCGCAAAGGTTAGTAGGTTCATTTCTAAAGAGCCCCACATCCCGCATGTAGAAGTAAGGGAGAGATGCTCCTAAGACCGAGCTAAAATGCAAGAAGGGATTCCCCCTAACACCTGACCAGGAGCTTTTTCCACCAACGACAAAGTCTTGCATCTCCTACAGGAAGTATCTGATGATATCTGGTATATACCGTATGATCGAGAAAAAACGGCGTCAAAGGCGGCTGGGGAATAACTATCGATGCTATTTTTGACGAGGTCGAACTCTGCTCAAAGTTAATTAACTTTATTTTGATTTTTTTAGTTAATTAAAATTCTTCTTCTTTTCACTTTAAAGATCTTCAAAAAAATTAAATTTTAATTAAATTGAATACTAAATGTAGAAAATCTAGAAGACAATAGTAAGTTTCCGGATACAGAAATCTATATCCAAAAAATATTTTTTTCTGATAATTTGAACTATACCAGTTTTAATTAATAAAAAATCTATATTAGGTAAATCCAGTAAATCGTAATTAATACTAAATGCCTCTTTAAAAGTAAAGAAGAGAAAAATCAAAAAGGCTCTAACCCATGGTACAAAGAAAACAAGGTATGATCGATAGCGGCTCCAATTTCGTTAAGTTTGCGCATACCACCTGTGACGTCATACGCCATACAAAAAAATATCCATATTGTCCAATTGCCACTAATAAAAAAAAGACCTAAAATAGGGAAGAATTAGGACATAACCCCAAAAGTTATGTCAAATCATCGAGCTTGACATTTGAAAAATTATTTTCACGTTTATTGTGTCATCTGTTTGACAATTTGAAATTGGCGCGCGGTGATTGCCGACCAATGGTGCCGTTTATCATCTGTGACGTATCACCAACCTGCGCAATATCATACCTTGTATTCTTTGTATCATGGCTCTAACCTAACAATCGCCCGTCCCAGTTCCAGGTTCCAGGCATTTCGATAACTCTTAGAGTTAACAAAAATCAGATTATTCTACTGTTAAAATGTATGGATTATCCTTTTGTAATTGTCTAATACAGACTAGACCCTTCAGATTTAGTAAAACTGTAACTGTAAACCAGTTATCAACAAGGTTAATTGTAGGCCTTTAAATTTTGCTTAATATGGTCATATTTTGTAATATTCAACTCATAATTGTTGATACTTCTGGTGGATGATGTTCAATTTTATACATGTATAAAATATAAACACACTAAATTGAAGTACTAGAAACGGTAAGGTGGGATATTTTTACGAATCTGTATTATTACTTTTTACTTATAGAATATCTACAGCTGTGTATAACCTCTAAGAAACAAATTAAATGAACAAAACTATGTCCAAGAAATCGTCTATTGTAGAGAGAGGATTTAAGGAAAACAACAAAATGTTTGTACAATTTGTTTTTGAATTTCTTCTAGGTTTCTGCATCTTCGGTCAGTGAAAGTAGAAATATCATCAGCAGTTTTTCAGTCCATAAGATTCAACATTTAAAAATACAGGGATACTTAATCATTAATTAATCTTAATTATTCTTTTTGAGATATAGGCACTATAGGCAGCAAAATATTAGCCTTATAATCCCGGAAGCTGTGGCCAATAAATTAAATGATAAATAATTGTAAATTGTTTATACATATATAAATCACTTGTTTTAAAATAAAAAATTGGCATTTTAAATTTTATATTGTATTTATTTATTAAATGATAAAATTAAAATATTTATATACTACATGATCTAACACTGTAAGTCTTAGTTTCTTTGGTTTGGTTTACTGTTTGCCGAGTACTATGGGTATAGTTCATTAAATTAATAGATTCTTTTCTTATGATTGACATATGCATATTAATTGTTTTCTTAAGTTATGTTACAATGAAACTCACTTTATAAACAGTATAATATAGGTATTTATTTTCTTTCGAATGGTATTACAAAATATGTTTTACTGTGAACCCTACTAATTAATATACTATGCCTGGTTCAAGAGTCTAAATCTGTACTTATTACATTATCATTTAATTTAATAACAAACCTAAAATATTTGTCTGCGACTTACTAAAAAAAACAATTATGATTTTCGAAAGTGATTAATACAGCTTTTTGTAAAATTATACATTACTTCTTGATGTATGTATTATATTAATTCATTTATTTACTTAAATTGTTCCAATGTGTATATTATTTCCTACAATCTACCAGTAGTTACGTTAAAAGTTAAGTATGTAAATAAATGACTTAGGAGCCTAAAATTATTGAGATATATCATAACGTAATATATAAGTAAATAAAATTGACAATACACCAATAAAATATTTTAGCAATAACCATTGATTCCTGCATGGAACTTTGTGATTACAGCATCACCAATTTTGTTTTCATTAAATCCTCTATGCAATAGAGTATTTCTTGGACACAGTTTTGTTCATTTAATTAATATGCTTCTTGGAAAACAGAAACTTGGGCATACACAGGAACAGATACTCTATAAGTAAAGAATTAATAATACAGGGATTTCGTAAAAATTACTGTCTCACCTTATTGTTTCTAGTACTTCAATTTGGTTTGTTTATAATTTACATATGTATAAATTGAATATAATCCACCAGAAGTATCAACAATTATGAGTTGAATATTGTAAAATATGACCATATTCAGCAAAATTTAAAAGCCTACAATTAATTTTGTCGATAAACACGATACTTTTTTCATCGACTAACGGATTATTTACTGGTATTAAACACACATTTTTATTTACAGCTACAATCAATGCAATATTAGTAAATCTGAACGGTCGAGTGTGTATGAAACAATAATAAAAGGCTAATCCGTACATTTTAACAGCACAATAATCAAAAATTTTGTCTAAATGTCTCGGTCGGAGGGGTCGGGGGCTTGTCGGACGACGAGATTTAGTTAGGTTAGAGTCTTACTGGCCTTACTCTTCTTTATTTTGAAAAAGGCGTTTACTGCATTGAGGATGATTTAATATCGATTTTTTATTGAGTAGAACTGGGGGTGCAGATCAGGAAACATTTGAAACAACATTTTTGGGAAATAGATATGTGTATCTGGAAACTTTCTATTCTTTTCTGGTTTTCCTATATAAGGTATTAATTTTTGACAAATTTTATGTCAGTTCTCAGTAACTGACGTCTAGAGTTCTAACTCGTCAAAAATAGCATCGATAGTCATTCCCCAGCCGCCTTTGACGCCGTTTTTTCTCGATCATACGGTATAATTTGTATTTACTCACACATTTAGCCTTTTGAAAATCCATCTTCAAAATATGTTTTGATGCCAATTTTCTAAAAACCTAAAATATTTTCAAAATATGTATAAGATAGGTTCAGTTATCTTACACCAGAAAAATAGAAATGACCTCAATACATCCAAACACTTTATTTCAAACTGTGGACGCAGCTGATTCAATCATATTTTAATATTTTTTTTTTAGAGAATATAGGAGTTTAATATAAAGAAAAAATATTTCTAAAGAATAAATTGTTCTTTTGCTTATTGGGCTAGAGTTTAAAAAAAATCAGAATAGTTATTTAGCCATATTAAAATGTCCTGTGATGAAAACTAAATACATTAGATTTAACTAAACTCATCAACTTTAATCCATCTGAATTTTATAATGGTTAAATAATCATATTGATAATTTTATGTAAAATTAATTAGTATAAATTGAAGTTAATATAAACTATACTCGTATAATGCGTATTTATATAAATATCGTATAAAATAATGTATTCTCCAAAATTCTACTGAACTAAAAGTAGATTCTTCATCTAAATGTTATTGAACCTATAATGAAATTAAAGATTCAGTGTCTTTATATTCGTGCCTCGGTCTATTTTGCAGGATCAACCACTGTTATTTCTTGACAGATTGATGCATTCCTAACCGAACTCAGTCCCATAATGCGTGAATAATCTAAACCATAATGCTGTAGAATATATTCATTACTTCGTATTAGCCTTCCAAGTTCATTTGTAACCCTCCTAGGGTAGCAACTTCATCGTATAGTTGCCGTCAATCCTCGCACCCTTAATCCGTCGCTTGGGATTAGCGTCTTAATTTTTAGACGGTGGCAGGGATAGAAAGCTATTTGTAGACTGTCTAAGGGTGGCTGTTTGTGGGCAGGTTTGAAAGTTTGTCGGTGGTGAGGTCCAATATGACGATAGTCTACACTACTTTTTTTGTTGGCTGATATTAAATTTTGAGGACCTGTTATTAAATTTTGATAACTCTGTTAAAGATAATTAATTTTAAGGAGAATTATATTTATCAGCCTCCGTGAGAAAATAGTACGAACGAATTTATTGTTATAAATTTATCTTCCCTAGGTGAGCTGTTGGTTATCTCACAAATGGCAGATCATAGGTACTTCAATATAAACACAATATAGACTAAGACTTAGTTCCTTTTGTCTTGGTCTGGAAGTCTAATAGGTTGTCTTGAGTCTTGCTTTAAAAAACTATGGTTTTCATGAGAGTAGCGCTATTAGCGGCACCATTACTACTGCTTGATAGAGGTGTGTAGTTCGTGAACGAACTAGTTCCAATGAACTATACCGACCCCGGAATGAAAGGAACTAGTTCCTAGTTTCTCAAAGAATTAGTTCCATAGCCCGATGGTAGGCAGAAGTGGGGAGTGCCAGCCGTACATTATCGGATCCGGACCTAGAGGAACTAAACTAAAAAAAATAGTTCACATACGTACGGATCGGGCCAGCGCGATCGATGCTAGGCAGGAGTGGGGAGTGCCAGCCGTATGCCGTATGTTATCGGATCCGGACCTAAAGGAACTAGAGGAACTAAATAAAAGACTGGTTTACGTAAGGATCAGCCAGCGCGATTGATGCTAGGCAGGCGTGGGGAGTGCCGTTATCGGATCCGGACATAGAGAAACTATTTACTGACTCATTTACGGGAATCTATTCATTCGGCAGATCCGAGATATAATACAAAGCGACGACGATGGATTCGGCCTTGTCTATTTCCACAGCCGGCGCAGCGTAATCACCACAGAAAATTGTCGTGGATGTTGTTTTTGATTTTTAGTTTGTTTTTTAAATATTTTATAGGAATGTTTCACTTTAGGTCCCTAAAATTAAGAAATATCTTATAAAACGAAGTATATCGTTATATCTCCGTACATTATAAAAATTATACAGATCATACTGTGAATAGTTCTGACTGACAATGAAACGCATTAGCAAGCAAGGGGGATGTCAATGTTAGTCGGGAACTATTGTGAACTAAAGACCTAGTTCAAGGAACTATTCTTCTAGAGGAACTAGAACTAAGGAACTAGTTCCTCCCAAGGAACTAGAATTCCCACCTCTACTGCTTGATAGGGCCAGTGTATCCTTTTGATCGGACATGGTCTGGTCACTATCTGTATCATCAGACTCCAGGACATATTCTTCTTGCACATCCTCAATAGCACTACCGTTATCTTTGCACGATCGTTATATCATTGCAACAAAATTTCCTCGTAATTTTTGTCATAAATATGTATGGCTTTTGATGTACTTCGTAAATCATTTTAGAGAAAATTTAAGTAATAAAAAGTGTAGGAAAAACGACAATTTACCACTCTGGAAAAATTGAAATATTATTTATACCGTATGATCGAATAAAAACGGCGTCTGCTATGGCTATGAAATGAAGATCGCTGTCATTTTACATGTAAAATTATATCGGAAATGTCATCGATCGTCATTTCCAAGCCTTGTTACCATTATAATAATTGAGTCTGGCAGACTCCTTTCGAGATTTAAACTGCGATATCACCACTGTAACCAATTTAATGACACTGTCCAGCAACTGGCAAACACATTTTGATTCGCCTTAAAGGTAGATGGTGAATGGTAGGGATTAAACGAGGAATGTGCGAAAAATTGTAAGAATAATTTTGGCAGGAGTCTCTTAGACTCCAGTGTAGTATTTAAGGGTTAATAAATAATGATAATTAATTGAAAAAATTGCAAATTGCCGGTTGTAAGTTCATTTCGCTTTAAAAAATTAACCAAGGCATGTACTGATATGAGCCAAAAAACAAAATGTTCAGGAGTAATGATTATGAACAAAAAATAATGTTTAAGAAAAATTTACTCGCAAAATTATTGCACAGGGTATTTTAAATTTAAGGTAAAAGACAACCCATTTGAATTTACCAATTAAAGTAGATATATCTACAGGGTCCGGCAATAATGCGTCGGGCATCTGTAGCTCCTAGTATAAAACACTTGGAAATTTTGTTTAAGTGCTAACCTAAAGTATGTACTAGGATGTATTTCAGGAAAATATTTTAACTTCTACAGGGTGGCTTAAAAAAGTGCGAGTGGGTAGGGATGATTTTTTTAAATGGAACACCCTGTATATTATTGCATTTTTGACTTCCTTTCAGTTCACTTACATAATCCTATCACTTTACATAAGCCTAAGATATGAGTTGATAAATTTTGATAGTTTCTGAGATATTAATAAGCAAATAAAAATATATATATTTTCAGGTTTTTTTTAAAAAAAATTAATGATTATATATTTTTCAGCCTTTCTTAAAAAAGTTATTAAAAACACAAGAACTGTCCTGAAATCAAAACTATATTATGTATTTACGTTAGATGGTCTGTACTTACTTTGCTATAAATATCGTAATCTTAAATCATACAGGATGTTCAAAATTCTACGCCAAACTTTCTAAAATATAAAATAAATTTTCTTTGGCTTTTTTTGAATTTAACAACTTGTATATTATTTTTTTAATAAATGGAGAGTTAAAAAATGAATATTTTTTGTATTTAGAGTAGGTATTTCAAAATTTTTGACGGTATCGCAGATATTTGCAGTTTTATATTTCATATGGCATTTTCCATAGTAAACTTTTATCAAAGCCACTCAATGATTTTTCTCTCGTATTTTATGTTGAAAAAAAAATAATACTGCGAATATCTGCGAAGCCGTTAAAATTTTGAAATACTCTAAATACAAAACTGTTCATTTTTTAATTCTCCATCTATTAAAAGAATAATATACAAGGTTTTCCATTTAAAAACATGAAGAACAAATTATTTTATATTTTAGAAATTTTCGCGTTGAATTTTGAACACCCTGTATGATTTAAGATTACGATATTTACAGCAAAGTACAGACCATCAAAAGTAAACACCTAATATAGTCTTGAGGTCAGGACAGTTCTTGTATTTTTTAAAAAAAAATGCTGATTTTTTTTTTATAGAAATTAATATCTCTGCAACTATCAAAAATTATTTTAAAATATCTTAAATTTATGTTTAAGTCGTCAGAAAGAAAGCCAAAAATGTAATAATTAGTAGTGGGAACTATCGAATGAATACTATCGAAACATTCGATAGTTGCAATTCATTCGAATAATTCGATAGTTAGTAAGAAAACATTCGTTAAAAACTATTCGAATAAAAATTATCGAATAGATCCGTCATCTGCCTTTAAACATTGTATTCTAGTAATTCGGCAGCAAAAACCATTCATTTATGAAATTCATTTATTCGTCAGGATCGATTATAACAAAATATTAACTGAATTTTAGTTGTCGCCCGGCGACGTAGGTTTCTTTCCGAGAAACCCGACAGCGGTCGGTGGCAATGATATGAAAGAAGCCGGCATATTTGATTTTTTGCGGAGTCAGATAAAGATAAGGACACATTATTTTTTTTATTGAGGTGCTAGTATTTACACAGAAAATACATAATGAAGGGCGCTGTTGCCATATTTTGGTATTAGTTGATATTAGCAAAGAATATTATTGTTTGGCTTTAGTTAGTTAGGGATAGTATGTCTATATATTCTGCATTTTTTTTATTAATATTCTGTTGTTACACTGCAATAATACTTGTTATTTTGGATGTAGGAAAATGATTTTAATGTTTTTAAGCAAAGACTGGTTTAATAAATAATAATAACAGTAATAATTTGTTATACCTATTAACAACAAAATTTAAAATCATTTAATATAAACATTATTTTAAGTAGTAGCAAAATATAAACAACAAATTAGATGTCAAAATTATTTATATTAGATCCTATTTAAATATTTAAAAATAATATAGTCTCTAAATTTTTTGGTAACGTTGGTTTATTAAAGAATAATAATTACAGAACTAATTTGTTATATTAACAACAAATGTTAAAATCATGAAATATAAACATTTATTAATTTTCTAAGCATGCAATGTAATGGAAGGAAAATATAAATAAAAAATTAGAAATCAAAATTATTTATATTAGGTGCTTTATATTAATATTTAAAAATTATATTTACTTTTACTGGCATTTACTTTAAGAAATAAATGCAATATTTCTTCGCAAAAAACTACATGTAAGAGAATTAGCATAAACAAAATACAAACATTGTTAACCTTTTTTTTAAATTGACACGTGTAAAACTTTCATTTTAATTTTCTCACCCCATAGTTTCAGTTCGATAACCATTACCACATTACTTAAATATGATTATTAAGTTCAACAAATTCATATTATTAAAACATCTAAAATACAAATATGTATTTTTAAAATTAATTGTAAGTTCATCTCATCTCTCTTAAAAATTGCTACTTCTCAAAATTTCCCATTAAAAAATAGACCATATACCATATAAAATTAAATAATTGAAAGATCGGACTACGGAAAACCACACAAATTTTCGGAAAAATTTTGACCACCCGCACATGCACACAATCTTCAATAAATAAAATTAAAAAAAACTACTATTTTAGTATTTTAAATATTTTAATAAACGCAAGAATAGCACAGTATTTATACGGCGAAGTTATAAAAATTTGGAAGAACTAATAATGCACTGACGCACACAAAAATCAAACGAATACTAAATTTCATTTACCAAAAGCATTCGATAGTCGTGGCTCAACGATAACCATTTAGTCGTACGGCGAGGTTGTCACATATGCTTTAGTATACAAATGAATGAATATTCGAATAAAACCATTCGATAGTCTAATTCATTCGATAGTTCCCATCGCTAGTAATAATATACAGGTTGTTCCATTAAAAAAAAACATCCTGCTCCACTCGCACTTTTTTGAGTCACCCTGTAGAGGTTAAATTATTTTCCTGAAATACATTGCTAAGTTTTTTATTTTAGGAGCTTCGGAAGATTTCTTCTAGTGTTGCTGTAAACATCTTTGGGGATATTGCGTCTCCCTGTCGTACTCCTTTGCTAGTTGGGAACTCTGGGGTTGTTGTAGAGTGTATATATATATATCATTACTCTTACTCTGGTTTCTTTGTATATGTTTGAGAGAAAGAAATATTGACAAAAATCTGTCGGATTAGCTATCTTATATAGACTTAAAACTTGCCTGCCATTTAAGACATTTCAACTGTTCAACGCACGCGACACCGAACTATCATCGATAAAAAAGTGCAAACAACGGCCAATAAGCGGGGAATTCGACAGGAAAGCCGCTTAGATCCCGGCACTCAAGTCGCTTTTAGCATTCGCTACCGATAGGAAGGTATCCGACTTGCCAAGGCGATAGAATACGTGGCGCGGGCGGCATCGGCACTTCGCGCGCTCTCTAATGAAATATTCACCGGCTATTGTTCGGCCGATAAATGATAGTCATCGGTGCCGAACATTCCCCTGGCCCGGAGACAAAGGACGGGATACCGGATGGCCGGGATTTACGGGGAACGAGGCAGAGAGAGAGCGACGACAGGAGAATCGGGATAAAATAAACGCCGGCTACCGAAAGTACAATGCGGATCGTGACATCGTGTGCTATACAGGTACATTTTTTTAATTGGGGGGGATACAATTTACACAAGCCCAAGAAATTCGATTTACTTACTAAATAATATTGATTCTACATCAGAATATTTTTAATCTTAGATTAAAAATATTCTTAGAGGGCTTATGATCAAGAAAAATCACAGATCTTCCTGGGTCTGAGTAAGAACAATCTTCGGATTGTCACGGGGTTTTTAACAGGACACTGTCTCCTCAATGAACACCTCAGTAAATTGAAACTAAGAAGAAACGGCGAATGCAGATTCTATGGGGAAGATGGTGAAACACCAGTACACCTCATCACTGAGTGCGCCGAGACGACAACCATTCGTGCCATGAATTTTGGTACGACTGATATTGGAGATGGAGAACTACCCTCTATAAAACCGTCCCAGATACTGGCTTTTGTCAAAGCCCTGGGACTGTATGATGAGTTATGATTCAAGAAAGGGGGACACAATGGATCTGTAAGGTCGAAGTGATTAACCCCCTCCCACTCATTCTAAATTCTAAATTCTAATCTTAGATTTGTTGATTGAGAGAACTTTCTACTTTCTTGTCATACGATCAGCTGAATCTTCTTCTTCTTAGGCCGCCGCCTCCCTTCGGAAGTTGGCGATCCAACTGGCTATGATGGTCCGTGAAGAGGTGCGGTTTCACGGACCATCATAGCAAATTTCAATTGATGTTCTACCGAACCAACAACGCAGATCCTTAAGCCAGGAGTTTTGCCTTCTTCCCACTGATCTTCTGACCTGAATTTTGCCTGCGATGACCAGTCTGAGCACCTCGTATTGATCACCCCTCATGATGCGACCGACTTACTGTAACTTCCTTTCCTTCACTGTTGATAGGAGCTCTTTATCTTTGCCCATCCGCCTGAGTACCTCCTCATTTGTTACTCTATCCATCCAGGATATACGCAGCATACGACGATACAAGTACATCTCAAAAGCGTTAATGGGTTTTCCAATGTCTGATTGAGTGTCCAACTCTCAGAGCCGTAGAGAAATACTGGAAAGATGTAACAACGCAGCATACCTATGCGGAGTTCGACGCTTAGATCTCGGCTGGAGAAGAGGGTTTTCATGGAAGCAAAAGTACGTCTGGCCTGTTCAATCTTAGCTAAAATTTCAGTTTTGGGGTCGCAAGCGTCGTTAACGAGGGCTCCTAGATACTTTATGGACGATACTTGTTCTACTACCTTGTTGTTAATTCTGAGGACAGTCTTTCCCGGTGTTTTGGAAAATACAACAAGTTTAGTTTTGTTAACATTGATGTGTAATCCGTACTGCATGCTATGTTCAACCATGGAGTCCATCATGTTCTGATGGTGAAGAATGTTGCCAGCCAGTACAACCGTATCATCTGCGAAGCGAATATTGTTGATCAGGGTACCATTGATTTTGATACCATCCTCGACGCTCTCTAGTGCCTCACGGAATACCGCCTCGGAGTAGATGTTGTAAAGGAGTGGGGATAATACACACCCCTGCTGAATCTTGGGTCACGTGTATCAGGAATTCGATTCTTTTATGTATGTTTTTGCCTTCCTTGAATATTTAATTTTGTGCAAACGTTACCTTTTGGAAATCGAAGTATATTTTTCCCATTTTTGTTATACAAAATCTTCTTAACTATGGAAAGCCGACACAGCGTAGAGTAGATCCTTCAAGGCGGCTATTTCAGATCTAATGTGGTTCTCTTCTAACCCCTTAGGTTACCTTCTCGAATCTTATAATTTTTAAAGTCTAGCAACTTGGAGAATGAAGCCTCCATAAAGCTGTTTGGAGACCATTAACTATTATTGCCTAGTACAAAGAACCGCATATTTGCCAGGCACGTCACAACCCAAGTAAATTAAAGAATATCAGATATCAACTGTAGATAAGATAAGAATGGAACATGCCAGGAACATCCTGTCAAGAGCGTAAAACGTGCTGGCAGTGCTACAACTAAAATTATGCTGGATTTATCAGAGCTTACAAACATAATCACCCAGGAATATAGCAGACGTAACAGCTCGATTTTTAAGATTATGGTATCAGTGTGAAGATAAATTTATTGACATTATTTTTTATCATTTTATATTCTTCGGTTAGGTGGGTTTATACCGAGGTAAATCAACACGTTGTATTTTGCAATGAATTCCAAACACCCTCTGGAAAAAATGAGACGGTCGTTTTGTAAAAAACACTTTGCTGTAATCTTAGACGTATTCCTAACATTTCATTTTTTGAATTATGCCATTATATCTATGTGCCTAACCATCAACTGTAGATAAGATATTTATTAATAACAGCTTGAGGTCTTCGACTTATCGAATGAATAAGGGTAGATGAATATCAAGCTATAGATCAAGAAAACCCTTTACAAGGCTAGCATTAACTGAGGAATCTCCGTTAATGCTAGCTATAGCTGTTGTAAAGTTGGTTAGGTTAGGTGGAATAGGATGACGACGAAAAGCTCTTTTAGGTTCATCGCACAAATGTTGGATTGGCTTGAAGTCTGGACTACAAGGAAGCCATTCCAATCTTCGTAGTCCAACCTCCATCCAGGTACCCGTTAAATTCTCGTATTCATAACTCGTTACCGCGCAACGTGAGGCCTGGCTAATGCCATGATAACTGGCCATGATAACTGGATAACTATGCATCAGTATAAACTGATTTCCAATGAAAGGAGCAAACGGAGCGACAATTTCTTGGAGGACATCCTCTATATAACGGTGGGCATTGAGAGCTTGATTTTCAAGAAATTGAAGATTGTAAAAATATCAGTATTTTATTTAAAAATCTGTAGCTCATAAAAGAATAGAGATAATAGAATAATTATAAAATGAAATGTTAGGAATAC
The DNA here is from genome assembly GCF_002938485.1 of Sitophilus oryzae. NCBI lineage: Eukaryota > Metazoa > Arthropoda > Insecta > Coleoptera > Curculionidae > Sitophilus > Sitophilus oryzae. Next base: position 1,314,349 of record NW_022146024.1, read on the forward strand.
GAAAATGGCTGTCCCATTTTTTCCACAGGGTGTTTAGAATTTATTGCAAAAAAAAAAGTTTTCACTTACCCCGGTATAAGGCCCACATAACCGAAATATATAATCCATTAAAATAACATAGAAAATGTCAACAAATTTATCTACAAACTAATACCATAATCATAAAAATCGGATTACAAATTAAAAAGTTATGAAACATCAAACTGAGTAAAAATTTTAGGGTGGCGGAATTTTGTGCCGGAGGGTTTATATGTATTTAATTTATGATATTATAAATATAAAAATATTTATTTATCTAAATAGAGCGAACAGCGAGCCGTCACCTCAAGGGAGGCAATGACAAACCACCTTGAGTATATTTGCCTTGTAAAGCCTCTCAAATAGTGCCGTTCGGATTCGGCGATAAACTGTAGGTCTCGTGTACTTATGAAATACTGATGACACACATCACAAGTACATGCGAGAGGTAGCCGACGCTCTGTATAGAGTATGGCACTGTAAGAAGAGAGAGAGAATTTATGTAACTGAGTCACAATAGACTCTTGAGGCCTCAGTGGAGGATCCCGTGTATAGGACCCACTTTTGGGCAAAACAAAAAATATAAAAATAGAAGAGAAGCATAATTAGGGAATTAAAAAAAATAAAAATTACTTAATTTTTTTACAACTCTTTCGAAAGTAATGATGAAAAGTTTATATCTATTCATCAGCCACTATTTATGTCTCTCTCTTCAGTCCTGACCCCCATTAGGGAGTGTAGTGGTCAGCGTAACATAATGGATGATTTTTTTCCATGCGCCTCTGTTTTTTGTCATCTCGATGACATCGTGCATTGGCTTGCTACAGCTAGTCGTGATCTGGTCTATCCATCGAGTCGGAGAGCGGCCACGTGGTCTGCGTCCCTCCACCTTGCCTTCAATTATGAGTCTTTCCATATCTATTGTCTGAACTTTTCCTCATTATATGTCCAAAATATTTTAGTTGTTTTAGTCGGATTTTACAGGAAAGCTTGTTGGTAATATTAAGTTCATTTATAATGGAAACGTTTGTACGGCGTTCAGTCCATGGGATACGGAGCATACGTCTATAACAATACATCTCGTTAGCATCGATCTTCTTACGTTCCGCCTGTCTGAGAGTCCAAGATTCGCAGCCATACATCAATATTGGGAGTACCAAACAGTTGACTAGCTGGTTTTTGATGGCTCTGGAAATCTGGCGGTCTTTCCAGATCTTGGTCAGTCTCCCAACAGCTACCTTTGCCATGTTGCACCTACACTTCACCTCTTCTTCCGATGTGCCTGTATTTGTCAAAAGTGATCCCAAGTATACGTATGACTTAACGACTTCAAAGCGGTCGATATGTCTTATATTTGGATGGTTGTTATGTGGCCTATCAACTTCTTTTCTACCCTATTTACTCAATTGAATAAATCTTCTTGACTGCTAGCGAGTAGTGCTGTATCATCTGCAAAGCGTAGATTATTTATTTTCTGGCCATTTATTGAAATGCCTCCTTCCCATGTTTCTAACGACCTTCTCATGATGTATTCTCCGTATATGTTAAATAGTTGAGGAGAAAATATACACCTCTGTCTGACTCTTTGTTCAAGGGAAAATTCCTTTGAAGCTGAATCCAGTATTCTAACTGATCCTGTAGTGTGCTGATACAACTGGATGATAAGTGAAATAAGATGTTGCATTACCCTCACTTCCTTTAAGATTTTCCACAGGTGATGCCATCTGACTTTATCGAAAGCTTTTTTATAGTCTACGAAACAAATATAAAGAGGGATGTTGAATTCTCTTGCTTTCTCTATGATTTGGCGCTTATTTAGAAGATATTCCCGAGTGCCTCTGCCCTTGGTGAAACCTGCTTGTTCTGCTACTATTTTCTATTGTTCTACTTATTACTATTTATGTATGTTTTACTATTTATTTATGTAGTTCTTCTAAAAAGGATGGAATCTGATGGATCTATTTAAAATAGAGGTAATTTTAAAAATAACTTGTTTATAACTTTATCGGAGGCCCATGTTTACAGATAATGAAGAAGTCATCATTAAATTTAATCTGGATTGATATAGAAAACAATATATTAAAATTAAATGTTTACTACCAAGTTCAAGGGAGTTTTGGTCTTGGTCTTGCATTCATCATTTACACAAGCGTGGCAGAATAACTGCTAAATTAATTTTAATCGGCAACATGTAAACCAATTACCGTTAAAGACCATTCGATTATTTACAATATTTTGCGTATTTGCTTCTCGTTACAACTTCCAATATATCTTTCCCTTGTTCTCCCTTTTCAAATTACCATCCTGGTCGCTCGAGGTCATCACTTTACGACGACGAGCAACACACGCCATAGCAAAACCGGTAGCGGACGTGCGGCAGGGCAAGTACCGACTCGGAGCACTATTTTAAATCTCGGTACCACCACGGTGCGCGTTTATACGTCGCAACCGCCGCTGTCAACGGGCTACATGGAAGCCGGTAGCGCCATATTGGGACGGAAAAAGTGCCCGGAATCGTGACCGAAGGACGAATGGTGGAGGTACTCTTTTACGTACCGAATCGTACCGACTATCTACGGACGACTTTAATAATATATATGTAATTTCAGAGACAATGCAAATGTATAAAAAAATTAAATGTGTATTCTTTTTGTTTGACATTTAATTTAATGATAGCTGATAACGGGGAAATTGTAATGTTTTGAATCTATTCGATCAGGATTAGTGGCTCATCTATGATGTTGCCAAAAGTTAGCATGAAGTACTTATGGAAGAAACTCAATCATATTCAAATCTAAAATGTCATTTTAACTAACGAACATATTCGACCAATGTGTACTACAAGTCATGACTTATGAATGCGAAATCTGGACACCACAAAATGCTCAATGAAACGAACTATGCTGGGAATAAAAAAAAAAAAGACTGTAAAAGACTAGAGTGGATAAGACAAAAACCCAGGTAATAGATGTCATCCAGAGAATCAATTCCCTCAAGTGGCAATGGGCAAGATACCTGGCAAGATGGACGGACAACAGATGGACCACACACAAAAAATACAGCATGGTACCCACGAGGAATTAAGAGACCTAGAAGAAGATTAGCAGGAAATTGAAAATTAGCAGTGATAATTTGGGACCACATAGCCAACAATAGACAACTATGCGGGCCCAATTACAAAGAGAGTATCTAAATCTATGTGACGGATGCTATTCCATAATTGTAAATGGTTGAATAAGCTGAAAATGAAGATGATCATGATGACATTTTAATTACTGGAATGGATTTTACTAGATATTTCTTGCTATTTTACAGATTTTTCCTCCAATTTTCATTTTCTTTGAATATTAAAGTACTAAAATAACTATATTTTTAAACATTTTCTATATAGATTGTAAATTGTGTGGGAGGGAGGAAATTAATCACCGCGAAGAAGCCGCGAAATCACAGAATCTGCATTCGCCTTTGTTTTTAGCTGCTGTCTACTGAGGTGTTCATTAAGATCTGTATTGTATTGTATCTGTATTTTACTAAGAGTGAGTCCCAGGTGGGACCCTCCACTGAGGCTCCGAGGGTCTATTGTGGCTCAGTTTCTACAAACTTTTTAATAGAAAAACAGCATTAAAGTTCACCCTCAAGACCCAGCCTTTAACATAGGCCGTTATGTCCGAGGGTGATATGTCTTCTAGGTCTGATAGGTCTAGCGTGGGTTTGTCAAACAGCTCAAACCTGGTCCTGCCCCCAGCAGGTACACATGACGTGCTTTATTGTTTCGTCATCTTCCATACAGAGTCGGCATTCGGCGTCTTCCACCAGTCCCATCCTCTGTAGGTGTGATCTCAGCCGGCAGTGGCCCGTGTATACTGCAGTAAGCGTACGCGCTCCGTTCTTACCAGCCTTTAGGAGTTTTGGCATGTTCCATTCCGGGACTGTCATACAAGTCCCGAAACGTCACACCCCTAACCCATTCACAGAGCCTGTCTCTTGCGAGATTTTTTGGTACGCTAAGTGTCGGTTCTGGGCCCACCAATGGCGAGCCTGCACCAGTTTTGGCGAGGGAATCAGCACGTTCATTTCCCTCTAGGCCGACATGTCCCGGTATCATATTAGCGACACTTTGTTTCCATCTCCTAATATATTGAGTAGTTTCTTACAATGAAGAATCGTCCTGGACGTACTTTTCGTTGCCTCAAGTGCTTTCAACGCGGCTTGACTATCCGAAAATATGCTTATTGTTTTCCCGGTGTATTGCTGTTCTACCAGCAGTTGCATACAGGTTTCAATCGCATATAGCTCAGCTTGGAAAATAGTGGTGTGTTTTCCAAGACTGTGGTAAATCTCAGTCTTTGGACTGCTGCAGTAAATTCCTGCGCCAGATCCTTTATCGTTTTTGGATCCGTCCGTGTACCAACACATTTCCGCAAGTAATAAGCCGTTTCTCGGCTTATCCCATTCGTCCCTATTCGGAAACAGGACGTTGTAGGTGCGCGTCAAGAGTTGGATTGGTGGTGTGAGATCCGAGACCATTCCCAGAATCTCATCCGATTGTAGTTCGTCTACTAGTCGGTTTTGTATGAACATGATTGTTCCTTGACTCTCTCGTGCCATATTTAGAAACCTATAAGTAGCCCATCTCGCCTCCCTCTCCAACATAATTTGAAGAGCAGGTAAGTCGAGTAGGGTTTCCATAGCTTTTGACGGCGTAGAATGAAAGGCACCAGTCACCGCTAAGCATGCTTGTCGTTGTAATTTTGACAGTTTATTCTTTGCCGTTGTTTGGTTGGCTTTCTGCCACCATACGTGATAATAGGTCTGATGGCTGTCACGCATAGCCAGTACATATTTTTGGGGTTTAATCCCCAGTTTCTACCACAAATTCGGCGGCATGCCCATAGAGCATAGCAAGCCTTTTTTGATATTTTTTCCAGATGGGAGTTCCAGCTAAGTGTTTTGTCCAGGTTTAATCCTAGATACTTAACTTCCTCCGCAAACGGAATTGTCTCACCAAGAAGAGTGGGCGGTTTTAGTTTGTCTATTTTCCTTCTTTTCAGAAGGTTTGATCACGGTTTTCTGTGGGTTTACACTTAATTGTTCCAGTGTGCACCAGCCGTGAATTGCATCTAAGACTTCCTGTATTTTTGAGGAGATGTCCTCCTCTTTGTGTCCTTTTACTAGGATTACCAGGTCGTCCGCGTATGCCTGTGCTTCAACCTCGTATGCATCGATGATTGCTATCAGGTCATCTGCTAACAGGGTCCACAGTAGAGGAGAGAGAACTCCTCCTTGCGGGCATCCCCTGCCCGGAACAAAAATGACGGACTCACCGCTGAGTATCACTCATGCAGTATTTTCTATTTTTTTTGACATGCATTCTGACACCATAGACAAGTTTATTTATAAATTAAATAATCGTTTTCCTTCCATTAAATTTACCTATGAAATTGAAAACAATGATAGAGATTACCATTTCTAGATGTATTAGTTATTAGAAATACTAATAATTTGGACCTGGAATTTGATATCTCTATAAAAAAGACCACTATCTACACACATATGTATTTCTAATAAGTCTTATCATAGTGTTGAACATAAGATGGCTAGTTTAAATTTCTTAGTTCATACACTACTTTAATTTTCCACTTACCAACGAAAGATATGAAATAGAAACAACTTGCAATTTACATTAGGAATGTAGCTGAGTGTAATGGATATTCTCCTTCATTAGTTGATAACTTTTTAAGAAAACGCAGGTATAAGTTTGCGATATCTACAAATTCGACTTTTCAAGTGGAGAAAGATACGCTAAACTATATTTGAATATCGTTTGACAGAGAATTATCCAGTAGTTTAAAAAGAATTTTAAGACAATTATAAACTTGTGTACTAATAAGGAAACACTAGAAATAAAACATCTCCACTGGAAAGGTCGGGTATTTATGAAATTCCATGTAAACATTGTTGTCAAAAATAACCGTGTTGGGCAAAATAAAAAATCAATTTTAACTAGATTTAATGATTATATTGCATATATAAGATATGGTAGAGCAAATAAAGCTTGTGTTGCTCAACATATTTTTGATAAAGATCATTGTGTAGATATGTAAGTAGTTAATAATCCAAAATTAACCAAACAAATCTCAAATTACAGGCAATTAGATGCATATAAGAGCGTCAAAACAAATAAATGTTCGACAATATGAATAGAATAAACGTTAACATTTCTTGAATTACTGGCTTCTCAGGCAAAGGTATAATCTTCTTAGCGAACTTCCATGATTAACATAAGTACGATTATAAAAAAAATTGTGTGTGCAAGTGATACTTATTATCAACAGCTATTAAATTGAAGGATTTGAAGGACATATTTGAAAAAGTGTAGATTGTAATATTGAAAAAGCAATAAATTAAAAATTAGTAAATAATTTGATTCACTTTCACAAAATTTGTAATAAAATATCAGAATTTTTGGTAAATACGTGGACTGCTTTAAATGTATTTCTAAGCCGTAGGCTGTGTCTCGCTAGCTCGTGTGTCACAGCCTTGAATTTTTACTCCCATCGTGCGTAAAGTTTTATTTCAAAATTCATTAACAAAGTATTTTTTTTCTTAACTCATGTCGAGCAATGTAAAGTACAATAAAATAATGGTATATTATACAGATTTTTAAAATATTGACATTAAAATTATATACTTAGGCGCCACTAAACATAGATAGTTTGATAAATTATATACAAATCAGCATTAAAATAAATCCTAACCTCTCAAAATTCTCGTTGTTCATACGTCTAAATAGCGTCAGTGTTTCTAACCGTTTGAAATGAAGCCAAAACTGAAGGCTATTAGCCCGTCAATTCCCCCAAAATTTATTTTCTTCCCTCCCGAAAAAAAGGGAAGCAGCTAAACATTAAGGAGCAGTAAATTTGGCCGATATCTTTTGAGCCCCCTCCCCGATAATTTATATATTTTTGGGGTGTAAATTTGGCAGACCTATCTCTACTATTCGGTAGTGTTCGCCGAGCAATATCCATAATTTTCGAATTCTTTGACTGTTCTATCTAATATAAATATTTCTTTCGGCTGGGTCGATGTGCTGTAGAATTCGTCAACATTTATGTTCTTGCTTTTTTTGTATTTATATGCTTGCAAATGTTAGATTAAACAGTTAGTTATTTCTTGTATGAATTATATTGTTTCTCCTTTTTCTAATGACAGTATGATGAGTTGTAACTCGTTATAACTCAAGAAATGGGAACACACAATAGATCTGTAAGCACAGATTAGGTATCCTATAAGTATACAGATAAAAATCTTGTCCCGAATTCGTGTTACGAAAATTGTTTTTTATGACGATGGGCAAACGAGTAAATTTTCTTGTGCGCAAAAATAAACTCCCGTTTAAACAGCGTAATAACTGGGCCGGTCACAAGGCCTGTCAGGCGCTGTGCACAATTTTAGAGGTCATAAGTGGGCGTGCTTGTGCGCAAACTAGTAACCTAACTAGTGCGCGACTCAAGAAATTGGAACCACGAAAAGCAATGATAACGATAAGCAATCATAACGATAAGTCAATGATGACGATAAGTTTATAATCTGTATAATCTGTGCTGTAAGGTCGTGGTAATTAACCCCCCTCCTAAACATTGTACAGGGTGACTCAACAATAGAGTAAAGTCCATTATCTCATTTGTTTCGAGATAGCTATTTAAAAAAATTGTGATTTTTTAATTTTAAGTAGATGAAATTCATAAATATATTTTGAACACCCTGTAACATCAAACTAAAATATCTTAACATATGTGTATCTTTTTCTTCATCTTTATAAATTTCTCCTACCAAATTTTAGTTGTCCAACTTCAGAAACAATGGCATCACTGACAATTTTTTACTACACTGAAATCAAAGATTTGTTGAAATAAATTCAAATATTACAAAAACTATTAATTTTAGGTATATAATATTATACCCAAAAAAAATTATAGACTTTAACACAGAACATAAAAATAAGATAAAAAATTGGCGCCGGGAGGCACGTATAGCCGCCCTTAATAATATGTTAGTAAAAAGTTGGTAGGCAGGTCTTTTAGTTTCAATTATCTCAAAAACTGCGACTTTGACTGATTTTGATGTTATTACAAATTTTGTTGCAAATATTATTCTAATCTTAAATTGAAAACCGCGTTTCGCTAGCTACTGTAATTTTGGTGTTACGATTTTTTAAAATTTTTAACCCCCTCCCATACCCCTTACCAACCCCCCACCCCCACCAAAAACTAATGGCCAGATTCTCGGGTGCCACAGTATTTTTGTGCCAAATTTGGTCAAAATCGGTTTAGCGGTTTTTGAGTTATCGTGTTACGGACAGACAGACCGAGACCATGAAAATATTTTGTATTTAGGTCATTTATGATCCAAATAACTCATTTTGAGTGAAATTAAAAAAATCTTTTTTTTGTCGATCTTAATAGCCTACCATACCTGTTGGTGTGGTCGGCTAAAAATAGGGTGTTGCGTTTAAAAAAACATATGTTAGATCCGCCACACATTTTTTGAAGCACCCTGTATACTCTATAATAATTTTAAAATGTGTATCTTAACCTTCCCTGTAACTTTTATATTATTTAACATATTTTTGTAAACCTCGAAACAAATGAAATAATGGTTTACTCTCTCGTTGACTCACGCTGTACATTCTGATCACAATAACAATGATCTTTGCAATGAACAGCTAATATTTATTACTGTAAAGCAGGAATTAAAAAAAAATCTTAATAATATGGAAAGCCCAATTAAACCAGTTAAATACTTTATTTCTTGTTCGATTCTCGAACAGAACCGTGGTACTACCGTTCGCTTATCTTCTCTCCGTTGCGCTCCCTCCAAGCCAACAACCAGCTTCTTTTCCGCAGTTCAAGCGGGGACAGGAACAAAAAGACGTAGAGATTCGAAACTCTGATCGAACATTGATTGACTGAGAGAACGAATAGAATTGCGTATATGCCCGTGGCACGGACCGCGGTGGTACCGACCGGAGTAGCGACCGGTACCGGCCCATTGTATTCAAATGTGGCGCGCAGATCGTGACCGCGGCGGCCGCCGGACACCGAGCCGCATGCGCAGATACAGATTTGTTTATCGCCGCTCCGCGGACGTAAACGACTCTCCCCTTGACAGATCTATGGCCCAGGCCTACGAAAACCGTATCTGGCTTATCTCGGTGGAAGATCGCGCGCCACTGGCGAATTAAGGCACGCCACGCTGAGGCACTGACGGCAGGACAGTACCATTGTTCGGAGGAGGAAAAGCACAATCGATCGGACGCGAAGAATTTTCGATGAAGAAAAAAGGCGTGCCTTTGGAAAGGGTTTTACTATAGAGTGGTTAAATTGGTAATGATCTTATAAAATATATTTCTCCGTGGATGATATAAAAACAAATTACTTTAAATTTAAAGTTTTATGTCACAAATCACTGAAAGTTCTGTAATTCAAAATTTTTAATAAAATAATTTATTATCATCATCATCATTTTCAATTATGATGTAGACTCCCTCACATATTTAGATACTCTCTTTGTAGTTGGGCTCATTGTTGTCTATTGCCAAGGTTATTAAAAGGTAAGGTTGTCTCTTAACTCGATCCGCCATTATCGAAAACGTCATCTACTACGACATAGGAATGATACCGCTCATAGATACAGGGATAAAAACTTCCCACAGTCCGACAGTGCATTTCCGAATCGATATTTATTGTGTACTTTATTGTTTATAGTGTATGACGTCAATAGTTTTCAGTTGTTTGATGTGTGTTTTCTTTATTGTATTGTCCATTTATCTTTCTTTGTCGGTTGCATTTTATTTTCTATTCCTTTTAATTTCTATGATTTTATACGTTCTATCTACGTCAGAGGGATGCTATTCCGCTTCGCTCCTATTGGTCCAAAAGTTACGAGACAACCTTACCTTTTAATAACCTTGGTCTATTGCTGGCTAATATCATAGTCCAATCTCAGGTTCGGTCTTCTTCTAGGTCTCTTAATTCTTCGTGGATACCATGCTGTAGTTTGTGTTGTCCATCTGTTGTCCGTTCTTCTTGTCCTGCCCATTACCATTTGAGGGATTTGATTCTGTGGATGACATCTATCACCTGGGTCTGTTGTCATGTTCACTCTATTTTTTTAACATCTCTCTTGGTTATTCCCAGCATATTTCTTTCTATTGGGCGTTGTGCGACCTGCAGTTTCCTTATGATGTCCCCTTTAAGTGTCCAGGTTTTGCATGCACAGGTCATGACTGGTAGTACACATTGGTCGAATGTTGCTGGGATGATATAAGAACAGACAGTTCTAAACAAAGTAGACAAGTGGTGTAAACTAGAGAGACTGACAGTCTATGCTCAGAAAACACAATTTCAAAAATATAGCACATATATATTTCAAAAATATAGCACCAAAAGGCCTAAAACTATTGTTGCTAGGAGGAACAGGTAACCTAAGGATCAGAAAAGGACAACAATAGATCTCGGAAGTTCGCAGTGGATCAGGCCTAATGATGTAATAGGGTAATACTATCGCGGTAATACTACCGGTAATTTTGGCAACGGGAAGGTAGCAGTAATATTACTACATGGTCGGTAACATTGGAAATGTTTTTTTCCGCCCTACTCTGTTCCATGTGCTCAGCTCTAAAATAAGTATGTTGGCTGTAGGCATTTTAACCCTTAAGTACTAACATATTGAAATAGTCTGACAGACCGTCTGAGAGACGCATTAAAAAATACATATTATATTTGTTCCTAACAGATTTTTTGTAAGTGGAGTGAATCATTAGCATTAAAACTACAGTAAAAAAATATCTAATGCTTATTTAATGCAAGCATATTTTATATTTTTGAAATAAAAGTATTAGTTTTGGATTTTTGATATATCTTTGTTTCTCATCGAGATAGAAAAAAACGAAAAGAAAATGAAAAAATATATTTATTATTATATTTATCATATAAAAACCTTCTACTAAGCACAAAAAAGCAAAAAAAAATAATGTCTAAAGATGGGCTGTTCCCTACACACTTTTTTGCGCATTCTAAACAAATTGTTCTCTTCGCTTTCTTCGATATTAGCCTATTGATCCTTCACATCCATATTTTCATCGTCTATAACAAAATACACACAGCTACATACCATTGGATATTAGTTAAAAATATTTTACCTTCTAATTCGAATCCAGAATCATGATCGCTCTCTATAGCAAAATTTTCGCCACGTTCGGATTCTATGTCACTATTTTGCTATTATCTGCCAGTCTCTTCAAATCATTTTAGAAGAGTATCCTCGTAATTTTTCTCGCCATACTTCACATGTTTTGAGCTACTAGGTGCTCGATTCATTCCACAAATTTAAAAAAAAACTTACGTTAACGCTAACACTATGTCTGTTAGACGGCATTGACAGTTTGAACTAAAATATTTCGAAAACTACACACTTTCGCAAATTGTCCTGCCGGCCTTTAACTTGTTTTCATGCGTACTGAAATTACATAGTTGGATGATAATTAGAAGCGGAGAGGAGGGGAGATGTCATATGTCCAGCTAGTCCGTTGCGTCTGTGAGACGGGGTGTTAGTACTTAAGGGTTAAATTCACTATCGTCAACTGCCGCAACCGTAGTATTTATGGATTTGTTCATCGACCAAAAACAGACTTAACGTGAAAAGGACCGGAAAACTTACCTTTATAACCCATAATTATAATTTACTAAATGGGGAAGAACATCCAAGAATGGTAGAAACTGCTAAGAAAAAAATGGAAGAAGATATCGATTTTGAAGTATACCTAATAGACTTGACTCTATTAACGAAAGAGAAAGAAGAATGAAGAACCACAATGACGAGATTGAGGATAATTTACCATTATCCACTCTGTTACGTATTATAACACCGGTTCTACACGATGCGTCCAATGTTGGTTCCAACGTTGTAATCAACATTTGCCTAGAGGTTTTGACAATATTGCAATAATTGACAAATGTGTTTCCAGCACAATATTTATGTGTCCAACATCGAAAGGTGCTTGTCACATCGTATGAGACCGGCTTAACATAGGCCACTCTGACTCTGATTAAATAAAACACTAAATCACCACAATACACCAAACACTTTTACTTTTACACTGGACGCGCGTTTCTTCAGCAGATGATTAAAAACTCAGTTTCAGTTTTTAAGTTACTAGTTAAGTTACTAGTTAAGTGTTTTGTTTGTTGTATTGTGGTGATTTAGTGTTTTATTTTACTGTGTACATCAAAGGTTCTACCCCTCAACTGTAATCTCTGATTAATTTAAAAAACGTTCTTTTCTTTTTTTTGTAATGTTTTTACAGAGGTTTTGAAAAATATTAATAGGGACTTATTGAACGTCGCTTAAGCATTTTGCCTTATTAAGGTTTGCCTTATTATGACAGGTACGCATGCGCAAAAGGATATTTTTAATAAGAGAACCTTAATAAAATACTGCCTTCCCTTATTTACGTCTGGTTACCGTAACCCGTTAAGGAAACTTTATTTCCCTTTTTTTAACATTTTTAACTATAACTTAGCTTTAGGGCGTTAAACGTGGAATAAGTGGAATAGCATCTCTGCTCTGAAAAAGTGGAATAGCATCTCTGCTAGACTTCGCCTGCTGTCGAACGGCAATTGGTGGGAAATGTTATCGATTTTTTTTTATTACTTATGTATTTCTTCTTTTCTACTGAATAAAGTCCTTTATTATTATTATTATTTATATCGTTTTATCTCAACTACATCCGTTGGTTTCTCGTGGTTGGAGGAGTGACTCGTCTCAACCATGATGGTGATAACTTTTCTGGCTTAGAAACGTTCCCGGTTAAGTTACATGTATAGAAATCGCCTTGCTGTATGGCAGGTGTTAAGGATTACAGATTTTTGCATAAGTTGGTACTGGTATGTTTCTAAGTCTATTGCCTTCAGCGATTCAATTAGTGTTTTTGGTATTACACCCATATTCGATAGTACTAAAGGGATGACCCGGACTCGATCGTATTTCCACATATCCTTAATTTCAAAGCATAAATCAATATATTTGGTAATCTTCTCTCTGTATGTTTATTATTATATTTCTAGTTAACTCACTATTGCGGTTTTAGAGTATATGACGGGTTAACACCAAGTCGTATGTCTCTCTATTGCATAAATTTTCTTACTATAGTTGTAGTTTTTAGGATTACAGCTTTAGAGATTATTATTATTATTATTATTAAACATGAAATAAAAAACTATATTTAATGATCCTTTTTTATTGAAAAACTTATCATTACAGCTAATTGTAGATGTTTACATGCCAAAATATTGCTCTAAATTTATGGGAGCAACATTGAAATAATCTGCCACCTGATGTCCATAAAGGCATGTATGAGCATTTGTTAATAAAACAGCCACTTTATATAACATCTCTACATCCTGCAATAGAAGCTTCTGATTCTTTTTAATATCAACAAATGCAAATTGCGTAATTATTTTAGAAAATCCCCATTCAACAGCTATTCTTAAGACCTTTATTGATTGATTAAATTGTAACTGCTGGGCAGGTATGTTGTCGGGTGCTCCTGGAAATATAGTAATTAATAACTCCAGTAGGCCATATCATTGATCACCGAATAAAACAAACTTGTCTTCGCCAAAAACAGCTTTTTGTTCAATATTGTCATTTGCCAATTTAACGCGTCAGAAGTGAAGTTGCCCTCCAATAACTTATATATTTGACACAGAAAATAAGACATTTCTTATTAAAATAAGGCCTTCCCTTAATAAGGTATGACCTTAAACCACCATGTTCAATAACTCCCTATTATTTAAAAAAAAATATTTAAATAAAAGCTGTTTTTTATAAATTACCGTAATATTGCCGATTTATAAATTACCTGTAATTTTACATCACCAATCAGTCCGATAGCCACCTCTGAGAATCTAATCTAATCTCTAACACTCTGACATTGCTGATTTTGTCCAACATTTCGAAGGCTTCTATTTTTCAGTTCATGAATTTCTATAATACATCAAACTCGACTTCAAACCTTTCTCGCCAAAAACATTCCTTCTTCCAGATCCTTCTTCGTCCCATCCCGCCTCGATTTGCCCCGTTGCTAACTAGCACTCGGCCGCTATTATTTATAAGGAGCCGTTCGCTTTTACTGCCTTACGATATGAAATTTATATACAGCGTCTAGTCGCGTCACAATCATTAATTAGAATGCAGATTTCGCGGGGTTGTGTCTTTCGCTTATCGCGATCGCCTTCGCCGAAGCGAGCCGAGCGACGACCGCTGCGGTGTCCGAGGGGGCCAGCGGCGGCGGAGGGTAGGGAGAAATAAGTTATTTATGGGCGGGGAGGTGCCCACTTTGAATCGTTCGTACGATTCAATGCAGGCCGGCGGCGGCATAAATCAGAAACGGCCCGCTATCGTGATTGGGCCTGCCCAGCGATCACTCAATGCGCTCGACGTCGGGCGTACCTATCTACCTACCCCTTTTTTCCTAGAGTTCTGTTTCAATAATTCTTTATTTTTTATTCTGCAGATGTTAGACGAGCGATATGGATGCATTGGTTGAGACCCTTTTACGAAATCTTGCAAGCTTGTATCTGTGGTGTGTTCAAAAATGGGGATTATATGGGGAGGATTGCAAACTACTTTTTGCCGGGGAAGGTAAAGGTTATAGAATGTAGAATGTTTGAGAGGGGGCTGGAATGTAGAATTTTGAGGGTTAACGACCTTACAGATCTACTGTTTTTCCCCTTTCTTGAGTTATAACGAGTTATAAGTCCTCATACAGTATCAGAGCTTTGACAAAAGCCAGTATCTGAGACGGCTTCACAGAGGCTAGTTCTCCATCTGCGATATTAGTCGTATCAAAGTTTATGACAGGAATGGTTATCGTCTCTCAGTGATGAGGTGTTTTGGTGTTTCCCCACAGAATCTGTAAAGATTATAAGTTTTTTTATCTTGTAACTAGTTATTTATACAGTTTAATATTTGTTTTTGGAGTTAAAAAAAACCTAAAACCACCGGTGCTAGGAGAAACAGCCAAAAATTGATTTGCCAAATATACAAAATATCTTGGTATATTTTTTATTAAAGGCTCACTTGGAATACTCACATAGCGAATGCAACACAAAAGGCTGCCAGCTCTTTAGGCAGCTGCAGAAGAATGTGTAGAAAAAACTGGTGACTTATAATAAGAAAGCAAGGAATTTGAAAATTCTTTTATCATTTAGGTGCATCTTTTCTCGTTTATTTTTTGATTCATAACAATAACTTCCATTTTTTTGGGGAATTTGCTTTTTAAGGAGACACTAACTTTTTTTGGTGATTTTTACAATAAACCCATGTTTCTGCTGTTGGTCCCAGTCAACAGACTTTATTTAGAATTTAAAAGATATATTAGATATAAAAGACTATTATGATAAGGTTAACAACTTAATCGATAATGGTCCCTACATAAATATAAAAAAAATTCTTTGTCTAAGATGGTAGCAGATGTTAAAGAACTCTAAAAGAATGTAACAACCTTACTGATCTTTCTTTAAAGAGAAAACTGCAAGTATCCAATCCCTCATTATCAAAATTGTATGCGTTGTTCAAAATTCATAAACCGGATAAATCTATGCGCCCAATTGTTTCGGCGGGAGGTTCTCCGACTTATAGTTTGGCAAAATGGTTATCAAGGGATTTCGAAAATTTACCTAATCACGAACCCTCTTTCTCAGTTAACAACAATACCGAATACATTAACAAAATTAAAAATATAACATTGCATAAAGGTGAAGTTTTGGTCTCCTTTGATGTATCTTCCCAAGTTGTTCCCAAGTGTTCCAATTCCACGTACTTTAGGCTACTTAAGGGAATTACTGAACGCAAATGGTCTCGACAACAAAACTGTAATTGAATATATTGAGCTTATATCGCTATGTATGAAACAAAATTGTTTTCAATATAATAACAACTTTTTTGAACAGCGTTGTGCCAAAAGTTCAACAGAAACTGTTTTATCATCATTTTTTCGAATAAAAATTTGTAATTATTTATAAAAAAATAAAAAGTTCCCAAATTTATCATTTCAATCAAATATCTATTTACTCAACATGTTTATTTTTTGTCAATAATGATAAGTACTGACTATTCCCATTCTAAATATCTTGAGAACGGTTGCCTGTAGCGATTTTTACCAAGATACATTTTTTAAGTAAAAAATCACGCAAAATGTATATTTTTTCACTCAGTAATTTTATACAGGTACGAACGAAAAGTTATTACTTTTCAAAACGCCTCCTACAAATAGGAGTCATATTGACATCAGAATCAAATTTCTCATATCAAGAATTGCCAGACACCAATTTTCATCCAAATATTGACGCTACTTCGGAAATTATTGGGAAAAAATCAAAATAAGAATGATACTTCTACACCCTGTATCTCAGAAACTAAGCATTTTAGGACATACATTTATGCCAACTTTTTTACTTATTTTTATCTGCAGAATTTGCTAAAGAAGTTTCTGGAATACAGTTTGGACCACCATGTATATAGTATATTCATTACATATACATTAAGATTTAAACCTAATTTTAAATATCTTAATAACGAAATGAAAGCCCACCAAAGATCAAAACATAAAATTTAAAAGATTCGTAACTACGGTTTATCTCCCAAACAATCCTCTTACTGTCTGCGTTCCATCCCCGCCTGCCTCGCCAAATTTTTCTTTCTTACTTCTTCGAGAGATAACGTAATGCAGTCCTAACTCGATATTCGCATTAAATCGATCTCGAAACTCGACAGATTAATCCGAGACGTAAATTCGTTGCGAAGGCTCTCCTCATGCATATTTAGGCGTTTATCCTTCGCCCGATGAATGATGTTTTATGCGGTATTATTTGATGTGTTGATAGGTATACCTTCTCGATTGATGTGTCCGGTTTGAGCAAGTCCAACATTTCGGCAATTTCTCGCTGAATAAGTTATTTACTTTATTATAAGGTCTCTGGTTCACTTAGTAGAGTGTTTGGTCCTTTTCTAGCTAGATCGTTTGCTTTTTCATTGCCTTCTGTCCCTTGCTGAGCGGGCACCCAGAGTAGGAGGACTTTATTTTCTTTGTCTGATTTGTTCAAATTCTCTAGGCATTCTTTGACCAACTTTGTTACTGAGTTGATAGCTTTTAGTGCTGCTTTACTATCGGATAAGATGGCTATTTCCTGTTTTCGATAGTTCCTATCTTAACTATTAATATCGGTTACATATACCCTATGATCGAATAAAAACGGCGTCAGCGATGGCTAGGAAATTTATTTATTTATTTATTTATTTATAAACATGTACAATTATTATAATAAACTATAAACAATTTTCAAAATTATCTCACATAAGCTTGAGAGCTTGTGCGTGGGAATGTGCGCTTGTGCGCTTGTGCGAAAATGAAGATCGCTGTCATTTTATATTTAAAATAATATTGGAAATGCCATCGATTGTCATTTTCAAGCCAACTGGAACCCATTTTTTTCGATCATACGGTATATTTTCCATATAAATTTTGAGTTTTTTGTATTTTATAGATTTTTTTTACGGATTATCGAATTTATTTTTTTTTAATTATTACCAAATCATCTTTACTTTATTTAACAAAAGTTCCAAATCATCTGCAGTGGTATCCGCATACTCAATATCACTGTCCTCTTCTTCACTCATCATATTTAGTACATAAATATAAAAATATTTATTTAAAATGTGTATAAAAATGATTAATACTCAATAAAAGTGGAGGAATCAGCAAATTAAAAATAGTAAATAACCAAAAAAATAAAAGAAAAACAATCAGGTGATACACAGTCTTAATACAAAGGCCAGTCGAAATTTGTCATGTTAAAAATCCTCCAGACACCAATTTTCATCCAAATACTGACGCTACTTCAGAAATTATTTGGAAAAAATCGAAATAAAAATGAAATTTCTACATCCTGTATCTCAGAAACTAAGCATTTTAGGACATACATTTATACGAACTTTTTACATATTTTTATCTGCAGAATATGCTGCCGAAGTTTTCGGAATACAGTTCAGACCACCCTGTATATCGTTGGCACGTGTTTTTATAGTTAGAGATAATCCAAGTTTAAAATAGATATATCTGAATATACAGAGTACAACACAACCATATAAATATTTTCCAACCCACCGACGCGACGGCCGATTTTCTTTTCCTAAAAAGGTCCCTCTAGTATTTACTACATTTTCTGTCTCTTGTAAAAAACGTCACTGTGCATACTTCTGGAGGAAAAAAATTATTTTTCCAAAACTGACTTCCAAAAAATGTTTTTTGTCGCATCTAGCTATGGAGCCGCATTCAATCTATTATGTTCTAATAATCTAGTTGGCGAAAATATGGAATTTAATGTTAGTATTACAAATTATATTCGACAATAAGCTTCATAAAAAGCTTAAAAACTATTAATTTTTAAATTAATTAACATTTGGGTTTATTTTTGATTCACTGAACCAAAAGTCGACATAAATATAATGAAAAAGTTCATTAATATAATGAATTAAATCATTAATTTTGAGCCGATGAACGATTTCATTGGCACAATGAAAAGTAATTCATTAACTCTATGAACTTTAAGTTCATTCAATCAATGAACAGTGTTCATTAATTTGAAGAACACATTCATTGGTACAATGAACAGATTTCAAAATTAGCAATAGTGCCGACTTAAGAGCGCAGTAAATTTTTCCATTAGTGCAATAAAAAACAAGTGCAATAAACTAATAATAATTTATTTAAGCTTGATATAGCATATAGGTACAAGTTAAAAATTAAAAAAAATCGAACCGACGAAGAGAATAGTGATGTTATTATTCATTTTAGGGTAAATTATAATAAGAAAATTAATTTACCAGTCGATATCCTGAGGGATTTCTATAGAAAGACCATTTCTTCATTATATTAGCTGTATCGTTAGACTGGGTCACTTAATAACGTCTAGACGAATTTGCAACAGGACTTCCAAGTCGCATCAAGTGGGTCCCATGTTAATTGTCGAATTTGAGGGCTTGAGGACATGTCTCAGCATCTTGTTCCGGTTCTAAAAGCAACGTATATCAAAATAATTAAAATTCCGAATATTAAAAGAACATTGGAATTTACCGTAATCAGTTTCATGCCTCGACTTGTTACTATGTTTTTCTTTTTTTTGTTTTTTATCTTCTGAAACATATTTGGAAACCGTTGTTTTATTGAATACCCGCACCAGAGATCTCATACGGCGGAATTTGATTTGACAACACAATAAATTAACTACAATACGATAGGACTTTTATTTAAAATATTTAAAATATTGCAGAGAACACTTACCGCCCTAATGAAACTAAAGCCTCATCGAATAACAAAACAAATATAATAATAATAATAATAATAATAATGTAATACAAAACAAACAAGAACAAGACACTACATACCAAAAAAATATAAAAAAGAACTATTATTTACTTTCAAGCTTTATGAAACTACCCACATTTATGATTATATTTATCAATATAACTTATGTACAAATACAAATTTGTAATATTCCACAGGAATAAATAAAACAACATAGGTAAATAAAACAAACTATTTTATTAATAATAACACCTACCAAATTTTATACCTTAAATGTTGATTAATTAACTTTAATCTTAATTTTTTTAAACCAGTACCTTTTGACATTATTTTTCTGCAGTACTAAAATCCATTATTTATCTATCGTGTGATGTCGATATTTTACAGCTACTCCAGTTTTTAGTATGTGTTTAGTTTGATCCTTCTACCATATACGAGATGCACTTATCTACGACGAAATGGTATACAAACTTTATCGATGGCAACTTCATTGGTGTATAAGACTTTCTGCCTGGGCAGCGAGTATTAACCATAAACTGTGCTCTGGGTCTACAGTTAATTTTCACTCGATTTTTCCTCCACTTGACTTCACAAGACACAAAACACACGTAATAATACGAATCAACATGCATCATCTTCCAAAACGCAGGGTATTTAAAAAAAAGTTGACACAAAATGCTAACCTATAATTTGGCAAGACTTTGACAAGCGTCAAAAATGACAAAAATCTAAAGGCGAGTTCATACGCATCGGCGTCCGTTTGTCGTTCATCGTTCCGTCAAACCAATAAAATTGAAATACGATCTGTCATTTTTTAAATAAACCAATAAAACTGGTTAAAAACAACAAGACACGACGTATGACCGGATTTATATTTAAACCCATCCATAGATAACTTAAAAATTATTAGAAACTTTGTTAGTAAAATAAATAGAATGGTATGGGACGTCATCTGCTTTTCTTCTGTCATCGTCTGTCGAAATCTTACCTGAGAAAAAAAACAGAGTATAGTGTGTTCCTTGTATTAATAACATTGTTCGTTGTCACAAGGTACAACTCATTAATCAATGATTTAGTACATTAATATAATGAATATATGTGTTCATTAAAGTTTCAACATTAAAATAAAGAACGCATTCATTGGGACAATGAACGCTATCTTTATATTAATGAAAATCTTACATTAATTTAATAACCAGATTTTCATTATATTGATGAAATTAGATTCATACTATTAACAAATCATGCATCGATCTCTGATTAACAAATCATTAATATAATGAAAAAAATCATTGTCCCAATGAAACAAAAGTAAATAATCAATGTTCATTAATATTATGAACAATATTTTTTCAGTGTTGATGCCCTCTAACGGACAAACGAAGCACTTTTGTATAAAGGCAAATTATGTGAAATTAAATTATTTTGATCTAAAAAATACGTATAGTTGTTCTGTGTTCACAGAATATTGGAACTCCTTGTATATTTTGTATGTCTGTTTTGGAAAAATAAATTCTCCAATTTTTTTCCCAAAAACTATGCGATGTAGCGTTTTTTTTGCAAGACACAAAAAATGTTATAAATATTAGATGAACCTTTTACGAAAAGAACATCTGTTGTCGTTGGAGCGCTTAGAAAAATATAGAGACCCAAAATCTCATTCAAATCGGAATAACGGTTCTTAAAATATCTGAACAAATCTGTTTATTTCTCTTTTTTCTTATTTTAAAGTTTGATACTCTCTAGCCGACAAACGAAGCATTTTTGTATAGAGGTAAATTGTGTCGAATAAACTTATTTTGATTCTAAAATACGTATTAGTTCTATGTCCACGGAATATTTGGACACCCTGTATTCGATTCTAGAAAACAAAAAAGGGAAATCCGTCTGGTGATTTTCCCTCCCGTTACCTTTTCGGCGTAGTGTCTCCAATAACCGACTGTGCATCTACGGCCGAAGCCATAAATACCAAAGACATTAGCAGCCATTAAGGAAGAATTTGTTTGCCGGCCATAAATCCCGGTCCACAGGCCCTTAATTACAAAAAAGGAACTTATTTCCCCCATTTTTCCCGAGCAAACTACAAACCCCCGCCGACTCTAAATCAAAGTGTTTTGCCTTTATCTGTCGCGTGTCTCCGCATCCATCAAGCGGGGCGACAGAAGGATGGGGTAGCTAGCAGTCAGCTCCACCTATTTGGCTGCTTCGTTGCCTTTATATTGTTCAGATTCTTTCGTTGGAGAATAAGATGAATCAATTGAAATAATTTTCAAGTTTTAAATTTTTATAACATACCATAACATAATATATACATATACAATTTAAATAAACATAACATACCTATGTAAAAATTAAAAATAATCATACAGAAATTATGGGGCTTTTTGGTTTTACCATATTAATTGTTATCAGGTAGTAATTGTTAATTTTGAAGTTTAACTTGATATAATGTCATTTTAACAGAACGTCAACGGTTTTTGTAGACGTATCTGTTTTAAAAAACTAAAGTGTTCTCGAATATTTAAATATTTTAAAGTTTTTTTTGTAAAAGGGTTTCGAAATTGATAGTTTTTGATATTTATTTGAGATTCGAAATGACATTCTTTTAGGCACTAATATCTAAAATTGACACTTGTTTAGGCATTAGCGCCTAAAAGTAAAAAATGAAACGTTAGAAAAAATGAAAATATTTATTTATTATAAATCTTAAAGGTACAATTATTTAAATTATTAAAGTGAATACAAGAGGTATCCAACTTTTCGTCTCTAAGAGAAATGTAAGTTGTAGGAGTCGGAATAAGTAAATTTCTTGTACTGGCAATGCTGGTAGCTTCTGCTTCTACGTGAACTGCTTTTAATTTCGTATTTGGCGTATCTTTCTGTCCCATAATTCTTTTTGCTATTTCGGTTTTCTGTTCAATTGAATTTTCAATGTAACCTTCAGCAACTGAGCTTGATTGCCAACCTCCATGTTGCTTTAAAACTGTTATGTCCGTTCCTGAATATGCCAGCATTGTTGCAGAGCTGCGCCGGAAACAATGACCAGTGTATTCAATGGCGTTGGAGAGTCCAATAATTCCGCTATCTTTTTTTTGGCAAACCTCCAATTGTATTGATTCCAACTGGCAGGGTACAGCATTGATTTTTTCGATATGTCAAGAAAAATCGCTGATGTGTCACATTGAGTGGTCGAAGTTTTCCGTACTTATGAAATACATTAAGAAATTGATACTATCTATTGGTCCCTCAATAATCGTAAACACTCTTGGAAAATGAGTTTTTGTATTCGTAATCTTCACACTAATAAATAACTGACAATCTTTAATTACATCTACGGTCAAAAATGCGATTTCCTCCCTCCTACATTCTCCAAATACTCCAACGAACAAAGAACGAACGAAGACAATAATAGCTAACAATTCTTTGTCATCGGCTTCTTTCATAAAGCGTTCTATTTTCAGTTTTGTAAACACTTTTGATTTTTTTGCCTGATAACCGAAAGCTTTTCTTTTTAAACAAAAAAAAAAGTTTGTGAATTTGCTAATATCTACGTTTTTGTTCAGGTAAATCATGGTGCGGAGCATCGAATATTTACTCCACAGAGTTGACGGCTTTAAAGTAGTGGATAAGTTCAGAAAATAGGTTAGCAATACCTCTTTTGTGAAATTCTTCAACATGTTTTTCTTTGACCCAGGTTTCGAAGTTGTTGTAGGTGGTCTCGTATAAGTTTTTCGACTTCTCGGGCACTAACGTGGATAGCGCAGTTTCAGCAGCTTGCTGTTTATTCAAAATCTCGTCATTATCACTCATTTTTTCACAAAACTTCGTTCTACCCTCGTTCCATTTAAACAAAAGAAATTGAGGTATGATTAAAAATAGAATTTGGGAATCGTTTAATCGACCAGGACAAGACACTGAAAACATTAGACGATCAAATTTATTTTTCCAAGGTTCCTTGATTAAGAATTAGTGTTTTTAACATAGCCATGGCACTCTAGATTGAAATTTAAAATACGATTTTTTATTAAGCGAGAATGTCAAAAATTGTAACCAAAAACAATGGAATACGTCGATTAATCCTAATTAATTTCATATACCGTATAATAGAATAAAAAGGGCGTCAGCGATGGCTATGAAATGAAGATCGTTGTCATTTTATATGTAAAACTAGCGTGTACCAGCGACTTCGTTCGCGTCGAATTAATCATTTGTAATGGTGATGATAAAGCAAAGCAAGAATTTGGTAATATTTGAGGGGTAGTTTCATCTCGTTGGAATTTGACTTTCGAAAAATCCGTTTGCCAAAAACAAGCTTTTTACGTCAAGCAGTTTATGCAGAATCGTGATTAAGAAATTACCCAACTTTTTGGAACACCCTGTATAATTTTTAAAAAAAAAATCAAAATATTTAAAAAAATTAAATAAATTATGCTTGTCCAAGCGTTTTCCCGAAAGACTAACCGTTTTTTAAATAACAAATATTGTAATATTTGAGGGGCGTTTACACCCTCTTGGAATTTGAAATTCGAGAAACCCCTCCTTATCGAACCTCTACACCCCACAGTCAATCCGTTTGCCAAAAATCAGCTTTAAACGTCAAGTGAATCGTGATTATTCAATGGTCATATTTTATGAAACACCCTGTATAAATTTATAAAAAATCTTAAAATATGTAAAACAACAAAATAAAATATACGTGTTTAAGAGTTTTTCCGAAAAACTCACCGGTTTTTAAATAAAAAATATTTTAATATTTGAGGGATAGTTTCACCCCCTTAGAATTTGAGTTTCGAAAAATCCCTACACCCTAAAGTCAATCTGTTTTCCAAAAATCAGCTTTATACGTTAAGCGCTTTAAGCAGGATCGTGATTAATCAATGACCAGATTTTTCGAAACACCCTGTATACATTTTTTAAAAATCTTAAAATATGTAAAAAAACAAAATAAAATATACGTGTTTAAGCGTTTTTTAGGAAACTTGACCGTTTTTTAAATAAAAAATATTGTAATATTTGAGGGGTGGTTTCACCCTCTTGGAACTGGAATTTCGAAAAATCCCTTCTTATCGAACCTCTACACCCTAGAATCAACCTGTATGCCAAAATTGAGATTCTTACGTTGAGTGGTTTGAGCAGGATCTTGATTAATCAGTATGTCAGTCACTTAAGGATTTTATATATTAGTATAGATTATATGGGAAATGTCATCGATCGTCATTTCCAAGCCAACTGGACGCCGTTTTTGTTTCGATCATACGGTACTAACATACCAAATCTTCTTTTTGTATTCCTTCCATTCATTCCATTTTGTATCTGAAAAAATAAAAAAGTAATAGGGGTAGGACACTTTTGAGACGCACCCAGTATTTGGCTTAAGTTATTGCGAATATTAAAACGTATGATAGCACACACTTACACCCACTTTTCTTTGATAACTATTCCACTATGACATTCGTTCATGTAATTATTCAAATATCACTAAGCAATAATTTTTCAACTTTATTCAAAGTCAGTGAAAAATCATCAGACACAACTTAAACTATTAATAGTCAAATGGAACATTGAAACTATCCGATCTTGGTTAATTCATGTCTAACAACCATACTACCAGCTCTATCCTGCCCCATAAATTTCACCAATCGAAATAATCGACGTCAAGTCGGCACCCATCTCCAGCCGGCGCTGTCGCATTCCTGCGATTCCAGCAAAAGCCAAAGACTAGAGGCGATGGCGGACCACCGATGTGTATAGAACGATCGTGATCGCTGTCGCGTATTGAAATGCTACTATTTATTGGGCCATTAGGGCCCTCTTAAATCATACCCGAGGCTATAACTAACGACGTATATCTCGCAGGAGGAGCAGGACCTGAATCGGCCGTAGCTAGCGTCGTTTCCCTTCTACCCACCGACTTCTCTCTGCGCTTCCACCCTACGCTGGGCCGTAAATAAAACTATTTGGAAGGTAATGTATGGGTTCGACGGTCGGGGTAGGTAATAGTGGGAGCTAACGGCGCAGTCAAAACTGATTAAACGGGCGCTATTTCCGACGACCCCCTTCTTGTAACAAGGTGTATTTATGGGGGTAGTTGCAAAAGCGATAACGATATTGATGCTTTTCATAGAACCTAAAGAAACTTAGTTGCAGGATCTGTCTTGTAAGCCTATAGAATGTGGTGTCCCTCAGGATTCAGTACTTGGCCCTATTTTGTTTCTGTCTATCAACGACATTGCAAATCTAGACATTAGCGGTAAAATCTGCTTCTTTGCGGACGATACTAGTTTCACTTTGAGCGGCCCAGATGTTGCGGCACTATATGATACTATATCCAGTGACTTACGCACCATTAAGTCTTGGTGCGATTCTAATCTCCTATGGCCTCAACCTATCAAAAACTAAAGTTTTGTTATATAAAAGTACTATACAACCTTTTGTACTTAACAACACCACTATTGACGTCGTGGACTCTGTGAAATTCTTAGGACTTGTTGTAGACAACTCGTTAAAATGGGACTTTCACATCGAAGCTCTATCAAAGAAACTAAGCGCTGCCTGTTTTGCGCTAAGATCAGTTTCTAAGGAACTTAACTTCTCAACCTCTAGAATAGCCTATTATGCCCTTTTTGAGTCATATCTTCGTTATGCCCTTCCATTGTGGGGTACTTGTTACGCAACAAAATTTGATCGTGTTTTCAGACTTCAAAAGAGAGCAGTTCGAGATTTATTGGGATTGAACAGTAGAACTCTCTGCCAGAATTTCTTTAAAAATTTGAAAATACTGACTCTTCTTTCTTTATTCATTTTTGAATCCGTTTGCTTAATCCGCAAGCACATATCTGCTATTCCCGAAAGGCCATCTCATAACTATCCACTTAGGAATGCAGAGCACGATCTTTATCTGCCAACCCCGAGCTCAGAACTAGTTAAAGGTTCAATACTGTCATTCTTTCCCGCATTTCGCAAAGCTCTAAAATCATACTTACTGGAGAGAGCCTTATATGGGGTAAACGACTTTTTTGTTGATGTTTAATTATGACCAATTTTGAATTTTAAAATTTTGATCATCTCACACACTGGTCAAAGGTCAAGTATTTAATATTTTATAACTCTAAAACTATATCTATTTACTGCGTACTGTTCTAAAAGTGTCTATTGTATATTCTTTTTGTAATTTTAAAGACTTAAATTTTTTTGAATTGTATTATTTGTATTGTGTGTTTTTTGTTGTTTGTATTTTTTTGTGATTTTGTTGTTTGTGAGTGCTTTGTCGATGAAGCTGTTTTGGCTTTTTGTACAATAAAGCGTTGTTTGTTTGTTTGTTTGTTGTCTATCGAATTGTCAATGCTCGTACCTAGAATTTGTAGCACCCTAAATAATTATTAAAAAGGTGTAATGGGTGTTAAAGTTCACACTAGAGTTAACGTCTTTTTTTGCTGCTAAGGCTAGTCTGGTCGAGCTCTACTTTGTTTACGCAACAACCAACCCAATTATATCACACTCACAACCATAGCACAGGTTGAGTAGATCTTTGATTAATAAAAGATCGTAACTGATATTATTGGTCCGTGTAAAAGGTGTCCACCTTTTATCACATTTTCTGTTAATACTAATGAATCAATAATATTGATCGTTGTAAGGTTTATCAAAATACTCACCCAATTTTTCAATAAAGTATATGAAACCGGAACAATTCCCGAAGACTAGGTAACATCTACCTTCATAGCCTTACCCAAAAATAATAAAGCGAAGAAATGCGAAGACCACAGAACAATATGTCTGATGAGTTACGCAGCGAAAATCTTTATGCGAATAATATTCAATGGAGTATACAGCAAATGTGATGATATACGTGCTAGACCACAATACGGTTTTAGAAGGGGGGCAGGAACAAGGGAAGCCATCCTGAGTTTAACGTTAATCGCAGAAAGGTATATGGAAGTCCAAAGGAAGCTATACGTATGTTACGCTGACTACAAAAAAGTTTTCGATCGAATACAGAAAAATTACTAGAAGTTCTCAATGAGGTTTGGATGATAGAGAGATATTATCATTATAAGGAACACATACCGGAATCACAAATGGTGTGTCAGAACAGAAAAAGGAAATACAACATACGTAGACACACCAAGAGGCGGTAGACAGGGATGCATATTGTCACCATTATTGTTTAACGTTTATGCCGAACATATAAGAAAATCTCTTCAAAATTGTCCAGAAAGGGCTAAAATAAATGGAAAAATTATAAACAGTATAAGACACGCAGATGACACCGTGGTATTAGCAGAATCCGAAGACCAGCTGCAAACCCTAATGGACAAATTGACAGAAGAAAGTATCAGGAGTCTAGAGATTAACACCGTCAAGCCAGAAACTGATGATTTTCGACAGACATTCGCCAGACAATGAAAACATCGACATAATGGTAAACGGCATCCATCTCGAAACCACGCAGATATATATTTACTTGGGCGGGGAATTAAATAGCTAGCTAGATCACTCTAAGGAAATCAGAAGAAGGACTGAAATAGCTAGGGTTGGTTTCCTCAACATGCGGAAGTTCTTATGCCATCCGAGAATAGCTATATCAACGAGGCTAAGAACATTAAAATTGGCCCCTATGGCACCTACTTCAATATAGATGCGAAACATGGACGCTAAAACAAGAAGATATTAAACGCCTTAATGCGTTTGAAATGTGGATGTATCGTCGGATGCTGCGGATGGACCTATAGAACAACAAACTGTGAAGTTTTAAACAGAATGAAAACTCGTGCACACCTAACAGACACAATTAAAATAAAAAAAGACTTCCTACCTTGGACATATAATGCGGCACTCAGAATATGAAGAAATACAGCTCATAGAAGGAAAAATCGATGGAAAACGTAGCATAGAGAGGAAAAAGAAATCATGACTACGTAACATAAGAGATTGGAAAAACCCTCATTCACCAAGCTCTGGACAGAGAGTCATATGCCATATTAATCGCCAACCTCAACGCAGAACGTACCTAGGAGAAGGAAGGTTTAAGCTTAAAGCTCATATAATATTACAGTTAGGGGTTGGAACATTTGGTGTTACACAGCGAAATAAATCACTAAATCACCTCAATACACCAAAATACACCATACACTGGACGCGCGTTTCGCTTAACCATGTTAGCATCATCAACAGATAATTAAGACGAATAGTCTTAATAAATATTAAGACTATTATCAAGTTCCTTTAGGTTATATATTCTCAAGGTTAGTTATATAAAGGTTTAATAAATGTCTCATTGGTATCTTACAGTGTTTTGATTTATATAAGTGT
Source organism: Sitophilus oryzae (assembly GCF_002938485.1). NCBI lineage: Eukaryota > Metazoa > Arthropoda > Insecta > Coleoptera > Curculionidae > Sitophilus > Sitophilus oryzae. The sequence continues at coordinate 1,343,108 of NW_022146024.1, forward strand.
AGCGTTGGTTACTTATTACTAATAGTACCCTTGAAATGTTGTTTATCACTTTCCTTACAAAACTAGAGGTTCTTGTTACTAAAGGTTTCATAATAAGGTTTTATAAAGGTGTTCACATCTATTTTATATAACTTCTGGTATTAGGTGTTATAAAGGTACGCAAGATATATACTATATAATTAAAGGCGTTATTAAGAACCATTATGAAACCAATAATACTGCAAGTTATATAATTGTTCCCTCAAATCTTTTTTTGCACCTTTCAAATGTCTGCATGCTTTATATAACCTGTAGTTACCGAATACCAAACACAATATAACATAACCTCAAATTTTTAATATAATCAAAACAAATAATATATTAGCAAGCAAAGCAATTCGGTATTATAATGAATAATAAAAAAAATAAACTGGACAAAACACAAAAATACATCTACGTTCAAAAGAAAGGTTCTTCAGAATTTTTTAAAAAATAGGAATAATCCAAATCTCATTCAAACTACATCTACCAATATTGAAAGCCAACACGCAAATTTACTATCCACAAGCAGAGATCAGGATCAACCTGAGATATTTCCAACAGAAAGTTGCCAAAACGATCAGGAACAGGAAGATGCCTGGTTAAGGCATTCTCTAACATAAGAGAACGAGCTTTGCGCTTTAACATTACACATTTTGCACTTAAAGAGCTTTTTCTATAGTCAATTCATTCATAACTGTTCTACCAAAGTACCAAAGGACCCTAGGACTCTTTTGCAAACTCCTACCACTTTAAATATAGATTAAATTGAACCAAAACAGTATTATTTCAATTTTATGAGGTTATGTTTTGTTTTCTGCACATTTTCTGTCAAATTGCTGTAATGTCAAACTTCGTTCGCAGGGAGTCGCTACAGTCGACACCACGGCTTACATAAAGGTTTTCTAGATGACTAAAAGTAGCCATAAACACCCCGGCATTTATAATGGTGATTTGTATCACCTTTAACACTAAAATTGGTGTTTTAAATAACCCAAACTCATTTACGCAACCTTAAGTAACCAAATGTATATAATGGTTGATGAGTATGTTATAGACCCTAAAGTAATATATAGCACTTTAAATATAATGGACGCCATTATTATTGATATCTTCATTTTTGGCTACAATGAGTATTTCTAAGATAGCGTTGAAAACTGGTACAAAACTATACTTTGGCCAGTTGCTGCCATTTATGCATTAAAAAGTCGTATTGTTCTATTATTTATATTAATAAATTTGACTTTCATTACAAAAATTTTACCATATTTCTTTTGTTTATAAAAAATCTATTAAATAATTCCCTGTTTCTTTGGGGGCGTTTTTGAGAGGTAAAATTGATTTCACACAGTAAATTTAATATCGCATATATATTTAGTACTCTGGCTAGGAACAATAGATTTTATTAAGCCAGTAAGTTCTATAAAGTAATTTGCAAAACGCAAACGCTTTTGTGGTAGGCTAGGACAGGGATGGCATCATTTTGTCTCTTGTGTCTGGTCTGGATTATCTGCGTAGGACAACTTGGAGCAATAAGATCATATCTGCTTTTTATGTTAAAAAAAGAGGCAAATATTAAAGTAGTTAGTCAGAAAGAAACAAATTTATTTTCAAAAAACGCCCATGCGCGATATTTCTATGGAGGTAATCTCTGGGAACCTTCTCAACACCACTATATAACTATTACATACCCTTTTTCAGTTTTATAGCGGTAACTCGATAGGATATATAAAGGTGTTGAGAACGTTTTCAGGATTTTGGTTGCACACCTTGAGTGTTGAAGATTACCACAGGAAAAGTTATAAAAGGCAACCGTTTAGGGTATATAAGCGTTGGTATAATGGTTTTCACTCTGGATAACTAAGGACAACCATTCTAGATGCGTTTAGGTTGTATAATATGGTGTTGGGAAGTTTCCTAACACAGTTATAAAACAAAAAATGTTTCTTGGGTAGCAAAACGCGCGTCATATAATATCTATAATACTCTTTTCCTATGCAAATTATTTGTTCTTTACGAATAACGATCGGCCCTACCGGTCTATTCCAGAATAATCCATTTAATTTCATTTGGCCGTTCGGTTCGATTATTAAAATAAATAACTGTCCCGGACGGCCTAATATAAATAAAAGTGATATTTCAAACGTTTTTGATATCTGGCTGACTCCTCTATGCGCCAAATGATTTAGAACTGAAAGCTACTAATTTATGGAATATTAAAATTATTTTACATTACCGAAATGGAAGGATTAATCATACATGCTACTTTATGGGCTTCTTTAATTTTGCCCGCCAAACTGAAAATATTATTCTCCCTGGTGATGTTTGGTAATAAATTAATTTCCAACGCTGGATTATAAAGATTTATTACAATTTTGTGTGTCGCAGCCTTTGTCGCGGATATTTCCAACAAAATTAATGTTTAAACAACTCCTACAAACCGAAAAACTAAAATTCTACATTACCATTAATAATGAGTTGATTGATTTTATTTTTATTTATTGAAATTTTTTTTTTTTTTTATTCATTTTATAATATAATAATACTAAAAAAAAAAAAAAAAAAAAAAAAAATCACACAAATTTTCGAAAACTTTAATTGTAATATAACCTGAGAGATTTAGTTTTGTTTGATAGCCTCATTTAGTTAAACCTTATTTTTGTATTATGTTTCCTACATGTATTATTTTCTTTATTAGATATATTACATTTTTATATTTTATCAAAGGTGCCCATTCACATACAGTTCGTCGGCAGTCCAGAACTGTATTGAATATTAGTATGATATTAGTCAGTTAAAATTTCTCCATGCACATAGAGGGCGTCCACAGGTCTGGATCTGCAGATCGCTTGAATCTCACGGCCGACTGAAGTGTATGGCGAAAGATCGACAGTTCTAATCATACGTTCCCATATTTTGACAAGTTGGAAGTTTTGTACTATCAAGACGAGTGATTTAAGTAATAATACAGCTTTTTTAATCGATTTTATTGATTTGTATACGCGATTGTCCTGTCTGTGGAAAATTAACAGTAAAGTTTATTCAAACAGACAGGAAAAAACTAAATCTTATGAAAAATTGTTTCTAATTTTATAAAACTGTTGATACAAATGTTAATACAACTATTGATTCTGTAAAGAGAAGAATAAACAATTTGCGACGTGCTTTCCTTTTTTAAAAAGCGCGAAAATCAAAGCGTTCATGTGAGCCGTTTTTGTAGTTTCCTTGATATTAAGTAATAAATCCATCTCTTTAAAAGTTTATTTCAAAACATGCGTCATTCATCTCCAGGTTTTAAAGTCATCTTGTTGCACTTAGTTCTTATTTTCCCATTTTATATGAGATTGTAATCAATCACGTTGTAACAACCAATCTTTCACCGAGAAACGCTTCTTTTGTCTTTGTAATTGGCTCTTGCAATAACAAATAAAGCACGAGAAGTGTATTTTGTATTTAAAAAACATTTTTCTTTCAAGATCATTCGATTAAACTGACGATATGTTTTGTGTGTGTGGTGAAAGCACAGTTTTCCATCAGTCCAAAAACTGACAGTCCCAAAAACTGAAGATCGCATCGTTCGACATAACTGCATTGTGTGTGGCCTGACAAAGTTTAGATCTTCAGATCAGATCGTACAGTCCTAGAACTGACGGCGAACTGTATGTGGGCACCTTAAGACTACTTTCAAACGAATGACTTTGCGCAGTCGAATTTGGCAACAAAAATTGTGGCCACCATACTGTCGTCACTAGACTACAAGCTGTCACTCAAGCCAGTGGCTTTTTGTGGTTAACTGGAGGATAAATTGTGGCCTCTAGCAACATGCTTCCTCTGAAATGGATTTTACAGAAGAAACATTTCTTATATTGCTCCTAAAATGAAGACTAATATGAAGAAATCGCTATTACCTATAGTACTCTCCACTTTTGTAGTCTCAAATCGCGTCTTGTAGCTGGATTTCAACATTGATACTATCCGTATGAAATGTTTTATGAATGGAGATATAAAGTATGCTTGTTGTTGCCGCTGCTGAGTGCATTCAAAACCGATCCCTGTAAAAAGAATAACGTAGTTGTTCTACGTTAGATTCTGTAAAGTTTGTGCAGTTTATCTAAAACGCGCCAATTTATCTAAAGAGGGAAACATTCGACCAATGTGTACTACCTGGACATTTAAAACAAAACATCATAAGGAAACTGCAGGTCGCACAACGCTCAATGGAACAAAATATGCTGGGAATAACCAAGAGAATAACCGTAAAAAAATAGAGTGGGTACGACAAAAGACCCAGGTAATAGATGTCATCCACAGAGTCAAATCCTTCAAATGGCAATGGGCAGCACACCTCGCAAGAAGAACGGACAATAAATGGACCCCAAGAATTACAGCATGCCGGTGTTCCAGGGAGGAATCTCTTAAAAGACCTAGAGGGAATATCGAACCTTGAGATGGGACCATGATATTATATTAGGAAATTAGTAGGGATAACTTCAGCCCGCATAGCCAACAAAATACAACAAACTACAAAGAGAGTATGCGAGGGAAGCTATAAATTTCATAATTGGAAATGGTTAAATAAGCTGGAAACGATGAGATGATGATGATGATTCTTTTCCTGAAGCACAAAATTTAAAATTGTTCATGTTTGTTAAGGAATCTAACACCTGTGTTCATTTACTTTTGGACCGTATGATGCGAAAAAAGGTTATAAGGAGGCAAGGAAAAATTTCCAGGAAACAAAATCGTTATACACCGTACCCACGAAACCCGCACTTATCAGTCTTTTACCGCCCCCATTAACCGCCGTTTAATATTTAAAACGCTCGGCATCGGGCCTCGCTGACATGCCTCGTCTTTTTAACACCGCCAACTTTCTGATCCCTCCTTTTTACCACCATTTCCCTCCACGATCCGACTTTCATTAGCGCCGTCTTATAAATCTCTATTGTAACAGAAGCGCGTCTAAATATCAGATAATATCCGTGTAGAATTATGTGAGCGTTAACTTTTTACGGGGACGAGGAACGGCTGCGGCTGCCGGGATGGCGCCAGCGAAGCACCTTTTTAATTTACTCTTTACGGGGCCATTCCGGGATCAGTAACGAGCTCTGGGAGTCGAAATTGCGACGCTGCTACGGCCTGTGGAATCGGCGGAGGGTTCTTTGTTGCGCCCCATCACCGCGATCTTATATGATAAATTTGTCGGATAAGGCCGTTATTTATTGAAAATTGTTTCACTCAAAATGATAAATAAATCTTTTGTCTGATATTTTGAACCATCCATACAATATAACCATCCCCAAAAAAAAATAAAAAAGTAATAAGCCATATCATTATTATTTTATCAGTTTTGACGCAAGTAAAATAGAGTAATTTGTTAAATATGCAAGAAAATAGATCATATTAATAAAAATAAAGTAAATGCTTATAACCATCGAGTAGAAGGAAAAAGTATAGAATGTTCAGCCATCGTTCAGCGTTACGTCATCATTATTTGTCAAATATTAATTTTAGGGTGTGTCTGAGATCATTTCATATTGTTTAGAAAATTTTAAGTACGTTCCTATATTATTAATTGAGTGAGTTTCTGGCTTTTTCGCTATTTATTCATTTTTCTTGAACTCTTCATCAGTTATGATCCCATGATCCCTTTAGTTCCAATTCTTTGAACTGTTGAAATTCCGATTTCTAAAGCATCAGCAACTCGGGTTATATTTCATTTAAAAAATGCTAGTAATTTGTATTTTACATAGGAATATTACACCTCTGTACTGTACTTGCTTAATATACGGCGTCCAGGGACAAGAATATTTTACCAGCGTCTCTTTCTTGATTAAAATACTTAATAAGTTTAGCCTTGATAATTGAAGTAATCCTTTTGCAGCATTTTTTTGCAATA